>NC_133219.1:16713457-17065957 GCF_040436345.1 Pagrus major | reverse complement strand
AAGGAATATAGAAGGGGTCGCCTCTCTTCAAATGAGGTCAGAGACGGTAAACTGAGCCGATGTAATGAATGGAAGATTGCAGCAAATGGATTTTCATTTAAGAGGTAGGTTATGGAGGTGGGCAGACAGGCAGGAGACCCCTGCTTAGCTCTTTTCAGTGGTTAACTGCTGTGCTAACTAATGTACCTGTATCATCAAACATTTATTCTTTATGTATCGTATTTGGTTTAGTGCCATTAAGAGCTTTTGATGTCAGGCAGAAGTAAATCTGACCTTGATATTATTGGAATTTGGTATAATTGTGCTGAACAACGCAAACCTTTACAGATCCTCACCAAGTTGTTAAAAGCTGTCACCACTGACCTCACCTGAAATTACATCAAATTCAGCGGTGTTCACAAACAGACTTTTTAACACCTATCATTAATGCTTTTCATTAGATAGACTGTAATCCAATTACATCAGAAAGCAGGATACAGCAGCCTCCAAACAGATCACAACTCCCTATAGTCCTTTTAAACAGCTTCTGAAGAAAAGAAAATGCAAACGTGTCTCATAAAATTACAGTTAGGTCTCTCTTATTCTAAATTTAAAACGTGTTGATGTTCACCTAATGTTCCTGCACATTCAAAGAAAAATGTCAAATTTGATATGGGTGATTACACTGTGTCCTATAAGTCCTACCTTCAGCCACTGTCGCCAAGTGCTTGCTCATGGGGGAAATGTTGGGTCTCTATAAATAAATTAATCAAGGAGTATGGTCTAGACCTACTCAATTTGGAAAGTGTCATGAGATTACTTTTGTTGTGAATTGGCACAATACAAATAAAGATGGATTGATTCATAAAAAATGCTTTTCTCATCATTAATCACAACTTTTCACAGTTATTTGTTGGTTGCATTACATTTTCTAATATGCAGAAGCTATTCCTTCCCTGTGTTCCTTTCAGCAAAACTGCCTTTAGTGGTGTAAAGCTCATGTGTACCTGTCAGAGAGAAATTAATCATTTGGATTTTTTCTCTTGTTTAAACTGTGGAAGTTTTTCATGGGTCAAAGAAGGTGAGCCAATAATTGTAATGTTTTACTGCCTCTGTGGTTTATTCCTGATTAAGGCAGAACAAGGCACCAATAGCTACAGGCACTGCAAGTCCACAACAACAGTCGTTTTAATTTGGATAAACACCAGCGCTGAAACTCCCACTGGTGTGAGAATAACAATTATCTTGATCATTGTTTTATTGGTTTAAAGGCACGACAACAATGACTGTTTACATTGTATTAGTTTCTCCAGTCAAAAGCACCAGTTACATAACCAAAGTATAAAACAGCCTGCTACAGAGGCATGAACACTGACTATGATGTGCATTCTTGTACTGCTATCTTTGTGGGGACCAGTCTCTGACCTTCAGATTGAGGACATCTTTGGAAAGTGAGGAGATTTGGTCCTGTCCTCATTTAGAGCCGTGTGAGAGTTTTGATTTGAGGGTTACGATTTAGTCAGGGACAAGTGGCTGCATCATGTAAGTGGATGTGCTCAGAAGCTTGTGTGTGTGTGTGTGTGTACATATGTTCACGTTGTGGGAACATACATCTGTGTACACACTTACATTGTGGGGACCTGCCTTCCTAAAGGGGACAAAACGCAAGTCCCTATTAAATAATCATTAAATTTTAGGGTGAAGACTTGGTTTAAGGTTAGGGGAAGGTTAGGTCAAGGTTAAGGTTAGGGTTAGGATTAGGGTTAGGAAAATAATGGTTTCAGTAAGTCTACAGGAAATAAATGAAAGTCTATAAAATGTCCCCAAACGTGATGGAAACATGACTTTGTGTGTATGTATATGTGTGTGTGTGTGTGTGTGTGTGTGTGTGTGTGTGTGTGTGTGTGCGTGTGTGTGTGTGTGTGTGTGTGCTCTCACCTTGGCACTGGCTGTCCTGGACAAAGAAGCCTTGCAGGCAGCTGGGGATACAGCGGCCCTCGCTCAGGCTGGACGGGGAGGCACAGGACGTACAGTTGTCTGCAGATGGCCCAGTACAAAGCCAGCAGGAGTGATGACACTCTGAAAAGGACACAGACACCAGTGTTCATGTGTACAACAAAAAAACATGTAAAGCTGTGGCCCAGGACAGAGGACGCTCCCCAGCTGTAAAGTAGTTATCTTTTTGGTCTAAAACTTTGCTGTGTAAGTGCAGTTTTTGCTGAATATTCTGGAAAAGGTTTTGTTTGCGGAAAGAAAAATCATTCCTACTATTAAGCACTCAGAGGTAACCAGTAGCACAATGTTACAGTATGGTGAGATGCCAACGGAAGGTTTTTTTTTTTCTGTATATATTACTATTTTAGCTCTACTGTACCAGCAATGCAGCGTTAATGCATCAAAATCGAATGAAGGATGACTGTTCTTATTGCTATAGATGTATACGCCAAAAATAGCCTATGTATCTGAGCCTGAACTGCAGCCAATTTTCTCCACTTTTTATGTTATCCTGCATTCTATTGTATCTTGCTCCTTCTTGATGGCATTTTTGGACTCTCAAGAGCTTTCAGTCAGCTCTGCCAGTAAGACGTAATGTAACACTCAGATGAGGCAAGCAGCCAGCTTCGACAATCAGAAGTTACGCATTAACACTAGAGTAAGTGCCAGCTGGGAGAGTCTTATCCAAGAGGGCCACAAGCCAAAAAAAGACCTCTGAAATATGCTCCACTGCTTAGTTTGGACTATTTAATTTAATGAAACATAAAACTTCCACGGGGGTCATTTAAGGATGATTTACAGTATATCGGAGGGATATAGATTTGGAAGTTGCAGGTAGGGAGGTTAAAGCCAGACAAGGTATCTTGGCTCCACATGGCTCCAAGGATTAACTGCTTAAAACTTTACTCCTCTGAAATCATATAATGTGTTATCTGTAAACTGAACACATCACGCTCATGTTTACCAACTCTACAAGAGTTTCTGATTTAGAAAAGTAGAAAAAGAAAAACATCTAAGATTTAGTTGCATGGTCTGATGGAGAGCTAGCTTCCTAATTTATAAGTTATTATTTCACCGTCTTAGTTTTCAATTTACAGTGTTGTTACTTGTTATCACAATTTTAAGTAAACATGCAAATTTACAGGTTTATTAAAATAGCGACTGTTGCAAATATAACCAGTATTAAATTTAGACTTTATTGTGCCACTGCTGCAACATTCCTGTGCTTGTTGTCTTTTTTTTAACACTTGGCCTCAGACGTGTGCAACCCCCTTGTCCCTGATTGTTTACCCTCCCCCTACATGCCCCCACACCCTTCGCTCCACACCACTGCTGCCCTGAATGAGGCCTTTTGTGCACCCTTTGATGTCTGCTTTGGCAGTGTGAAGACAAATAGCTGAGCAGCACTATCAGCTCTGGCACCTGAGCCATGCCACGAACAGACCAGCTACTGCTGATGATGGTGGTGGGGGTGGGGAAGACAAAAGCCCTGTCACCAACTCGCCAGCACCATCAAGTGCATGTGTGTGCACTGTCTGACTTTTTTAGTACACAGTATGTGCACAAGTATGTGTGTTTATAATTACTCCTCTCTGGATTCTTTCAGAGGGCTGTCAGCTGTGTCCGGGTCTTGTGTACACTCTGTTTGACAGCCACTGGCAGGAGCAGACTGCTGCTGTACCTGAGCCAACACTGCAGCATGTGCATATGTGTATGCGTGTGTGTATGTGTGTGTCTCAGCCCACAAAAATATTTTTCCCTTTGGGAACACCACAGTGTCACAGCCAGGACCTTGAAAAGTCACAGGAGTGTCAGCCGAAACCGTCAATCTGACATCTCGTCATCACCCACCTTCTCTCTGTCGCCTACCCATAATCCCCTTCTCAGTCAAATATGGCAATTTAATTTGTTAGCTGTGATGACGAGACGGACTACATGTTTTCGTAACTGAGTTAACCACCCACCGTCACGTCTGCTCATCTATGAACATGCCACCAGGCTCATCTCAGTCACATCTGTGTGACATGAACACACATTCAGTTCACACAAACCTTCAAGTCAAAAAACAAACACACACTCAGAGACATATTAAATAGGCTTCCTGTCAAACTTATTTCATTAATGAGAGGAGAGAATAAGAACGATAGGTACCTCCTCATTCTTTTATTGCAGCTTGGATGTATAATTTGTCGCAAGCCGGAAAGCGCATATTGATTGTGGTATTACCCAAATTCATGTGTGCAGGTCTCATCACACATTATCTGGTGCACACGCTCAGAGAATCGGATTCATTACTTTGTTTTGTGCTGATGGGGTCATAATTTCAGGTGGATGCAGTCGATGAGGTTGTGATTTAGTTTGGGGGTGTGAGTGCTCCTTGATGCCTTCAACAAATGATCCTCCCGGTGCAGTATGGGGCTGATCATCACATTAGTTCAGCAGAGAGTTCTGCCTGCTACACAGCAGAAAAACAAGTGGAGGGTTATATCTCATTCCTCTGAAGTGTCTAATGCATCATTCACATTGATTCTGCTGGTTATGGTACACTAGAAGCAAGTCAACTTCAATGTCAGACAATTTGAGGAAATGGCAATGCAACGCACAACTGCTCTGGCATTGGAGTGACAAATACATCACAAAAAATGAGCTGTTTCAGTCTGACTTGACTTCTACCCTAACTGAAAGTTGTGTTCCTGACCAGATTTCTGTGATATCAGGTTACCTTATCCTGGTCAGGGTCATAAGGGAAACAGCCCACGTGCTCCTCTGGATCTCCCTCTGGGTCTCCCCAGGGCACCCATTCACTCAGCTGTGCCAGGAAATCTTCCAAAAGGAGGTGGCAATGATGTGAAGAGGTCTCCTCACCGAGGGCCACAACTACCCATAGACAGTATAAAACATGGACGTAGTCTCAGTGACGTAACCCATAGGATTCTGAAGAGCCATTGTGAAGCTCAGTGTGGTGGCTTCAGCTGTCACCAGTGGAGCCGAGGTAGACCGAATGAGCTAGCTGCTAGTTAGGCTAGCTAGGGGATTGGGGGATGATTCGCTTTTGGCCATTCAAGGAATGTAGTTTTTGACACCGGTTTTGGCTTCATTTTTCAGCCCTGGAGGTTGCTGCAACTAACATGGCTGTTTTAAACCTTGACCATTTGTTTTTGTAAAGCAGTACTTTGACACAGAGATCCTCATGAATCACTGAGCTCTTCAAGCACAGTGTCACCCTGACATCCTACTGGCAAAACTGATCTCTTCTGTTTGTACCTTTGGCCTTATTCTTCCGGTCATCCGCTTTGTACCCAAAGTTAAGACATAAGTGGCATCAGGCTTTCGAGGATTCTAGTAAGATCATCAATCCAAGCTGGTCTCAGAATGGGGGCCAAAAAAGTATATTCACAAAGGCCAAATATGATTCATATTCAATGAGGGCCTCATATTCAAAAAGCCAGGCTTGTGAGAAGAGCTAATAGACAAGCAACACAGTGGCATTTCTTGTGTTCAATGGCTACAAAGGGTCAGGCACTCACCTGCTGCGTTCAGAGCAGATTTTTAAGGACAAGCAATTATTTAGTCTCAAAGATGCAAGAGGCACCACTTCACTTTCATCAACACCATTATCCTTCATGCTATGCATATGAGGCCTTGTTGGAATTTAATTGGCTGCCAATACGAACCGCCCGGGGGTATGTTTGTGAGGAAGTTCAATATCCAGTGAGTGGTACTGAAGCCCAGAGTGTTTAGTTTACCAACCAGTTTCATGGGTGAGATTGTATTAAATGCTGAGCTGAAGTCAACAAACAGCATTCTGATGAAGCTGCTGTAAAGTTCAAGGTGTGGGAAGATTGAGGGCAGTGGGTATGGCATCCTCTGTGGACTTGGTGGTTCTGAATGTAAACTGGTGAGGGATGTTGTCTTTGATGTGCTGGAGAACCAGTTTCTTAAAGCACTTCACCAGGATGGGGGTGAGGGCCACAGGGCAGTAGTCCCTAAATTAGACACTGCAGACTTTTTAGGTACAGGACGATGGTGGCTGTCTTGAAGCAGGTATGAACGGTCTCCTGTGAGAGTGATATGTTACTGTCTCTGATATTATGAAAAGGGATGCGACACAGTTCAGGCATGTGGTAACCCCTTTGTGTATGTGACAGCATGCTGCAGCTCGACCTACTGAGCAGCAATAAAGTGCCTAAATGCAAACTCTCTCTGTCTGTAGGCTGCTGACTGGAGAGGAGAGGGATTTACAGCCTGGAATTTGCTCTCAGACATCCAATAGCTTGTGTGTGAGTGTGTGTGTGTGTGCGTGCGTGTGTGTCCATAAGTGTGTACAAAAACACTGGAGACTGTGAGTCTCATGTCTTCCATCCTCCTTCAGGACAGTAGCTGCTGAGGAGGTCTGAATATCTGTCAGAGCAACACACACACACACACACACACAGACACACACACACACACACACTTGTACAATAGCCCCCATTGTTCCCAGCCGTACACCTGAACCCACTGACACTCCACTGAGGGAAACCTTTGTTACTGAGAATAGAGGCAGAGTGGAACAACTGCTTTACATATTACTGTGAATAGAGCTTTAATGACACGTCATTTATCGAGTTGATCCTCAGCTAAGTGTGTTGAGCCTAATTTAGGAAGCGAAATAGAAAAGTGAAAAAAATAGATAAATGACTCTCAGACACAAAAGCTGATGTACAATGTAACTCTATGCTGAGACAAGCAGTTAAAATCCAATTTTCTATATAACAAACACACCAAAGTGTGAGCTTAACACGGCAGAAATTCAATATTCAATTTTCAGATGTTGCAGAGACATAATTCAAGTCAAATCAGAAAATGCATTTCAATACATGTTCAGGTGTTTTTAAATTTCATACACGTTTATTTTAAGTCATACCTGAAACAAGTCAAGCGCAGAACCACAGATATACATAGAGAGAGGCCAACCATGACCTGACAATTGCAATGCAACAGGAAAATATTTTTAAAAGAGTAACTTAACCCCCAATTTAGCTTAAGACTTTGACCAAGAGGACAGAATTACAGAAATAAGGCAAATTATTACTGTTGCAGTGATTACTATAGACTGGGACAAGGATTAATTAATATAATAAAATGTATTATAAACATATTCTAAAATGACTGCAAGTGAACTTGATCTAACTTCAATCATCAGCACTGAATTTTCACATTGAATACATACAGTATGAACAAGGTATGGACCTTGGTATGCAGATCAATATCACTACATCTGATCTGTGGGGTAGTGCCGCAGAGACACAATTTGGCGTCTGATCTACTCTGGGTCCCTTGTTCAGGTTGTCTGATATTGAAAGACTCTGATGAACCCAGGATACATCAGTGATGATGTGTCACACTGCACCATAGGATGTATAAAGAAATAAAATACAAAATCAGATAGACTGAGGCAATTACTTGAAAAGTAACAAAATTAAGGCCCAATCCAAAAACACCCCTTGCACCAACTACAGGGCCCTAGGGGTAGGGTGTCCTGATCCTTGTTGGGGATAGAGGGGTTGGTTCAAGTATAAGGGCTACGTGGCCCTCCAAATGGAGGTTTTTCAGAGACACACTTCAAACTAAGGGTTATGAGAACTTTCTTGTCCTTTTCTTTATAAAAGGCATAACACTATTGCTGGTAGTTTAGCTAACTGGCTAGCTCGCTGGCATTACATTGTTATTGCTGATTTGTGCATTTTAACGTACTTCAATGTAGCCCCCCATCTCTGATGGCATATGGCGGCCAAAATTTAACTAGAGTCACTAGTTGCTGCACTTGGTACCACTCTTTTTTAGCAATGACTTGTTTGTTTATGAGAAGTTGTGAATAAATTGCAAGTGTCCATCAGATAAATGTCAAATGGCATTATGACAATACCATAGTAGTGCAAGAGAAATCACCACAGCGGGAGACACGATTTTGGAGATGTCTGGTCACGTCTGTTTACACCCCCTTGTAACTCTTTTCTGAGTGGCAAGAGGGCACTCAAAGAGAGGGGCCGGGGTAAAAAGGCTTGAGGCTAATTGAGGCTTAGCGTTCATTAAAGGCCCATGCTGCTTCTTGACATCACTCTCTGTCCTATTTGCTGATTAATCTGATGTTTCTGTATGTGATAATGAATATTAGCTATGCAGGTCTTGCTGCAACCATGAATTCAATTTGAATCCAAATGAAAAATACCTTGAAACTGAACTTAAACCCACTCTAGCCCCTATATTGGCTCAGTGTTGGTCCCATGCGATCAGAGATAAATGCTTGTTAGAGGACACTCCAATCCAACTACTACACATTGATTTGCAATTATCTCCTCCAGGATGATTACGGGAATCCAATACAGCTAACGACTATTCAATTGAGGTAAAGTAAACAAAAAATTCTCTGGTGCTTGGCCCTCTCTAAACTTAAAAGTAAACTGTTGTGAGGAGACAAATACTGCTCTGCCCTAAACATCACTAAGTGGCCTCAGGCTCAAAATCCCTAAAATCAAAGTGATGCAGACTCCTGAGCTCTTAGAGAAATGAATGTAAGGAGCCTAGAGGTTGCAAATATCCATTATTCAAAAGCAAAAGCATGGAAACCAATTGGCTGCACACTCTAATTTTAGGCCTACTGTGAGCCAGCAAACCAGTAATCCGGTTTCTGGTCTTGGTGATACTGACTTTTCCTCACAGACCAAACGAAACAAGAATTGGGGAAAGGTATTTACAACAGAAGCAACAAATCACAATGTTTCACAGTTTTAGGAATCCACATAACCATCATCTAACAGGAAACTACAACAACATTCCTCAGGGCACCCTGTAATTGACATGATAACTAAATTGTAATTGTACCTTGAAACACAGCTGCTGAGTAACTGTAAACAGACAGCAATGAATTATCTGCAACACTGTGGGAAATCCCAATGAAGCTATACTAATAGCAACCTGTCTTGTGTTCAAACTCTCTGTGCCTTACATGTGACTCATTTTCTGCACCATCTCCACTGGCAGCTCATGCTTTGAAATCAAAGCAGTGAGAAGTGCAGAAAAAATACCATACCCCCAAACCTCCTGTCCAGTCTTCAGTTTTCATGATAAATAACTGTACAGTTCGTTTGTGAATGCAGTGCTGAAGCTTTGTATTGTATTTTCATTTCCCCAGAGTCCAGATATGTCTGTCGGCCACACAAACGATGAATGCTGCAACACTGCATGTGCCTTTAGACCAACACCTTCGGGAAATCAGTGTTTGATCAATGTATGATGCTTTCTTTAACCCTGACCACTATATTTCCCTAGCCTTCACCAAGACATTCTGGTGCATGTCAGAGGTTTGCCCTTAAGTAACATGACTTGAAGTTGAGTCAGATTCAAGCCATAAATCTGGTAACTTTGCAAAAACAAGGGACTTCCAACTTGACTTTTGCTTTAGTATCAATGACTTGTACCCTCACTAGGGCTATCCTTTAGAGATTATTTCTCCCCCATGTTAAAAAAGAAACTTGCGGTGAAACCACTATTAGTTTCAGTAGACACTAGAGAATTTCAGATATAAAGACTCTGATGTGGTATAATAACATAAGTAACACATCAAGACACAATTGGTTAGTTTGCTTTTAAATGTTAATCTAATATTGATTTTAAAGTGATAAATACACATTGTAAGGCATGCAATATTTCTGTAATTTCACTAACATACTGATACTTGAACAGTACTAAAAAAAACTCAAGATGGCATTACAATACGTAAAGTGGCAACTTACTTAAAAATGTATCAACCAACAATCAGAGACGGGCACAAATACATCACAAAATACTTGCTTATCAAATACATCAAAATAAAATCCCAAATACTGGTATGAGAAATGTTATTTAATTAACACACAAGTAGTTTGTAATTTTAAAGATGTAAAAAGACCTTCAATACAAGCTGATATTATTACATTTTAGCCATTTAGACGCCTCAGTATGGGCTGGATTTTGTTGGGCCAGTTGTTGAATAGCAACAGACGGGAGCTTGGCTATTAAATTAAGTCATTATTTTGTGTTATTTTATCTTTAATTCAAGTAACTTGGTGTTTACTTTATCTGTTCTTTTAATTCCCAATGTAGCCTACAAACAGTTTTCTATTGGGTCTAACATATTTCATATACTAATGACAATTAACTTATTATCGGTTGTTAAGGCAGCCAACAATCCATTAAAGAAATTGCTTTGTGCAACACTCTTGTTCTTCCAGGTCAGGATCAGCGCAATGTCTCATCATGTCATAACCACTCTTACTCATGCACTCTAAAGTTTCTGCGCATACATACCTAAAATTCAACTTTAATGTAAACGGCACCTTAAACTGCTGTTTGGTAGTGTGTGCATTATCTCATTTCAGGTAAGAGCAGCTGCTGCAGATGAAAACTGAGCTGGGAGGAAAGTAGAGCTGAACTAAACGCCAGCGTTGGCGATTGACTTGGCTTCGTTCGAGGACGAGACAGCAGGTAGAAAAGAACAAATACCCCTCTCCCTGCCAAATACTGAAGGCAGTGTGGTCAGTGGGCACAAAAACTGAACAGGGAGGTAATAAGATAGCAGAGCAGCCATTGTGTTAAGTGGATAGAATGTGACGGCACACAGTTGGAGGTACGAGGGAGGTAGAGAGAACTGATTACAGTCTTTCCATCTCCGGTTCCTCTTCGATGCTGTCCTGTTTCGTTTAAAAAAAAAGCCTTTTTGGCGAGGATTTGTTAGCTGCAGCGGTGTGTTTGTGTGTGTGTTGGTAGGCGAGTGATAATTATTCTCACTTGACAGACTATCCCCTCAAACCTAAAACCCACCTCAGAAATTAGCCCATTACATGCACAATTTCACACTCACAAACAGCCTAATTAGGTGTCGCCACACAAACAGTATCTTCCTTCTCCGAATACATCCACAAAGTTTACACACACACACACACACACACACACACACACACACACACACACACACACACACACACAATTCCAAGTTTTCCAAGTTACAACTTTCCAAAGCGTAAAATCCAAAAAGCGGAAATCTGCACATTGGAGAAGGTCAAAGCAACACATATTCTATATTCTTATCAAATAAATCACTTAAAACAGATTGTCGATTAAACCAATTTTAGTCCATGAATTTTCTGTTAATTGACAGTCTGACTGGTTGACTAATTCTTTCAGCAATAATTACTGTTATTCAAATAAAGGCACCATTTGCATCGAGATCATTTTGCTTGGATAAAAACATTTTTTTCTTTGCTCAGTCATGGATTATCCTTTAAGCTCTGCTTTCATTGGGCTTTAACAAATTACATTAGTGCGAATGACTACCTGATCTGTTTTGAAACCCAAAGTGGCTAATGATTGACTTGCTTATGGGCATGGTAACTAGAACAGCAGAGACACCCTAGCTTACCCTTCCAGGCACTTCCTTCCAAATAAAGGAAGAAATGTAAGCAAAGGCTGTATGTACTCACCTCTGCATGTCTGCATGTAATCCAGGAAGCTGTGTGCAGGGCATCCAGCAGTGCAGACGCCGTGCTGGAGGTGACTGGACTGTGGCAGGAGGGCTTCCTCTGGTTTGAGACAGCGGAGGCAGTCTGAGGCCAAGGGTCCAACACAGGAGCGACAGGACGGATGACAGTCTAAAAGCAGAGGAGATGAAAGGTCAAAAGGGCAGACTGACAGTGGTGGAAAATTATAAAGCACTTTTTGCAAGCATGTATCATTTTGACGAAACGTAGATACAAGGTCTTACTGTGGCAAGTGCTGTCCTGGGAGTAGAGTCCCTCCCCACAGGCCTCCACACACTGACCTTGGTGGAGAAGGAGCTCACCTGGACACAGGGTACACTGGGATACCGAGGGACCCCAGCAGGAAGCGCAGGAGCTGTGGCAGGCTTACGAGAAAAAAAGGAAAAGAAAAGAACTGAACCTGAACTGTCGGTTAAGAGATTAATACTTAATACTTCCTCTCTTTCACGAAATTTTACTTGAAGAACACCATAATGCTCTTAAAGTAGATTAAGAGCATTTAAGCCATGTGCCTTTGCACCTCACATGCTTAATGTTCTTTGATGAACAAGAAAGGAGGTTGCTTGACAGTGGCTTTTAATCCCAGAACTTTGATTTCATAAATAAGTTACTTTAACCGTTTTAATATTTGAAATTTGAGCGTGACCAGAGAGCTAAAATGGGTGATTACATGAGTAAAAACAACAGTTAAATATTGTTAAAATGTTTTGCAAGACTTGACTACTGTAGCTGGTTGAAGAAGAAGAAGAAGAAGAAGAAGAAGAAGAAGAAGAAGAAGAAGAAGAAGAAGAAGAAGAAGAAGAAGAAGAAGAAGAAGAACAACAACAACAACAACAACAACAACAACAACAACAACAACAACAAGATGTAGAACAAGAACAAGAAGAACAAGAATCAACTCCCACAATACCAAGAAAGGATGGCAAATGTTTGGTGTTGAAGATTTAGCTTACCTCTGCATCTGCTGTGGGTGTCCAGGTAATGCTGAGCTGGACACTGGGAAATGCATTTCCCATGATGCAAGGCAGTTCCCGGCAGACAGCTCATGCACTTGGGGTTGTCAGGGAAACAGGAGGCACAGGACGAATCACAGGCTGTGAACCGCAGCATGTTAAAATTAATGGCTTCTGGTCTGAATGATAAAATGCACTGTGCTCTATTTAAAACTGAATTAATGAAAATAAAGTCTCTGAAGTTCAGAGTTTGGAGTTCGTTCAACTTTCTGTTTCAACTGTTAGCAAGTTTTTGTTCACTTTGTGTTGTAGTCGCAGTAATAGAAACTTAAAAAGTAATAAGATACAAAAAGTCTTTGTAAAAAGTGTAGATAGAAACAACTGAACTTCAGCTGAATCAACACGAGTGCATTCGTGTGTGTGCATGTGTTTCATATTAACATGACACTGTGACAAGCACACATGCCCAAACAGATCTTTGCCTTCATCAAAACAGAGGCTAAATCAGTAAAAGGGAAACCTTTTCAAAGCTAATCCAGGAAGTCCTGAGGAAGAATATCGAAAAGTTAAAAACCCTCAGCTCTCTCCAGATGTTGACATTTAAACCAGGTCTCATAGTACAAACTGGCAAGTTCTGATGGATTTGACCTTTTTCCATAAGTTCCCTGGGTTTTGACATTTTCTAAAAGAGGGCTCCTCACTGAGTTCTTTGACTCTTGCAGACGGCTGCTCACTGAAAGCTTTAAGTCTTCCATATGAGCCTCCCCACCCACATCCCCCACATCCCCCACAACCCCTCCAGGTGGTTTTAACCAAAGAAAGTTCACCATCGCCCTGAGGGAAGCCTATTCTCGCTCTGCTTCATCTTACCACTCAAAAATAGAAACCATCCATATTCATACAGGATCTCTTTATTCAAAGAGCTTCTGAATCCTCATTAGAGCAACAGAGAACTGCTAATTATTGTATTTTTTTTAATTGTTTGTTTGCTAACTCTGGCTACTGCTGACTTTTCATTTTGGCACCACGTAGAGTGGATGCTGCATGAGGCTCCACAGGGACTCTATAGAAAAACAAGCCCAAATAAACCTTCACCATCGGTTCACCGATGAAAGAAAAAAAAACCTCTTATTGTCTCAAATGGTGAACAAACACATTTCACATGGATAACTGCAGTTTTGTAAGTCGCTTTTTCCTCCTTAACCTTTCTTTTTATAGCCTTGAATTTAGAAAAATTGGCTGACAGTATGACGTATATGATTTATTATGCATCTGTTTGTTTATATGTTTTTGAAGCTACCGTATATACATTGGGCATCTTTTCATATATGACAGTATATTTTCAGACACTTTGAGGCTTTAAATACAGTCTTTGTTTTTTGGGGCTCTATATTTTTTTATAACTTTAGTGGATAAAAGCCAAACAAAGAAACGAGATCCTGTCATATTAAACCATTTTTGGCAAGATAAAAAAGACCTTTAATAGCAGATTTTTCATCTGCAATTTGAAGATTCTCAGGTAAACAAAAGTAAAGTCTTGTGCCATTTTGCAAAGCCATTTAACAATCCTACTTGGTAAAATCAGAGAGTTCAATTACCATTTCCACAGCAGCAGAAAACAGACCAGAATGCCATGCAGAAGCAAGACAGGTTTTGTTTTCTATGAAGCTAAATGTAATATGTTTATGTCAATTTCATGGGCATTCTGGAAAACATAAAATGAATAATTGAAGTAGACAATTCAGGTTCAAGGAAAAAAGTTAAACAATATTTATCCTTTACCCTACTTCACATGTTAACAACACTTTAGCTTTACATGAGTGTGTATTGGGTCTAAATTAAGTGCTTTATTAATCCCTTCATGTCTTTAGGGTTAAATCCTGACCTCAGATTGGCTTGAGGAACAGGTCCAGTTGTGGAGCCAGTGCCTTTGTCAAGGGGATCAGTGAGAGAAATGCTGCAATCCATTGCAAGTAGGAAGTCGATATTTCTGTGTCTATATTCCAGACTTCTGAACGTAATGCCTCCCAGTAAATCTGCCTGGGAAAAAATGGATGCCCACAGCAAACTGATGTTTGATTGGTCCCTGAACTTCACAAGCAACTACAACATTTACTCATTTAAAAGATTAGCACATGTGAAAAGAGAAAGGAGGAGTTGGCTCATATCTTGTGGTTTGCAACTTCTATCAAGCATGAATCAACTGAAAGCAAATTAGAATTACTCGCTATTGAATGCCTACGCACAGCAGTTAAGGTACGCTTCCTCCAAAATATAATCAGTTCATCCTCGAGTCCAAGTGGACGTTTGTGCCAAATTTGCAGAAATTCCCTCATGGTGCTTTGAGATATCACATTCACAAGAATGGGCATAGAGCCGGCATAAAGGCTTTATTGAAAACGGCAACATAAAGTAAAAAGTGATAAATAGGTAAAATTGTTGACTGTGTGCGCTGCCATATTGCTGTGACATCATGTGTGTCTATGTCAGCGAAATCAGGCTTGGCCGATCTTGCCCAAGTTTCCGACTTGGAATTACGACGGTTCTTTGCACTTTACCGTGTCAGGTCGTTTTTTAGTACAGTGGAATTCAGCATAATCCTCCTATTCCTAAAATCTTAATATCAAAAAGGGGAAAACATGTTTCATCCGTATCAACATCAAATGATTACTGTGTGTCAGTTTTACCGTAGCAGATTCCTTCTTGACTGTAGAAACCAGCGCCACAGTCAGGAACACATTCCCCGTCTTTGAGCAAGGCAGCTGGGTCCGAACATGACACACACTCCTGCTGGCTTGGCCCACGGCACTCTGAGCATGACTCACTACAGCCTGGAAGAGAGAATAGAAAAAGTTTACTCTAGGTATCTATATACTGTATACTAACAGTGTAAAATGGCCCTGAAATAACCGCACCAGTGTGTGTGTCTTAGCCCACTTACTATAAATCACATGCACTTTATATTACAGGCAAACTTTGGGATTTTTGACATATTTTCTACCTTCGAGGCAGTCTGTCATTTTCTTTCCAATATGTGATGTGGTTTTAAAACGAGCTTTTCAAATCATCTGCGGTTTCACCTCCATTACAACACTACAACAATGTGGCTTTGACAACAATAAAATGAGACATCCTGGGCATTGTGACGGCGTTGCATTACCAAAATTAATTAAAAATCTCTGCCTGGAAGGCTGGAGAAACAATGAAAATTCTTTAAAACTAGCAGCTTGGTTTGAAAAAAAGAAAAGAAATACCTTCATGCACTTTGCACATTAAGGAAACTTTTATGGTTGTAAAAGAACACTGACAACATTCTGTTGAGCGTGTGTGCGTATGTGTGTGTGGTCTCCACAGCTGCCATTCCCAGTGGTATTTTATGAGCCCTGATAAAACCAGCACCAACAACACTGGAGTGAGGTGAGCTATGTGGGGAGTCTGTGTAAAAATTTAACTGTGTGTCCGTGTGAGTGTCTGTTTGAGTGTGGTGTGAGTGTGTGTGAAGGTGTGAGCCAAAGAGACAAAGACAGACAAAAACACAACAGGAACAAGACACTGACACACATGCAATCTTGTTAGCGAATTAATCTTGTTTTATTTTTGATTAAATGTGGGTGAGGCTTATTTCTATGTGTCTTTGTGTCGTCATATTGCTGTACACTCATCTGTCTGTATACAGTGTGTATGTGTGTGTCTGTGTGAACAACTAGAAGCTCCAAAAACCTATTTCAACACCAATTGGTATGATTATACATGATTTCCCAGCGGCCCACAGACTGAAGCCAGATGCCACAGCAAGCGCAACAAAAAAAAAAAAAATTCACAAAAAAAAGAGACAAAAACAAACTATAAGGAAAACACAGGAGTACTGTGAAAGCTCTGGCTCTGATACAGCTAACTGTGGTGTGAAGTAAACAGTCTTGTCAGTGCCAGATTTCTGGTGTACATTCACAAGCTGGTGCTGTTTTGTTCCAGACATTATGTTCAAATTAAGCAGCCTTTCTAAAAGATGCCCACACTTGAAAAACAGTGAAAATTAAAAAACTCGAAAATCCGAATCGGGCTCCTTGGGGGTCGCCTTTCACAAAGAGTTCATCTTTATGTGAAACTCTTTCTGATCTTTTTTTTCGTCATGATCCTCGAAGTTGTTCCCATTATCATCTAAAACGAGTTTATGGGTTCAGTGGATGTTCATCTAAAATCCAAAAAGTCTCGTTTCTTGTATAATCAACACTGCAAAGTTGGAGGTCCATGAATCCTTCTGGGTGTTCTCCTTTGGCTGTGGCTGCAGCATTGAAACCCTGAGACAAGTTGTATAACCTCTCTATCATGGTTCACATGGTTAGAGGAAGAGACACAAGAGTCCCAATCTGTTGCTACTTGTGAATACATTTTATCTCACACTACAACCAGAGAACTATTTCTCTGGCCTCTTTCTGAGATCCAAATCCATGTCTTGGAGCTTGTTGTGTGTTAGACGCATGTGGAAATGCTGTTAAATTTCAAAACATTTTATTGGAAGGGTTTTTAAAAGAATCAGCTGTATAATGCCAATGTGTACTGGTTGTGGATCAAAACGATTCCTTGAAGTCCCAATACCTTTTTAGAGCAGGAGCATCACCTTTCTGTGAGCAGTATATTGGATTGGTTTTCATTTCTGATGCTTGTCCTCCACATACATTTGCATTTTAGTTTCAGACATAAAGCGGTTACATCAATGAGTTCTTGCCCTTTGATTGGCAGTTTGAAAATGCTTGCATAGAGCACCCCGGGCTAATCTTAGTTTGAGGCATCCAGACGGGATACCGGCGATCTCTTAGTAATCTTTGTTCTTGAATTTCTCCAGATCTAACAGAGCTTGAAGGCTTCTTCAATCTCAATATTAGGAAAGCCGGTAAAGGTTCTTTGTGGATCTCTGAAACCTTCAGTTGAATTTGGCTGTACTGAAATGTGGTATTAAATTGAAGTGCATTTTCCGTAAGAGTAACAAACTAATTTTATCTTATGAAAAGCCCAACATGCCTATTTGTCCCGTCAGGATTTATGCAGGTCTAGTGTGAAATACTCTGCTGAACAATAAATAGATGTTCCACAGTCTCTCCTGGTCCAAAGCTCCTGTGCTAGTGATGTAAACACCAGCAATTCCTAATCTCCCAGTCCGAACCACTAGCTGCATGACTAACTGAGCTAACTCGCTAACTATTTGTTGAGAGTATGAATTCGACAGGTGGCCAATTCTTACATATTGCACCTGTAAGTTGTAAGGACAAGAGACAGCTGTGTATTCAGAAAGAGTGAATGAGGTCAAAGGTTAAAAAGTGAAGAGACAGAGACAGAAAAGTGAAAGTTGGAGGTGAAGAAACACTGAGGAAGAAGGAAGGAGGATTCAGAAAGCCTAAGAAATGAGCAAAACACATCAAGTCAAGGGGATATTCACCGCGGGAGAGTATAATTAATTTAATCAGTGCCATTTAAAAAATGCTGATGAAAATCTCACTCAATTAATGCCAGAAGTTAACCAAATATGTTATCATGGAAGTTGCTGGGAAGCAGCATGGGATAAATGTACTGATCCCTCCTGCTCCAGGTGACAACATTCATATCTTCTGCCACTCTCTCTGCATCCTTCTCTTTATCATCTTGAAAACACATATTTCCTTCCAGGAACATAACACACTTTTTCACTTTGATCAAACACACACACACCACATTCCTGTCACTACCGCAAACACTTTACTTCCAACAGGGTTATGTAATTTGATGCACATTTAATATGTTTTATTTCCCTTGTTCACATGTTGTTTTTATTTCCCTTGTTATTTTTTTATTCACCTCCATGCTGAGCTTTGCTGCAATTCACCTGACTCTGACTCTTAGTCATTAAATATTTTATATTGAAACACAGTCTTGAACTGCAGTCACTGGCGTGGCAGCCTTGTCCCCCCTAACTCCACCATCTTCCCCTCTGAGTCCTGATATGAAAGTTTGGTCATAAACATGTAATGTGAGCATGATATGACATGTATTGTAGTAACGTCAATATGGTACAAAGCCTGACACGGACAAATGTGAATGTATCAGTGGTTTGCAGAATTTTTTAACATCTTTAATTTGGCAACAGGGCTGTCCAGGCAACTCATTTCAGTACCATTACTGCGACAATCTGCTGCTTGTTCAACATGCAAACACTAGATATGCACCAGGCTGCCATTCATTGTAAAGAGAAGTTCAGAATAGCATCCTCGTGCCTCCCCTCTCCAATTAAGACTCAGAAGTAAGTGAGAAAGGTTCAACTTCATGCAGTTATCCTCCATCATGCAGGAGCAACAACCCTGAGACAACCAACAGTGCTTGTTTTGATTCCCTCAGGAAACAGACTGGATTTTCGGATCCTCCAAAACTCATGGGCGGTATCATAATCAGCCTTATTGCAGATTGTATTTTAAAGCAAATTAAAATCCAGTTACGGGTAACAATTTGTAAACACTTTCTTTTATTAAGATAAGCAATTTAGAGAATGGTGCAGCCCGGGAAGAGATATATGTGCTCTCTACCTACCTTCTTAGTGAGACAGTTTAATTTGGGCTGTGTTTATCTCATCCACACAGATTCTGTTTTCTTTTCTCCTTTTTATTTTGCAGCATTTTGTTGTGCAAAGGCAGGAAGTTTGTCCTCACCACATCTCCACCCACTCCTCCCCATGTGGAACCCTGCTATGTATTCAACCTCAGTAAAGGGCTACATACATACAAGGTGACTAAAAAAACCCTATAGAAACATGGAGATGTGTGTTATAAAATACACATGTGCTCACTTTGCATATTGCGTATTGTTCATGCCAGATGGAGTGGATACAGCGTTCATTATTGTCTGTTTTGTTGCGTTATTTGTCACATTTAGCATGTGTACGAAATGAAATTCGCTCCATAGAATCAGCGCTTTTCACACTTTACTTTTCAATGACTCACACTGTGTTTCTTTGTTGGTCTCTCATTCATTCTCAACTTTCCTCTCCTTTTCCTTCCTCTTCACATTCAGGGTGAAAAATTACCACAGACCAGCAGCCAAATCGAGTTTTTCACAGATTTTACAGGGGGTGGATAAATCTGTCTTTACAGCATGGCATTTAAATCACTGACAGTGGGTGATTTAAAAGGACCAAACCAGTGATCTTGCATGTTTTAGCACAATAACTACAAATCACTTATACTTTATAGTACTTGGGATTACTTTTGGAAACAAGTCATCACTTTTAAAAATTCAAAAAGCCACTGGTTTCAGCTCAACTTTGAGAGAAAAAATGCATCTTAAGATTACTAATATCATAGCGAATATACATTTCTTAAATTAGGGTCACATACAGCATGTGCGCTGTAAAAATGTTTCTCTTCTCGGTACATCAAGCACCTGTGATGCCTTGGTCACACTACATGACTTTCTGCCTTGTAATCGGGAGTCTTGCAGTCGTAGTGCTTCAGACACTACCAGCGACGGACTGGTAATCTGTGCGTTCTGGAAAAATCCAGAACGGCCGTCCAGTCCACGGCCGATTTTTTTTTTTTTTTTTTTTCTTTTCGGTCGACCGGCCTTGTCAGTGTAACAGTGTAACACCTCCCTACCAGCAGATGGCGCTGTAGCGTACATTTGTCAATCAAACATAGGCCTGCACTCTGTCAAAAAGGCATCAAAGAAAACACTAATGTTTTCCCACACTTAGGTTTTCCACTCTAGCCTACCGCTCGGGAAATGGTGGGCAGAAAACGCAAGGAAAAGGGTGGATGGCAAAAATTAAAAGAAAAGAAGACAAAGCTATTAGAAAATGAAGCCTCAAAGTGTAGGAAGTTAACAGAGCTTTTCGACCACGGTGGGGGTGGGTCTAGTGCCGCCAGCACCAGCAGAAGCCCTACTGAGATAGACAGCGAGCATGACGCGGATCATGATGTGGAGGCGTGTAGGCATGGCTATTTGCCGGAGGAGGAGGAGGGAGAAGAGGAGGTACTGGTAGGTGACGTGCAGACTATTCAAGTGACTACTCTGATAATCAGCTACTTATTTGATTTGCGTTGTGATGATGATATATAATGGCTTGTTGCCCTCAAAAGAAACACGCAGTGAATTTGACAAACATGCTACATTAAAAATAAGGAAACACGGTAAATGACAAATTAATTTCTGCCCTAAATTAATGCATTGGCCTGGAACCTAATAAAACGGCAGCAATGATAACTTGTAATGGAAGACAGGGGAATCAAACTTCTGTAGAGTTTAAAACTAATTTGTATCACGAAAAAAATACAAACAATAACACACATTGGCCACGGTTACATGAGACATTTAATTCTGAATTAATAATTTGATTTAAGTAGCCTAGTTAGGAATTTAAGGGCAAGAATTTACATTGACCTTTCATTTAATTCCTGTCTGTGAAGTGTTTACATTATGTTTTGAAAGCAGAATTAAGTTTTATTCAGAATTAAAGTGAGTTAACTCAGAACTAAATATCTCATGTAAACCCAGCCATTTACACATTTTATTTTATAAGCTATGGCTATAGGTTTTGGTGTTGCCTAGGCAATTTAATTTCTGTGTTAGCCTACCTAATTCTAACCTTTCTTGATAAAATGAAAGTGGAGATATTCAATTTTCTGATATAACAGATGGGATGTTACAGAATAACAATTTAATGAAATTAAATTTCACAAAGATTTAGGCCACCGGTCCGTTCATTTTGACTCCATCTCAGACATGCCAGTGTACAAGGCAGTAGGGCTGTACAGTGACACTGTAATTGACAAAGTGGCAGAAAACAGTGAAGCTGTCAGTGATACTGTCCTCTATACATTCAAACAGTTCTTAAATAAACACTGAAAACAACTGTATGTGTGGGTTTTCAATTATTTCAAAACCATATACTAGAACCCCCTTGGCGCACCACGGTCGGTGGGTGGGCCTATTTGGGGGGAAAGTCCAGGGCCTTTTTTTGGTCCCAGTCCGTCCCTGGACACTACATGACTAAGCAGTGACAGCGGGTCAAACATTACAAGATCAAACACGTGACACGGGAATGATGCAGTCCAAGCAGTCCAAGTTGTGTGTGCCTTGATTTGTAGCAAGGAATCATTTGTCACTGGAACTGCCTGCTCGTTTTGTGGTTCAACAAGGACGAAACGGTTATAAATACTGAAAAGCTTGTGAATATGTGGTTCGATGGAAATTATAGGCTATTACTGTGCAAGCTCCATACACATAGATGCATGATAAGACTGGAAGCTGCTGAGGATGACAGCAGAGGGGAGAGGAGAGGAGGGTCTGCTCTCGTTGGCCGGAGCTCGTTCTTAGCTTCCTGACCCATCTGCCACTCCACCGGATATTTAGCCTGCTAGCTGTCGCTGAGCTCCTGGATCGCGTCTTTAAACAGTTCATACATACCAATCACCGTGCACGGTAGCATGTGCTGATCTGAATGTTATATAAGGGATTTTGTCTGCAGCGGCAAGATCAGGGCTAAAATCCTGGAGTGTGAACTTAAGATAAGCTTAAGACACTCCACCTTTAAAAATGAAAAAGTCAACAGCACTCCTGAGCTGTGATCTGAGAGATTCAAACATTGAAGGGAAAGAATAACCAAACATTGGCACTGTTAAAAATATAAGTAATCTAATTTGCATTTAAAAACTCAAAACCACCAAAAGTTCTCCGAGCAGCCCCATTTAACTTTAGTGCAAGTCGACAAAGCTGTAACATGGTCAAAATTAAAGGAAAGCACAGCAAATGCTCCCTGTGATTGATTACCTATCTGAGGCAGGTTTCAAGTCTCTGCAAATTAATTTCCATATCGCACTGACACGCATGCAAACTAGCAGCTGCCTGGGAGAGAAGATATCAATCTAAACTTTGATGCTGAATTCTGAAATATGAAAGGCAGTAAAGTATATGAGTTGTAGTTATTAGGCTAAAACATGGGAAAGTAAAAGAGGTCTTTGAAATTACAGTCAATTGGAAACTCATTTGAAATAAAAGTCAATGAAGAGTAAAGTTTTTTGTTCACTTCCGTGTGAAAAGGGTTAAACTCGAAGTTGGAACATATCCTCCTCTGTGACAGGTAGATTGACAGGTGAAATATAGTACTTACCTGGCCCACTTTTCTATGCTCCTCAGCTCTGGCTATTTCCTTGCCATCATCTACCTGTCTGTCTTCTTTCCCTCCCTCAGTTTCTGAGCTTGTGCAACTCTTTCTCTCTCTCTCTCTCTCTCTCTCTCTCTCTCTCTCTCTTTCTCTCTCTCTTCTTGTGGATGCTCTCTCTTCTCTGTCCCAGGCTTTTTCTTGCCTCAGCCCTCCGGCCGCTGAATCTCTTGTCATCTCTCTTTCTCTCTGTGTGTCTGTCTCTTTCTAACAAGCCCCTTTTTTTTCATCTCTTCACACATATGTTCAATTTTAATGTCTCTCTTTCTTGCTGTCCTCTTCTTATTCTTCTCAGTGTGCTGGAGATCCAGAGAGGCTCCAAGATACTTTCTGTCTCAAATGAGATGACACGTTGTCGGGCAGAAAATAGCTGAATACAAACTCATGCTGCATCAAATTTCATGCATTTATTCCTCATTGATCTGCTCCACCTAGTCATGACTGATTTTCCACAGCAAAATTCAAACATTCAGAAGAAACATTTGAATATTTTTTGATCAAATAATAACGACTGTCTCCTTTCAGCAAGAAATATGCAGACGATTTCAAACTATTCTTCTTGCAGATGAAGTAAAGATACAAAATAGGCATCTATAAGCGCACATACAGTACACATGAACACTCCCCCTCCAAAAATGGTTATGGCCGACAAGGGGATTACACGTCCTTTACCTTGCCCCTTGCAGGAAAGCAATTTATTTTTCTGTGCAGCCCGAAGCGCTAAGTTATCAGCAAATGTAATCCTAGCAGGCCAGTTGCCAAAAACCTCCTCTAAAGCCTTTTCTGCATAAACCAGGGGAGGTTGAGATGAATGCACAGTCACACGGTGCAGTGGATAATCTTTAATCTTCGCTCTCTGTCCTCCTGGGACGGGCGGGGGACACATGATTACTGCGCCGCTGCCGCAGTTCACAGCCGCCCGCACCTCGAGTAATAAAACGAAATGAGATGAGAGATTCAACAATTAAACTAAGCATGGAGAAAGCAGCTTTGTGAAGAGGAAAAGAGCGGGAGCTTTTCCTGAAAATCCCTAATATTGGATTGGAATCGGTAACGGAATCAGGTTTGCATCTGAATGTTTTTCAGTTATTCTGATACCTGGTCACTGAGAGCAAAAAGCCAAAATCTCTACTTTTATTTGAGGAAGCTGCGATGCAAAACCTGTAAAGACCTAAAGAAACATGAATATAACTGCAAAGCTGCCGATCAAACCGTTCCTTTCAACTTCTAAATGCAGCACAAAAGAAGTACAAAGTTTGATCTTCCAAAGGTGAAGCTGAACTACAGAATTAACTCAGCAAACAGGAAAAAAATCTCATTGTCAACAACTTTATTCGACTGTGTCAAGGTTTTTTGTTTGTTTTTTTCTTAAAAAAGAGGCTGGGAGCCAAAAAAAAAACTGGGTGATACAGTCAAGCCAGTATTGATTAAATCTCCCCCGGCTTTCTCGAGATCTCACAAAGCCTTTCACAAAGTGAAACACTCAGAGCTGTGAAATTTATACATAACCAAAAACAGCTCTCAATGCCGAGATGTTTTCTAGTTCAGAGAAAAGAAAAATACAATATCGTTCTCTCAAAAGCTTTTCTTGTTCTCAGGTGAAGTGCGAGTGAGAGGTCAGTATGGAACAGCAGGGAAGCCATCATGAATAAAAAAGCTGCTAGACTTTGCCTCAAAGCCAACAGCAGTGTTTATTTTCAGAGATGTACTGAGTAAAAATAGTTCTTAGAAGAAGGTTGCCTTCATATATTCTCACAGAACATAAGAGACTTTGTGAATGAAATAAAGTGACATTTTAAAGATGCTTGACACACTCATTCAAAAGGCTGATGGTTTATACCAGGTAGTATTCTCACTGATAAATCCTTTTTCATTTTAAAATGAGTTAGTAGAGAGAGTCGGTTGTTTGCAAGCTCACTTGCTGACTGTGAATGCATGTACATAAAATATTTTTGTATTCATTGCGTTTCAGGCTATCACCGTCTTTAGTTTTAATTTTGTGATTTCCTGTTTTTTTGAGAGTATATCCTCATGTGCCATGTTTTACTTTCCACTTCCTGTCTTTGTCTGTTTTCTTTCTCTGTGTTCCTGTCGTCCCGTCGTGTTTGCTGCTTGTGTTATACTTGTTTGTACTTTGTTCTTGGTTTGTACTTATTTTAGTTTTATGCTGGTGGATTGCCCTTGTTTTGTTGCCCGCCTTTTTGCCTGCCTTTTGCTTTCGATTTTAAATTTTACATTTTGGACATTGGATTGTATAGACTACAGCTTTAGTTGCATTAAAGCCTAGTTTTTGTTCTGTTACCTGCCAGCCTTTTTAATGTTGTGCGTTTGGGTCAAGTTTTGCAAAATCTTGACAAGGACATGTTTTGCGATGTCTTTATCATGCATGTTCATATCGTCGTGACGATGAAAATACGATGTAAAGGTCTGCACTAAACTGTACATGAAAACTTTTTTCATCAATTATAACCAAAGTTTGGTCATTTTAAAGAAAAAAGGAACAAAGCTTCTTCATCTATACAGGATGTGTTCAGGCAAAATACACAATCACTGTAAAAATGTGCTTAAACGGTAGAAAATTGATTTAAAATACAAAAAATACACTTCTGGCCACATATACAATGGTATCAGCTCATAAGATGGGCTTCATTCAATTGAATGCTTCGTGGTAAACAGAGAAAACATGCAGAGAAATGTCACCAGCTCGTATCATTCTTCTGCACCACTCTCATGTTTTGAAAGTCAAAAGTTTGGATATAGCATTGGCTCTCCTACATATATATATATATATATATATATATATATATATATATATATATATATATATATATATATATATATACATATATATATATATAAAAACTCAAAAGAGGAGGAAAAGAAATAGACTGTGAAGTCAGCCACAGAAAAGAGAACAACATAAAAGGCAGACTTTTCAAAGTGAGTTTGTGCTAAATATTACTGTATAGGATACATTCACAGTCGGTCAGAGCAGCAGTCAGACTGTGAGAATTTGGTCCTGAGTTTCAGTTTCACACTGTCTTAATGTCTTAACTGAGTTAATTTGGGTACAAAATGATGTAATAAATGAGACATTTAATGGGCAGCAGATATCAGTTACCAGTCCTTTGTGAGACAGAAATCGCAGTTACAGTTTTTTCATAGTATAGATGTGTGTGTGTGTTTTTTCACAGTCTGTGTTTTGAAATTAGTGAGCATAACTGTTGTGTTTAAAAATGAAGAGGTGAGTGACAATGGTATGTATTAGACAGGACATATTCTAGTCAGGAGCTGCACAGTCTGAGCAACAAGCCAACTGTGTCCGTCTCACAGAGCCCTCGGAGACGGGAGGAAAAAAAAGGACGGAGAACTGGTTAAAAGAGCACAGAAAAAGAGGAGAGGGGGAGAGAAGAAAGAATATCTTCTGCACAACGACCATAATTATTAACAAGCTGACTTTGAATGCATGCACAAGCAGACGCAGTAAAGCCTCAGTCATGAGCTGGAGGCATTAACAAAAACCCCACAGAGACCTGAGAGAACGCTCCGGGCTGTGGGTGGTCCTGGTTCTCTGCCAAGAAACGCTACAATCCGGCGTTAATGTCTCCAGCACCTTCCAAACACCTCGCAAACTCATTACTGTTGTCAGCTCTTTTCTCCTCCTCTTCTCTTCTGTCTCTTCCCTCATTCCTTCCTTCTTTTATCTCCATAAACAAACGCTGGAATAGGAGTTCACTCAGGCTAAATCCACCCTAATAGCCTCGACCTGGGCACCTACTGATTTACAGCCACAGCCATTTTGAGTCCAAATTTCCACTTCTGCACTTTTTCTCCATCCCCAGGAGAAACTGCTTGGGAAAAAACAAGCGTTTTCGCTCTTATTGCAGCAAGTTGGAGGTTAAAAGATTTGGTCGGCTGACTAGTTAGCTGAGACACACAAAAGAAGTTTGTGTTGTGAGTTTGGCTGGACAGAAGAAAGTATTTGGGGAAGTATGAAAGATGCACTATATCATTTTGGGGAAGAAGAGAAAGATCTTCATTGACTGATTTTGTTTACGGCTAAACAAACTAAATAAACAAACTGACCTTAAAGGACAACACAATTTCGACCTGTTTTACTTTGTTTATATGTGGCAGACCCTGACACCTTTCTAGCTTCAAACAGTGTTCTGGGACCTTATTATCCTCTGAGAACAGCTTGTTTATTCAGTTATGGAAAAATAATATTTCTGAGTTTATATTATGACCTCATTAATATTGTTAATATTAAAATTCTGAGTTTGAATTTCTTTTACAAAACTATGTAGTGCCCCTTTCAGCCTGGATAGATGAAGGATGAATGCATGGCATGAGAATTCTTGCACAGCAACTGCATCGTATCGTATTAATTTGCTTTTTACTCTGCAGCATTTGACAATGAAGTATCTGCAGTATTAATGCAGGGTAGGTGTTGGATTAATGCATGAGAGGGGAATTCTGCAATGGATGCCGCCAGCATGGCACCAAAGCGGGACAGAGGGAGCAAAAATGTATGAAGTGGGATTTCCAGAAAGGGTTTGTACAGAAACTGTATACAGGACGTAAATGGATGGAGGCAGGATGAAACAAAGCAGGCTTTAACAAAGGCTGCTGCTGTGTATCCTATTTAAGGCCGTCCAAGGAGCCTGTGAACAGGGAGGTCTTGAATTCCAATCCTCCTGACAATATTCATTAAGGTGTGAAATTGAGCTGCAGAACTGGACTGCAATCACATTGTGGTTACTCTCTGCTCTCTCACCCACCCAACCCCTCCTCTCTCTTTCTATTTCTACCCATCATCCCCAGGAGTCACAGTAGGTCTTCCCCATTCGATGGAGGCGCTCAGCCAAACTGTTCAGAGTATATTAGCATGCCCACAGGGGTTTAGCTCACTGAGCCATGGTTTTATTTATTGGTCCAAGCTTTGGAGCGCTGGGAGACCTTTGAGGTAGATTGGTTGAGTAACAGTCAATGTAGATGGTCCTCGTTGTGCATTTATCCTGCGTTAGCATTGTGTACAGTGGGATCTAGCCTCCCTTCTTGCTTTTATCCAACGTTAGACTGCAGAGGCTCTTGGTAGGTTATAAAACAAGAATGCACGTGTATCTGTTAGCTACAGTTTTAAATTGTCTTTATGATGAGTTTACTTCTACTCTGGTTTGATGTTTAAAATCTTACACAACAAGAAATGTGAGTTTAAAGCAAAACCACCAAATGTATACATTATTACCAGGAGTACCACTGCAAATTTGAAAACGTGGTATAAAGCCTTAAAGTGTTGTGGCTCAAGAAGAAGCTGCATGTAATCTGATAAACTGCCTCCAGTGATATCACTCGATGGTGAAGTTGCATTGTGGGTAATGTAGGCACCAGGAATTGAAAAGCTGTCCACTGATCGAGCTTTGCACTCCTTTAACAATGTTCAATAGCAGAACCAGTGATATCACCATTTTATTCCTTGTATTCTTCTTCCTTTTCAAAACCAGGTGCCTACATTACCCACAATGCAACTTAGCCAATACAACCACTTGTTTGCTTTGGAAGAGGTGTTAATTCACCTGTGTGGTGAATCTGACCTTTGGATTTTTTAACCCTCACTTTGTTTTTATCATTTTTAAAATATGCTAATATTAATAAGTCATGCTTCATACACAGCTTGAGATTAACTGCTGCCACAGGGACCGAAGACATCCTGATTACATAAGTGATGGATTTGACAAAACAGTCTTGTTTTTAAAAGGAATCATTTTTTTAGACTTTCTGTTTTTTTTTTTGTGATTGACAGGAGGCATAATGTAGAAGTACTAATATTGAAACTCACTCAGTTCCAGTTCAGTGAAATAACAATAAAACAGAAAACAAATTAAATCTTGAGTAGATTTAATTTTCTATTCCAAATCAATTTTTAAGTGCTAATTGGTTTTTATAATGTTTTATATGGGCAGATACCAAGAGGGGTAACAGAGAGCAGAAGGAGAAATACTGGCAGTAATTTACGAGGAAATAAAAAAGTTATTCTTCACAAAAGTTTGAAGAACTCTCTGTAACAACTTTTAAAGACAGAAAAACCTCACTAACTTTTCCAAACAGTTCTGCCAGGGTGATTAAGTCAGAGTTCAGGAACAGCTCAGCAAACATTGAATAAAAAGCAAGAACTCAGCTTTCTCATAGAAGAAACAAACAACCAGAACAATTTCCCAGTGGCTGAAAGGAATGACTTATTAACCTGCTCTCAAAAACACAAATTATTATGAAACAAACCTGATAAATTTTTTAGAATTTTGTGGAGCATAATGACAAACAAAATGTGTTCTTTCTTTCTTTTTTATGTGCTTGTTAACCACAAACAATTTCTAGTAGTTTGCAAATGTTATTTATCTTATTGTATCTTTGTTGTGAAAGACGATAAAGATGTTTCTACAATCTGCACACTACGTGAGCACATTTGGTTTCTGCTGTGCCTCCAAACATGTCTTTCCTAAACTGTAATTAAATCAGCAAAGCCACAATTCTGATGGAATAATACTTGGACCCCGGAGAGGACTCTCTCCTTCATCACTTAAATATTCAGCCAGAACATACACTTAAAGTTATGCTGCACCATTCCACTGGAAACAAGTCACACAGAGTTGATCACAGGCGCCTAAAACAAAGTGATGCACCAACTTTGGAGTCCCTCTGTCAAACTGCTGGTGTGTTGAACTGCAGATGCACTGTGTGCTCCACTGCACAGAGGCTGATGGGAAACCAATTGACTGAAGCTATCAGGGATCGGATTTTGCTTAAAGAAATGTCAGAAACTGATTCTTTATAAATCTTCTGCAAAGTATGGGCTTAGAAAACAGAAACAGAGAGAATAGAAGATTTAGAGACACAAAGCAAAGAACAACAAAGAGAAAAAAATGAGCAAGGGACAGTATCAAAGACAAAAGACATGAGAAGAGTGAGAGGAGGTGAAACTGCAGAAACAAACTTATCCATCTGTTTTCCGACACGCTCTATGGGCCCCACAATGCAGAAGCTATGCGTAAGACAGTCCAGTCATTTTAGCTTCATGCACCACTGAGCAGCTTTCATAGAAATGAATGGGACTTCGGATCCATGGCTGTGACCAGGTATAATTATAACCTCCTTGATCTACTGCCCTAATGTTACCTATCTAGCATTAGTCATGATGACATTAGCTAGCGCTAGCAATGTAACCTTTGCTAACTGGTGTTAGCAACATTAGCTAGTGCAACAAACTGGCAACCACTTGAGGAGGCAGATGATTCAAACGACTGTGGTGTTGTATTGTGAATGCAATGGAAGGAGGGAGGTAGAAGGCCACATTTAGTGGCTGAATGTTATCAATAACAGCTTTAACCTTGCAAGTATCTGAATAGAGCATATTTAGATTTATGGGTCTTGAAATCTAAATGAACTGTGACAAATTACTCTCTAAAGTACTGTCTAATTGACAAGAGTCATTCTAATTAACCTAATCTCATTAATCTTAGTGCAAAGTTGGCAAAGCTTCATAAGAAATGTGAACATGGAATTTCATCTTTCCCATTCTTGCACCTTAGTGGTTGAATCTGAGCCAAAACACCAGTTTGACCCCCACGATGGCATCCAGAGGGCACATTAAGTCACATGACATTGTGTGATACTCACGTTGACAGTGTGTGTTGTCGTGCTGGTAGGAACCAGGAGGACAGGAGGACAGGCACTGGCCACTATCTGCGCTCAGCAAGGGCAGCTGGGAGCCACAGGACTGACAGTCCAAGCTGCTGGAACAGGTGGCACAAGTTGACTGACAGGCTGTGTGGGAAGAGAGGGAGAGGGGGGAGAGTCTGACTGTCAGTCACTTCAAATAGTCATTTTCTCTCCTTATCGGCATTTCCTTCATGGTTACAGGACTGCCTGTCATAGCTTAGCCGGCTTGCAGTGGAAGGGTAAGAAGCCACAGAACCTGGATGTGCAGTTTATCAGAGGTGAAGCCATTACATTGAAACCTGTGGCTGGTTTTAAGTCTCTAGCTGCACTGGCTGGGATGTTCTTGGACTGAGGAGGGAAACTGGAAATCCCAGAGATAACCGAAAGTGAACCCAAGGCATCTTTCAACCCAAATGAAATCCAAGAAAGTATAAAAAAATAAAATTAAACAACGGAAAATAAACTCAGTGTGAATCTACTAAATGCCATGTAAATATTCTCAAGGGAGAAGCACAAAATTGTGACAAACATGGAAACAAATTTCCCTCCTAGAGATTGATCCTTCTTCTCTGTAACTGTGTCACATCATGGCAGGTCATGCTGTTTCCCACATAAGACGGCACTACATTTGTTGAATTAAGATGTCTTCTCTGTCTGCGCACATTGTCTGCTGCCTGTCTGACAACATTTTAAGCTTGCAGGGTGGCAACGACGCACACATGCTTCACTCATTCTTATCTTTCTGCAACCATCACCAACTCTGTGTTTTGCACATTAAAACATTTTGCTATTTCAAAATTGGATTATGTCTGGTTCGTCTGCACTCACGTACATAGCCTGGAGTGCTGTTAGCAACAAAACACAGATCGGGTTTTTGTTGATTTAATCATTTCACCACCCAAAAGTTATAGCGTTATCTGAGACCTGAATAGTATATGATAAAGTTCTCAGACTAATGTAGTAAAACACAGTGCAGCAAATTTTGCAGATTAAATTTTGTTTTAATAAAAGTAATGTACCTGTTGAGACGATCGACATAACACAGAGATACAAAGAATGTATTGTTTCATCCAAATATCCTGATTAAACACCATCCTCATGCTCTTACAGATCTTTCACTTTGGCAGCTAGGGTCTGTGTTTGGTGCAATGTAATACACTTACAGACATCTCCATAAAATAATAATACAACCAGTGAATATATGACAGGAGAGAAAATGCAAGGAAGAGACTTAAGATGGTCTTTAATACGAAATCTCAAGATTACTGAATAAAAAGCAACTAAATCACCTTAAAAACTGCCCGCCATCCACTCAGAGAGAGAAAGAGGGAGAGAGGAGAGGAAGTGGAGATGTGAAGATGGAGGAAAAGATTGTGATCAAGATGGTGATAATGACGATGGAGAGAAAGACAAAAACAGATAAGAAAAACGATGTCGGAAGGAGAGAGAGATGTCAGGAAAGATGAGAAGAAGTGTGAGGGAAAAGAAGGAGAAGGAAAAAGGGTGGAAGAGACGATCTTATCAGCGATGTTAGTTCAGGCTTGCAGCTTTATTTTCACTCACCCACATGCACTTAGTGGAAAAAATGTGGATATTACACTGTGTGGGATTGAGCATGTTCTCAGCCACTGGTGCTCTTTTTGGTTTCTTATTGCTGCAGTCAAACAGGAATCACAGTTTAATATCCAAGTTCAATGCAGTGCTCGTAAAAATAGCGGCAAAATGACACAAATGCACAAATCTGAACATGTATATTCAATTAAAACAAAACACCGAAATTGATCAAAAAAATCATAAATCATAAAATCACATAATGTTTGCAAAATCTTCCAACATAAACATAGTTTTTGTCAAGTGGATTAAGCCGAGTCTGAACACACTCTACATAGACGGACTCGTCCATAGAGTAAAAAAATTGCTTTAAAGAGAGTCTTTCATTCTTTTCAAGTCTTTTCAGCTGTTTTTGTAATTTTTAAAAAAATAAAAAAACTGAAGGAGGCGAATCGCTGAGTCATTACATGTAACTTCTGTGTTCTCTTGTGCTGCTTCCATCTTGGCCAAAACACCTCACTGAAAGACATCTTTAATCTCAGGGAGGCACTTTCCTGGTTGAATAGAGCTCTTATAACAAAGGCTACATCTATACAGAGTCCATGCATTCACTGCCTGAGCACCTCTCCTTATATTTCTAAAGTACAAGTGTGGAAAACACACAAGTGTGGAAAGTCAAGAGTTGGCTACTGTAGCATTAGTAGCTAGGTGTCAAAGTTAATACCTTTATCTCTGCCTGATAGCTTTACGGCGTCAGGGCTTTTGGTGTTTGCAGCTTCATGAATATCTGTGGGCAGTAATTGTCTGGATCACCGGGAGAAGAGGTCAATGGCATGGTAGGAATTCAATGCCGTAAAAATGGTAAGAAGATTACAGCTGTCGCGGGTCAATGCTCGGTCAAGGTGGTGTGACCGCAAACACGCATGCATGATAAAAGGATTGGGAGGAAACGATAAATATAAACTCAGTACAGAAACAGGCACGCACACTTACACACAGGAAATAAATCCAGATGGAGACACTGTTGCAGTCCTAAATTTTAATGCACGGCTGCTGCGGTGCTGCTGCACGTTGACTTTCCTCATAAATGTGGAGCCAAAGGTTGAGTCTGTTTTCAACAGCTGATGCGTAAAAGTAAGCGTTAATTAAGCTCCTCTTTTTGATGTTCAATAAATAATTCTCTGCAAGGATCGATGCAGCTTAAATTCAGAATGCGGTTGAAACTTAATACTCCACAGAAAGTACAGATCCGCTATATGTGGTATTTAGGTGAGAGACACCAACCTGATTGTGGTGTGCGGACCACAAGGAGCCTCTGTAGAGCTTCCAGAAGGTCAACACAAATAATGTAATCTCTGCACAAATGTCTTGTCAAGTTATCTACAAAAGCCATTGTCTGTGGTGTAAATGTGAAATAACTGCGCGGCTAAGGACAGTGTTAAGTGGCTATCCTGATGTATATATTAAAAGAGAGTCATACCTGCACAGACTCGTCCTTCGGTATAGTACCCAGCTGGACAGACGGACAGACAGCGGCCAAGATGGAGGAAGGCCTTTGGGTCTCTGCAGCTCTCACAATGGTCAGGAGTCCCCGAACAGGACAGGCAGTCTGCATGGCACTGGACTGGAAAACACATTAAGTTTGATGTAAGTAAGTTTGGATTAAGTTGTAAAATTCATTAAAATGTGTTTGCATCTGCGGTGTAAATATGGATAGTGGATGATAAAGTATTTAAAATATTATACATGGCTACAAACAGAAACACACACACACACACATAATTTCTGACATTTTTAATTTCACGCTAATTTTATTCTACCTTGTACATCTGGACAAACACTGTTGGTGGACGACTTGAAGCCTCTCTCACTCACTCAGTGACACACTGATTCTGACATTTAATTTTATGCAAATTCTGAACAGATTTGGCTCCGCAATGAAACTCAGTTAGCGGAGGCAGACAGATTTAACATTGCAAAACCACACAAACACACACACACACACACACACACACACACACACACACACACACACACACACACACACACACACACACACATCATTTAATTTCCTCACAAATTCCATCCAGTACATTTGGCTCTACAGTCAGACTGTGTTAGCGGTGTTGGAGAAAATTTAGTTTGTAAAACGTGTCCTACTGGGAGTTTTTGAGCACATCCACACTTTTCTTCTGTCAGCCAACATCTCCACTGGTGCACTTTGTGCTGAAGGGTACTAAAGTGCTTTCCCTGCCCACACTGGTTCCAAGTTGGTCCAACATTTTACCAAGAACAACTAAAGCCTGATATTTTTAATGTGTCCATCAACTGCACTTAAAAGTAAGTCGTTATTCACTGATTAATCCAGCATGTACAAGTGTCCTCATTACCTGCTCTAAAACATGTGTTACTGAATCTACAAAGCTCCTTAATGCTGATTATATGATTGTTGGCTGGGGACAGCTGCATTTTATAGTAATCATTACTTCACTTACTGACAAAATCATGCTTCCTAATGCTTCTTACAAAGACTGTTTTGATTATTCACTCCCACCAGGAAGGATAGCTGTAAATCAGTGATTCAGAGGTCTGGAACCGGGCTGAAGTACGGTACATTTACACTGAAGTCAATATCAGTTGATGCCTGACAAATGTGTCCAAGTAAAAGTAGAAAAAAAGGGCACACATAACCTGAATCAATCACACCTGAAGAGGTTTTGAAGTGTCTCTGGACAATGTAACAAGAAAAGATGTGATCGACTGCAAAAGCTCACTGTTACAGCCGTCACAGTGAAAGAAGAGAATGTGGACCCGAATGCAGGAGTCGGCAGGCAGGATGTGCAATGGATGAAAATGTATCTGGAATTTAACTGCATGAAGTTTTCCACGACTATCCGTAACCGCATTCGGGCACTTGTGAACTAAAAGCCTTATCCACTCTGGGTTTGTTAACGTTATTGTTTTTATTTTTCAACTAAAGGGAGTTAAAATGTAAACAGTCCATTTTCCTCTCACTTACTTTTAAGAGAAGCAGCTGAAATTCATCCTTAAATACAATCAACGTCTGAATCAAGTTGGAGGAAAAACATCACAATGCACCAAAGTCTGTGATATCCTCAAGGTTATTTTGAAAATTACCTGGCTTTTCAAAATCTTAAAAAGGCATTTCATTTTTTAAAATGTCACTTCAGAATTGCTCACAACTCAAAAACCCTGTCAGCATCTGAAATTACAGAATCGCAGGAGGACGGCAATAACACTTCCACGTATCTGGATTGCAGGACAAGTGAATGAGGGCTGTCGCTTGTCAAACAATATGCGCAGCTGTTTGCACTTGATTGCACTGTGATTGCTGCATCCATTATGTGAACGTATTGAGAAAATAAAGTTCTCACCACTTGTGAAAATGCGACTGAGGAAGCTGATTAATGTGATGACTGCAGAGCAGGGCAGCGAGAGTAGGAGGAAAGGGGAAAATGTAAAAAGGGCAGAAATAAAAAAGAGTTGAAGAGCACAGAAAAGATGGAGGTGACACTACAACTTTAATGGCAAATAAGACTGTCAGTAAACCAGAACATACTGCTCTTAGTATCTCCATCTCTCTTTTTTCTCACTCTACTACCTCACGTTATCCCTCTTCTTCCTCCCCTACAGCTTCATTTTCTCTCTCTTGCATTCATATTCTTTCCATTTGCCACCAACTTTCACTTTTTTCTTTACTATTCATCCCACCATACCCTTGTTTTTTCTCAAACAGAAAGGGTGGGAGAGGAAAACTGCAAAAATAAGAGAGCAGAAAGTAGAGTGAGAAAAGTGGGAGATTAAGATACTTTGCACTGTATGTTCTGGCCCACTGACAGCGTGATTCGCTAATATGAATATCAGTCAAGTGTTTATCTCTCTATTCAGCTGTGTCCAATGCTTCAGCTAGCAGTAATGTACAAATCTCTTGCATATATTATGTGATCTGCTTTAGAAGTCTTCCTTCATGCACTCATCCTGCATCTATCTGAAATCTGCCTGCAAACACTTCAGTCCCTAAAACAAATGAGTATATTTTAAAACAAAACTCCACCTGACTAGTTACAAGATAATTCCTTGTTTGCTTTGACAGCTGCGAGTGAACCAGGATTGGAGTTTTTCTTTTCCCTCTTGAGAATAAAGCCACATAGCAGCACAAGTTCAGGTGATATCACACGCTTTGATACAAGCTGTTGTTTACTGGAGGCTGCCTTGATGCTCACACACTGTACTTTAATTTCCTCACTAGCGGAGCGAGTCAGAGTCCCTGAAGCACAAAATTAAAAACTGCAGCTGTGATTAACAGCAGAAATGCATGAAAACAACTGATCCTGAGGTTTGGATCCAGGCACAATTAACTGCACAGCACCACCTGATTAAGACAAACGCCTGAAGAGAAACTTCTGGAGCTGCCGATGTGTTAGCACTCAGCAGTGATGTCGCTATTTTGTCACTCAGCATTGTTAGGAAGGTAAAAAATAAATAAAATCACCTGCCAATTTGACTGTTAGCACAAGCTTGACCTCCAAGTGAGACTGGCTACCCGCCACAGTAGCTTGGAGAATAAGCCAATTTACCATCCACAGCCAGCATTTACCAGTATTTGGCTGGTGATTCATGGTAATTTCACACCCTGTTTCCCACTAAAAAGGCACTGCGCCATTCAGCAATTCAGCCATGCAGTCTGCTGCCAAATTTTCAATCATGAGGCTTTTTATTTGAGACAATAAAACCCCAAATAGGATCAAATTAATCCATTTAATTCAGCCAAACTTTGTTGATTAAAAATGTTGAAATAATGGTGAGGGGACTGAGTGACTTAACTGTGCTGGGCTAAAAATAGCATGTGTTTGATATGGTTACAGCTGCACACATTTTAGGATATCTGGGCCTGTATTTTCAAACAAGTCAGAATCCCTAGAAAAAAATCACACTGGAAGGTAAACTAAAAACAGTCCTAAGAGGGCTATAAGGACGTAAGAGGCGTTGCTTGGTTGCTATCCCTGGTTAACAGTGGGACAAGTGGAATAACTGTGGAAACATAACACTACAGAAGAAAAATAACTCGGCTGATGGAACAGACAAAGAAGGCAAAGAGGGAGAGTGATAGAAACCAAAGCAAAACAAGAGTGAATGGATGGGCATTTACTCAGTGGAGGGGGCTGGTGCTGTGTCAAAGTCTGCTCTCTCGCTATGTGTTTCCCCCTTACCACCGGGACTCAGAGAAAGTTTAAAAACACACAGTCTTTCTATCATAGGCCTATCAGTCGGTCACAAAACCTGCCTACTTGTTTTTTGCTTTGTAGGCTAGCGGTAGCCATGTTGCTAACACTAACTTTGTGTCAGTGGGGCCAACAGTAATACCACAGGGAAATGCTGGGAGGGGGGAAAGTTGAACAGCTGTCTATTTCAGCTTTACGTATGTCTGAGTTACATATTCTAAGTCAGTTATTCACATCATTTAACAATGTAATAGAAATGTGTGCAACTGTTATTCCATGATTTTATTCAGTGTTGGGGAAATCCATATACCACATTTCCACATTATCTCAGGAGCTGTAAGAGCTGACTGTCGGTAGTGTCAGACACATATAATAATCAGTCACAAAGCTGCTTTTTGCTGTTAAAAAAACGCATTAGGTTGTGGAGTCTTTGGAGGAGGAGGAGTGGATGCCGCAGAGGTTCAGTCATTGAAAAAATATTCTGTTTTGTCTAAACATCATCTTCTGATAGGTTAGGATACCCCTGGAGTCATTTCCTAAATTATGAAAGTTGATTAAATCTAAATGTACGCCCAAACATGCATCACTGTAAGAATATTTTAACCAGTGAGGAGTGATTTTAAACTCTGAGATGCTTGATAGATAAATACCCTGATCTACTGGTATATTGGTATAAACAAAATAGATCAAAATAGTCATTCGGGTCAAAACCTGGCAGATGTGAACCATGTGTACAGGGAGAAGGCTTGCATCTACAGCCTTTCCCATAAGACCTGAATGCAGCACGACTCCTGGTCTAAGTCCTCTGGTGTTAACTGTCCAATGAGAGGAGAGGTTGCTGACCTCTGGGACTATAGACAGCCATGATTAATAGACTGAGAGGAAGATTTACAGGTCGAGTCGGAGAAGAAAAAGAGGAAAAGAGAGCATGTTTTTTTTTCCTTTATCTATCTTTAGTCGCAAACTAACTACACGACCAAGTAGAGACACTAATGCATGGTTAACCTGTGAAAAACACGTCTGTTTCTCGTAACAGTGTGTAAATGTAAAGTGAGATGGGTAAATCACGCTTAAATCATCTTGTGCAGACATGCATAAATGCATTATAGTGCATTATGGTGCATTACACTGCACACAGATATACATTAACACACGCAATGTGGGATGTGATGACAGGTGCAACTGCGTTATAATGGGAGTGCAAATATAGAAGGCACACAAACACATTTAAATTATTCACTCGGGTACACATGATAACACACAACTCAACCCAATATGTTTAATATGGAAACACAGCATTAACCCCAGTATAACATGCACTAATTAACACCTTCACAGATACAGTACTACGCAGGATGTATAGAGACACAGTGTGAGACATTTTTCTCTCCATACACTACAATGTCTACAGTGTGTGGTGCATAAAGAGATATACTGTAGAGAGAGGACAGGTGGCTGAGAAAGATAGAAAAAGGCCTAAAAAATGGATGACGTGAACACCTCTGCAAAAAGTTTGTGAGATGATTCTTAAATGTGTTTTAAGCAGACAAAAAGATAAAATAAGAAGAGTAATCGATAAGCGTCCGAGGCATTTTAGCTTTCAGTTCTCAGAAATAGTTTATTTTCCAAGATGAATAAGTCTGAGTGAAAGGCTCTTTATTTCTTTCTGCATCTTCACTCAGTACTGTTCATTAGGATCCCATCAGCTAACACTTCAGGCACTGCTTAAATTTCGCTGGCCTCAAGGAAAAAGTCAAGATTAAAAAACATGACTGTAGACAGTTTAATCTACTGACTGAACCCTCTCTAATAGGTCACAAAATAAATCTAAGAGATGATTGATAGGGGAGGAAAAAATTGAAAACAAAATGCTGTTTCTTGAAATAATGGATAATTTGACACTCACTTAAATGGAAGTGAATGGGAAGTCTAGAGGGAAAATGTCTCTGTGGTAGAACTGTTCTCATCTCACATACATCTGAAATGTGACAATGGGCTGTAAGACACTGTATTTGGTTGAAAACCACTAGTTTACTCTTGACCAATGTATTTTTTGGTAATTTGATAAGATTACTATATGTTTTATATTATGTATATAGAATTCCTTGCACACGAGGCTGTCTATACTGTCCAGAGGATGCACGTGTTCCTTTAAATGTCTTGACTCTACTGACATTGAACAGCATACTCAACATAATCTGTAACTGATAGCTGTAGCTGATAATAATAATCAGGATGACAGACGCAACATCCCATTCACAGCTCTTAATGAATCTTTCATGTTTGATATAAAAACATAAATTGTTGGGGTTTTTTGCAGATTAATTGCACTGAAAAAGTCTGAATTATTTAATGTAACTGAAAGCAAACAGAAATTGAGAGAACCTGGCAGATAGATGGTTTTAGCACATGGGCTTGTATAGCCTACAGTACATCATGTTTCAGGATGCAACTAATGAACCAGAGGCTTCCCTCACTGCTCAGGCTATCTTGCTAGCAGAGCTACACCTGCACACTACACAACACAACAGCACTTGCACATCCAAAAGTGTCTGCGTACAGCCTGCCCAGAAGAGGGAGAGAAACAGATACAGTGTGAAGGCATCAGGATTTTCTTTAATATGTTTTAAAACAAAACAGGGATATATGGTGAATTTCTTACAATAACGGATTACTTGTTTCAAAACGTAACAAAATAACAGATTATTTTAACTGCAAAAGTTATGCACTGAGTAACATGTTACAACAAAAGTGTAATCTGAGTTGTCTGGCATGTTATGCCCAACACTGGCGTTGACACCGTACAATAAAATATTAAAAATGTTGATGGTGACCTTTTAATATTACAGGAGATGAGGAACATGAGTCGACTGTGTTGAAGGTTGCCTACCAGACCTTCACAGCGTTACTTTTTGCCACACCTCATGAACACGACTGCAAGTGTATGAATGTAGGCAGTGCAGGATGTGAGGCGCACAGAACTCACTTTGCTGGTTTGTAGTCCTTGTGAAGGGTCAACGACACACACATCTTTGCTATTGATACTGGCTGGGAATGTGCCAGTCAAAGTTCACCAATGCCAAGCTGCGAATTTGCTTCGCCACTGGATGTAAATGTTTGATTTTCCGCTTCGCTTGCATAGATTGGACGTGAACGGGAGGTGAAAATTCACCACTGTTGATTTTGCAGATGTGTGACCGTGCACTAACATTGTCAACAATGCCATAAAGCTGCCACGCCATTAGTAAACCTACACGTCAACTTAATTCATGGAGACCAAGTTGCTGAATGAGTTGTGAATTAAGTGACTGGAAAAGCAAAGCCACTGTTAAGCTGGTTGACATCATTAATAACCACTGTGGTGTTGATCTGTTGAATTAAACATTAAACATATTCTTCGAGTGGAAATCTACTGAACACACTCAGCCGTCGGGTACTTATTGGATATTACATTTTACAGGTTTCCCCTGTTATTCACTTGGACTAATTACACTGTGTATTTAGTTTTTCGACATTTTAATGCGCTGAAGCCGAGAAATGCTCTATACAGTAAAACCTTAGAGAGCAAGGAGACGACTGAGGGAGACAGGACATGTACAGACAAGCTTAATGTGAACAAAACAACTTTAATCCAGTCCAACCTCATAAAACTACAGAAGTCTCAAACGTTGTGTTTGCATGGTGCAATTAAAAAATGTCTCCCCTGCCCAGTTGTAATTATTCAGTCATGCAGCCAAACTTAATTATAAATCTTCATAAATGTTAACCGTGTGGTCCCTTTGTTTAATTGACTGCTGGGTTTTTATCTATATGAGAAAATAACCTGAGTTTGTTAACTTATAATTGCTGTATTGGCCGTTTTAGTCAGTAAGACAAATGGATCAGCTTTTGGAGTGTTATGATGTGACTGTGTGGTTGAAAGAGGAAAATTAGCATAAAGCCATGAGTTTGATACCGTTTTTAATTTGTGGTATTTTCTGGTTTTAAGAAAAGGGGAAGGATCATTTTAAAAAATCCCTGGTTGGATTTTTTTATATTCTCCAATTGGGATTTAGGTCAGCATTATGCTTACACCATATAATAGGAAACGCTTTTCCCTTTTTTGCACTCATTAGTTGTTAAATAGCTCTATATTCTGCCATGGAAAATTGGCCAACAAAGTGAAGGTCATTTTTCATTTTATATAACTTCAAGGCTCCAGGGAGGCGAGGAGCAGCACTTTGTTCAGAAAGTTTTCCCTTTTTTTTTTTTTTAACTATTATACCATTCTGCTCGTTTACAAATCTCGACTTCAAATAACGCCTTCTTTGTCTGAAAAATAGTGAGAAAAAACACCCCATCAAACAACAAACTGACCCAGAAATTCAAAGCGCGTCACCATCACTGCCTGCTTTATGAATCAGGTTTGTACTTGATGATGATATAAATGTGTAGAAGTGAACGTAAATATGAAGAAGGGCATAACAGACTCATAAGGTACATGTCAAAAAAACAGGACTGATTGTGTATAAATAAAGGTTAAAAATAAAGGCAAAGTTAAAAGCAGTGACAGACTGAGGGTATTTTAGATTGACTCTGTGTGACTGTTCCAGCCCCTGTCTCTGTCTTCAGGCGACAGCATGCTGAAACATACAGAGCAGCTTGGCCAGCACTGCCCTCCTCCCCAAGGACAATGTGGATTCTGTCCTCTGACTGCCTTGCTTCTCTATAAACTCTCTCTCGCTCTCTGTGTCACTGTGTTTATGAGCCTTTCTCCCTCTCTCCCTCTCTTCTTTAATTATCCAACCAGCTTCTCATTTACATATGCAGTAATTTCAGCAAGTAACTAAAGTTTATTTATATACCTGTAGCATCCTTCTAGAGCAGATGCTGCAAAGCGCTTCACAATAAAAGAACAAATCAAGAGACATAAAATAACGAAACAACCATTCACGCCTGAGCAGTCTTCTTCGACAACCCTTACACTGTGCAATCAGTATTTACTTCAGAATGACAAGTTAAGGCAAAAACCTTGTATATTGCCAATTTAAAGAAGGGGGAAGCATGTTTTCTTAATTTACTTACAACACCCTGATTCATCCCATTACGTTGAGTAGAGTTTTAAAGGGAGAAAAACTGTACAAAGACTGACAAATCAGCTTTTTTAGGCATATTTCACACCATTTTACATCTTTGGTGGTGTATATTTCTTATTTAATGGTATCCTGAACGAGACTACTGCATAGTGTGTCATTTCCATCAAAACGGCCGAGTTTGAGAATCAGAGACGGGGCGACCAGTTTTGCACAAACAACCAATGATCATACAGGGAAAATCAGTCAAAGAAAATTCAGAGATAACACATCCACAGCCACGCTAATGGAAAATACAACACAGCTACAAAAACACAATGTGATTTGGCAGTGAGTATACGCTCATACTGTTTTACTAGTTATATGAGCATTTATACTTGACTGCATCTGACATCTGCAGGGGACTGTCAAAAGACATTATGGTGAATGTGGAAAATGAGCATGTGCGCACAGTTGAAAGGTAACTTCATATCGAAATAACTCTCTGAATTACCTGAATATCAATTTTACAGTGTTTGACATGTTTGGCAGCTGAATCCTCAAAATTTTTCATTGAGGTGTTTTATGTGAATAACAAGAAGAAGCCGACGAATAAAAACAACTCTATGTAAAATATAAGTGGGACCTTAAAGTCATCTACAGACACCAACACATTGAATCCTGAATGATTATGGATGTTCCTAAAGACTGATTTAACTGACTTTATAGCTGAACTTTGAACTTTAAATTTTAAAAAGTCAGAAAACAGTTTAAATTGAGCACAATTTAATCTAGCAACGGTTAACTGGCGTTGTTAAAGGTCACATTCATAACATATTTATGAAGACAAATCATTATAAAAATAAAACATCTACAGAGCTTGGAGGAAGGTGCAGATTAAAAGTATCTCTTTTCCTTCCTATCATTATGATTGTGAATCAATAAACTTAAAACGTTTGTCACGTCCAAAGTGATGTGACTGAGATGAGTTCTACAGTACGCACGTAGCATACTGTACTGCCCTAGTGTTAGCTAATTAGCATTAGCAACGTAAATGTTACCTAGCGTTAGCAATGTTAACGTTTCCTGGTGCCAACTAGGGAGTAGCAGCATTTAATCGACTTGTCGTGCAAATTCCTATTTATGATGTATGTGCTGGGAAAAAGGCAGATGTAAAAAAAGGAGCAGGATCTGAGGGAGCAGAGAAATGTTTCAGAAGTGGCACACACACTTGTGACACGCACACATTTGCACCCAGCATCCGTCGCAGCAACATACCTTGGAGACACTCTGGGCAGCATCCATCCTCCCGGGTAACGGCCAAGGTGCCTGGTGGGCAGGTCGGGCAGGAACGCAGATAACAAGTCACCTGGGCATCACGGCATTCACACTCTCTGCAACCGCTATCAGTCCATCGAGCCAGGTCCTGACAACACAGAGGAAAGGTCGAGAGACAGGGAATGAAAGGAAAGGAGAGAGAGGGAAGACAGTTTATCAGACCTAGTCTTGGTGAATGCAGAGATTTAAGTTCTTATTATTTGCAAAGAGCGATTGTGAAATTGTGTTGAAAACACCGAACAACAGAGGATTTCAACTTTGAGGAAGCTGAATCACAATTAAAAAGGAAGCCACACAGACCAGGCAGCACTAAACCCTGAATGCTAATAAGCAGTATGTGTCAGTTATAAAAAAAAAAATAAAAAAAAAGCCTGACAATCACGACTTTTAAATACATTTTCAAAGCAATATGAGTGAACTGACAGCAGCCCACAGAGGACAGATAGTCAGTCAAAAACAGCAGGAACATCGCAAAAAACTGATGTAACTCCAAAAAGTGAAATGTTTTTATCAATCATGAAGAGTTTTTCCTCACAATCTGATGGCAGATCAAAGCTCACAGACAAGGACAGACACAAAACTGAATCGCAACTTTTCTGACTGACAGAAACTGAAAAGCGTCACAAGGCTGTTTTTAGATCAGGACTTCCATTCACAAAGCGCTTGGATCCAAGGATCTATCTAAGGGGCACAAAACCTGCAGCCATGAGCAACAGCCATGAAATCTGCAGCCTTCAGGGTCGCTTATCTCAATAGGATGGATGGAACGGTTCACCTGCACAGTTGTGTAAGAGCTGAGGAGCATTATGTTTACAGAACCAAGCACTGTTCCCTTGTACACCTAACATCAGTGAACCCTTATAAAAGGCTGACTCCAATTTATTCATCTATCAACCAAATGGAGGTTTTTTTTTCTACTGCACTAAAGGAACAGACCACCCAAACCAATTTCTAGCAGGTAAACGTCAATATTCATGATCACAGCCAAGAAGTCAAGATCCAATTATTATTCATATTTTTCTTTGAATTTTAAACACAGCTGAGTAATTTGCAAAAATGAGTGCCTGAGTACAGTATGTAGGTTCAGCATAAACACTGAAAATAATCATTCATCCCAGCTGGATCACACTGATTCTGTACTGTGAGGAGATGGAAGTGACTTCCATAAACAGTTACACACCTATATGGTGATATATTTGTTTGAGTTAAAGTGTTTTTGGCTTTTCTTATAGTGCTGTCAAACTACAAAAGACCATCATGATGTCTGACATGTTTCAATGTTTCATGTTTAAATTTTTCACCTTAAAGTGGGTTTACAGGTCTTGGGGATTACTACTGCATACACTATGTGAAAAAGTTGAAAAAGTGGCTCTAGAGGAAGCTGCATGTAATATGATAAACTGCCTCTAGTGATGTCACTGAGTGGCAAAGCTGCATTGTGGGTAATGTAGGCGCCAGGTTTTGGAAAAGGAAGAAGAATGTATGGAATAAAAGAGGCGATATCTCTGGTTCTGCTGTATTGATCTTGATCTTTTGTTTTTAAACTATCCATAATGAGTCCAACAGTGTTATAGGAGTGTAATGCTACCTGGGACCCACATTGCAATTTAGCCACTGAGAGAAATCACTGAAGGTAAATTCTAAGATTACATACAGCTTCCTCTGGAGCCACAAAAGAATGCATACTTCTTTTGTTACATATGCAGTAGTGCTACTTAAAGTTTGGAGTGATTCGGGGCTATTGAGTTTGATATTGGATTCGGCTTGATTGAATCAAATAACTACTTTGTACTATTCTATTTGTTCATGCGTACACAATCATGCATGAATGTAAACAACGTAGTTGTGTGGTTTTACATGGTGTGCTTGAACTATTTCTTGACAAACAACTTGGGAATCTAAACCAGTAGTAATCATCTAGTCACAAACCTGATGCTTTAACCTTTCAGTCAAGCTTTTCAAAGACACTTGAATTGCAATATGCATGTAATGATGTGTGTGGGTGTGTGATAAGCATGCAGTATTTATCTTTGTTTACTACTGGTAAGATGAATTCCTCAGGGAAAAATCTGTCAAGGAAGGATAATAACACTCCCTACTCTCGGCCTTGGCTGACTGTCCAACAGCATTTCACGATTGTTCCCCTCTGGTAATGTAAAAAATTAAAGCCTTTACTTTCTGGGTTTCCAGGACCAGCCTGTAAATAATGAAGCTGATGCCAGAGTAATGAGGAAGAGATTGTTGTTAGAGGCTAAAAAGCCCAGAGTAATCAGATAGCTGTGTCCTAAAACACACATTTACTCTGTCTCATTGCAACTTTAATTCTCAGTGATATTGTATTTATATAATTATATCCAGCTTATTATTGATGTCTTTGGTTGCTTGTGTAGCAGCCTCCCTCCTCTGCAGTGACATTCTATGCCATTTATTTTCTTTTTATCTTCTTAGATTAGAAGCCCTGTGGTGTTTTTGTCTCACCCACACAGTTTGGATTTCTTGATTTTCCTCTCATTTTTATGTGCAAAGACATTCGAAATAAAATCTTTGACAGACGTACCTTGTAGGATTTCCCCTTGAACATACAGGAAGGTTTCACAGAGGAGCACTCTGGGCAGCACTTCCCCAGCAGGTGAATGAGCTCCGATCCCTAAAAATAAAAAAATAAAATTCATATTTGATTCCCTTTCATTCTTAAAGTTACATTTCACTTGTAGAGATTTAGTCATAAAAACAACAGGAAAAAGTACAGCACAAGTGAAGCTGATAGAGGGTCAAAAGTACACCAGTCCTTTTACTCTAAAATTAGTCAGAAGCTGAGGAATATACATTAAGCATCATAAAAACAGCAAAAGCAGTTATTTTAGTTATATCAGTCAGTCCAATTCTGTTCGGTTCAACTTAAGTTCTGTTAGTTTTAGTTAAAAACCTCTACTGAAAAAGTATATTCATTATTAATGATTTCAAAGGCTTCAGTTGTAGAGGAAAGAATAAAACATCATATTTTCCATACAATTGTGGAGAAGTAGTGATTTTGACTCGAACTGGTGGTAAAACTTTGTTATATGAACTATTTCAGCCCTAGAAATAGCATAAAGTGATTAAAAACCATTTATTTGCATTGGGTTTAAATCCAAAATATTGTCAAATAGGCGATTTTGCTTTTTCGCTTTGACAGAAAATCCTCCACCATCATACTAACTTACTTTTGTCACTTTATAAGTGAAACATGACTCTGCTGCTGGTGCTGCTGGTGCTGCATGGAGTAGATGCCTGCAGTTTTTAGATGTAGCCTCCGTTAAGTATTGATTTTTAAAAAAGAAAAATGATGGTGAGGGCCAGATGTTATGTGGTGTATGTCCCAACGCCATGTAACACATACTCATAGCCTTTGTAATCCTTTAATAAGAATTAAAACATGAAACATGTCTAAATTGGAGTTACAGGCTTTGCACATTACAATGGCAATATGCCACTAATGCAATTTTCTGATGCCAAGACCTACTTACAGTATCATTACAGTACATTACAGTACATTACCACCTTGGCTGATAATGTACTGTACCCCCCTGTTTAACTGTACCCCAGTGCCTTCCTCTGCCCATTGACCCACACATACTCATTAGCCCATAACCTCCCTCTTTTTGTTCTGTACACTGACACACCCAGGGTGAGAGCTGCACGACTCTGATCTTCTTAGCAGAGTGACCTTGCTCCATTCAAGAGCTGGACAAATGCCAGTTATGCTACTTACAGCTAATGGCACTTACCAGCTGTAATTATCACCATACCGCAAGATTAATGAGGGCTTATTTGGTCATGGCAGGGGATATTAAAGTAATATTATTAAATCTGCTTGACGTAGGAAAACACTGGAAGAGGTGTGAGGGCTCTGAGTTTAAAGTGGGTCATTTTAGAGGATAAAAGTAACCATGGGAACACCCGAAAAACAACCTAACAAATCCTTTGTTTGTTTTGACCCCAAAAAATGTCTACATTCAATGTCCTACATCCATAACTGGGCCATGTTTGAAAAGCATGTCTTGACATGAAAGCTATCACTGATGCTTCTATTTGACGTTGGGGTTGCATTAAGGTAAAGTCTTTCAAGTGTGGCGTCTAAGCATAGCTTGTGTCTACTGACAGGTATTTAGTTTACATAACCTCTGTTTCTCAGCCTTGTTTCTTTTTTCTGCTGTGCCCAGCTCCCACGCAGATCATTACGGTTTCATCTTGTCTTTCAATTTACTTCATCTAAACTGAGTGAATTATCTGTGATTGAAGCAGCCAACCTTGTAACCTTAAATGATCACCCCTTCTGCAATTCCAGCCAATCTGGATTTACTTATAAATACCAATGACAATAGGAACACCAGACCTTGTGAACTGGTAAATTTCACTGCAGCGAATTACGCCAACGGTGAACAAAGCAAGTGCGACATCTTCCATTAACTTTTTAAGAGGCCCATTTAAAGGCCAGGAAATGGGATTTCTGGGTGCTGACATGTTGCTTTTTGGGGGTAGGAAAACTAGGGTGAAAAATTGTAAGTGTGGTTGGAGCCTGCAGGAAAAGCAAGCTTACTATATATGATTGTGATGTGAAAAACCCTGGAGTCTGCTCCACACTGATTTTTAAAAATGAATGGATCATTAGAGTAGACTTGATGAAAAGGCTAGTTAATGCAGCACCTTGTGTTAGGTAGCACATTATCTATGTGTTCCTATGTGGATAGCAGGCCTTGGTGTCACTTGGTGCTGATTAGCAGGGAATTATGTAGAGTTTCAACTTGTTTTGCACTCAGCTCGCCACAACCAAAACACTAAACTGCCTCTTGCTATGTTAGTCAAAAAAAATGAGATGAACAATATACACATACAAATGTTTTGGGAGGAATAGCTACAGTCAGAAATAACTTGGCATGTTTAGAGGGATATTCATGTTTTTTCTGTTACTATTTGGATTGCTAGTCTCTATATCAATCTCAACAGGTGCTCAGACCCAAAAACAAATTTGTTGGGCTGCATTCATGCGTGTATGTTGTTTCTTTTACAGGTAAGAACATGAAAATGTGTCATGTAATAGCTATTTTTAAAACTATAACACAGGATTACACACTTTTGGCAAGTTCTCACACGGAAATAATTTGATTCCCCTTTTTCTCAGTAATTGCAAGGTATGAAACAGACATTACCATTTATGTGAAAAGGAATGTGTGCTTGCATGTTTTGGCTAAAGTTTAACTGGGTTCAACTAGTTCTCTGACCTGGCTAAATAAAGTTTTATCACACCAGTGAGTCATTTCCAGCCTTTGAGGACAGTTATGCCCCCAGGAAATATCTGTGACAACAAAACTGACAGCTACAGCTTCCAACGATGAGGTCACCATGCTTACCTGCTGGCACTCAACACGACCGCACTCAGCCCTCTGGCAGACCACCTGACCCCGGTTGCAGGTACAGAACTCGCAGCCCGTGCTGTTCCACATGTCACCGCTGTAACGCACCGCGTCCTCGTACAGGCAGCTTCCCTTGGCGGCGGTGCACTCATCACAGCACTGACCAGCACGCTTCACTTTGGTTTGACCCTGAGAGGGAGCAGCACAGTCAGTTTAAGTTTGCTTGGCGAACGTGTACAACTGGGATGATGGGAATAAAGGAATGCACACTGAGCTGTGAGACAAGACAAATAAGATCCAAGGAGCTTGTAAAAAAGCTGTTTTTTGTTTGTGTGTGTGTTTCAGCTGAGAGGGATAAGAGGATGAAGGCGAGAGTGTGTGTGTTGCATTATTAAGGGTGAATACACTGAGCAGTTTGGACAAGGCATTTCTTAGGACTTTATTTGAAAGTGCTGAGAGGTGTAGATTCACTGACACTGCAGATGTAACTCCTCCACATCTGAGAGCTTCAGAGCCTCTGTACCACATGAAGACATAATTACAGAAAAAGTCTTTTTTCATCCAAATTTGAGGCAGCGTGTTCAAGGTATGTCCAAATCACCATTTATTAACAGAACAGTGAGGTATTTATTAGCTCAGCTTTTATTCCTCTTGTATCTGCTTATTTCAGAGTGGTGGTTTGGATGCTTTGAGTCCACTGGGATCCTCTCTCTGCAGTGCTGGCTTCAGTTTTTTGTGCTATCATCAGTGGAGGGAATGACTTGCTAAAATATCCTCAGAGCTGAGAATATTTTAACTTTAGCTTTGGTCAAGTTTTAATAAAATATGGGAACTCTGAGTGACAGAGCAAAATGCTTCAAAAAGGTTTCCAATGGCTTCACAGTTGCAGCAAGAATCCTGATAACTTCTTCCTCCAAGCTTTTCTTCTTTATAGGTTTAATAAGAGCAAATAATGTCAGAACACTACTTTTGATTCGTGTGTTTGTTAGTGTGAAGTGGATACTTTTTACAATACAAAGCTGAAATCAGTTTTAAAAGTGATTTCAGCTTGATGTGCTCTAATGTAGGAGTTTCACATTTTCTCTGGTCATACATACTTTAGTTTCCCATTAAAAAATGTTGTAATAGATTCAAATTTGTATTTACATAATGTGCAACCAACAAACAAACGTTTAAAAAAAATTTTAAAAACTGCCTTCGCAGGAACTTCTTTTTGGAGGAAGGCAGCATAAAAACAACAAAAACACTATACAAAATCAGACATTATTAAAGTGAAACAATACAGTGTACAATGTATTGTTTCACTTTAATAACGTCAGATTTTTTTATTGTGTTTTTGTTGTTTTTATGCTGCCTTCCTCCAAGTTCCTCTTGACGGGTAGCAAAGATCTGAAATAAACCGAGCTGTATAGATTAGTGGGAAACATTTGTTTGGTCTCAATTGTACATGTAGCCTAAATGCTGGCAATATTTCTTTTTTATTTGCAACAACTCCTATCAGAAGATCATAAAGAAATATGAATGCATCCTACTAACAAATATTGTTCGTGCTTGATCTTATTCCTCTGTGTCATAGAGCTGCATTGTTGTGAAAAAACTATTAAAAACGCATCATGTTCCCTCATTACCCCAAACACACACATACTTTCGATCGTTAAACCATCCTGCTTCACTGACTACTTACTAAAGCATCAAATGTTGATTTATCCTCCACTTATAGTAGTCCCCTACAGAATGACCTTTGGACCAAAGTGTTTCGGCTTGTGGTCTTCATCAGGGCCATCAGTGTGGTTCTGGATATGAGAACATTACTACTTTGAACAGTGACTTAATGGCTTAAAGCTTAAATACATTTAAGCTTTTGGGCCCATAGATCTTTAGTCAGCAGGTCACCTCCAGTCAGAACCAAGTACAGTGAAGCTGCATTTAGTTCTATCTGCTGAACTTCCTGATTCAAATGTTATTTCTCGATTAATTACTGCACCTTTACCTTGATTCCTTTGTCTAGCAGCTATTTTAGTCGATTTTAGTCCTATTTTCTCCTTTATTTTACTCGTCACTTGTACCAGCATATTATGTGCTTGTCTGTGGCCCTTTAAAATTGTATTGTGTGTCCGGATTAGGTTTTTATGGTCCTCTCTGACTTCACTAACAAGCACTCTGGCACAGAAAGGAAGCTTCAAGCTGAAATTTGCATGCAATTAACAGCCTAATGTCCGTCTGTGTGTGTGTGAGAAGGAGAGAGTGCATGTGTGTGTATGTGTGTCAGAGAGAGAGAGAGAGTGGAAGACATATCTGTGTGGTCCTGCATAGTTAAAAGTCTCTGCATCCATTAGAGCTTCAACACAGAGCGGAAATGCATGAGGTGATTTCTGAATTAAAGTGAATGTCAATGAGTTTGTGTCCGCGTGGGTGTGCGTTGTGTGGGTGTGTGTGTTAGACTACCTACCTTATCACAGGTGACGGGCTGACAGGTGTGTGTGTGGCATTTAGACTGACCCTGGTCACACACACATGTGGTGCAGGCGTTCTTCTGCCACTGCTCGCCATGCTGCCAAGAGACACACAGACACACACACTTAGACACTTAGACCATGTCGAGCTACACACACGCACGCACACACGCACACACACACACACACACACACACACACACACACACACACACACACACACACACTTACACAGTCTTGCACACAGTGATTCACAGGCTGTTTGTAGGAAACTCAAAGCTCATTTGAATCCAATGGGTGTCGTCTGTGTGGGGATATGGAATAGGATGCCGAGGCAGTGTGGAGGGCACACACACAAATTAACACAGACATACAGACAGTTTGCTGTCAGGAGCAAATAACAGCTATCAGATGTCAGCATAACTCTCCTTAAGTTCAAAACTTTTCAAACAACAGCGTGAACATCTGATGTAATTTATCAAATAAAGTAATCAATTATTTAAAGCTTACATTGTCTAAAATATGAAAATTGGGCCTACGTATTGTGTCAAAATATTACTTTGATAAATGTGAAAGTCAAACTTAAAGTGTCAGCACTGAGACGGCTCTTGTCAAGGTCCTCAATGACATTCATATAAACACAGACAGTGGCAAAATTTCAGTCTTAGTATTACTGGATCTCAGTGCTGCATTTGACACAGTCGACCACAATGTACTACTGGACCGACTGGAAAACTGGGTGGGCGACAAGTGAAGTACCCCAGGTCTCCATTCTGGGGCATCTACTATTCAACATTTACATGCTTCCTCAAGCTCAGATAATGGAAAATAACAAAATATGTTACCATAGTTATGTAGATGACACACACATTTACATAACCATATCACCAGGGGACTATAATCCCATACAAACGCTGAGTAGATGCGTTGAACAAATCAATGATTGGATGTGTCTGAAGACTGAAATAATTGGAAGACTGAAATAATTGTATTTGGAGCCAAGGAAGAACGACTAACGCTCAGCTTCGATCTGCAATGTTGAAAACTACAAACCAAGCCAGAAACCTCGGTGTAATCATGGACTCAGACCTGAATTTCAGCAGCCACGCCAAAACAATTACAAAGTTGGCCTACTATCACCTTAAGAATATATCCAGGATAAAAGGACTTATGTCTCGGCAGGATTTGAAAATACTTGTCCATGCATTTATCTTCAGCCGACTCGACTACTGTAACGTTGTCTTTACAGGACTCTCTAAAAAATCCATCAGACAGCTGCAGCTGATTCAGAACGCTGCTGCTCGAGTCCTAACAAGAACCAAAAAAGAAGATCACATCACTCCAGTTCTTAGATCTTTACACTGGCTTCCTGTCAGTCAAAGAATAGATTTCAAAATCCTGCTGTTGGTTTATAAAGCACTGAATGGTTTCTGGCCAAAACACATTTCTGATCTGATGCTACGTTATGAACCATCCAGACCTCTGAGGTCGTCAGGTACAGGTCTGCTTTCAGTCCCTAGAGTCAAAACTAAACATGCAGCATTCAGTTATTATGCGCCACATATCTGGAACAAACTCCCAAATGTCGAGACACCTTTTGGTCTGCACTCAAAAATAGCCATGCAGTGTAATCTCTTCATAAACTTCTGTGTCCCTTGAAGACAAAACATTTTCTCGTCAGAACACTAACGTAAAGTGACACTGTCCCACAGCGGCTCCCTGCCTGCTGTGTTTCAGGCCTTAAATAGGTCTTAATTTGGGTTCTGTTGTTGTCAGATTAAATCCAGACTTCCTTCCTCTTTAGATCTAAACTGCTCAATTAAATATTGACTGAAGCCTGGGGGATGCAAATTATTTCGTTATTTCACAAGAAAGGCAACAATTTTTTTCATTGATATAATAATAATTTATTACAGTCATTTATCAAAGAGATCAAAACCCTTTTAAGCACTTTGTCGAGCTCTTTGAACATCAATAACTTGAAAGAAAGGTTTGTCATTGTGTATGTGAATTAAAACTGCCTCATTTTACCTGAACAAACATTGTGATCTAAATACATTTGAATAAACACCTCTGAACATGTTTGATGTGAAAGAAGTTGTAACACACACACACACACCCGTAAATGAAATTATTCACACACAACAACCTCCACAGATATACAGTAGTACACAGATCAGACTCACCTAACATTTACAGACACAGACTGATGGGAACACCTCATTTAATACCATTTCTATCAGTGTTCTCAACTAACAGGAGTCAAACGAAACATTAGTGATTCCTCAGATCTCTCACACACAAACACACACACAAGAGTGAACTTTGACCTGAAGTGATTATTCTCCTTATCTTGTTTTCAAACAAGGTCACTATAAAAACAGTTCATAGTCTGGAAGATGCAAATTAGTTCATTAGTTCCCGAAAAAGAAGACAATTATCGCACAGATTAAAACCACCTGTTTGACTAAAGCTGTAGTATGAATCGTAATATTACTACATCGACTCTGATAGATAACACTTTGTTCACAAAATGTGAGTATTTTGAGTTTTGACTATCCATCCTACCTGAAGGTGAAATCAGTCTTTTCTGTTCAAAATTTCACAAGGACTGACAATCGAACAAAGAGATTTACACAACTCAAGCTTTCATTTACAAAACAGAATTATATCAGTAACTTCCTAAAATATTTAAAATAGTCGCTCACTTACAGTAAATGGGAATGGTCTTTTTATTCAAGTATTGGTGTCATGATTTTACAGTGACACCAAGGTAGCAATGGGACGTTAAAAGATTTAAGCGCAGATCATATTAAAATAACGCTCACACTCAGTAGATCATAGTGAATTTTCATTATCTGGATACTCGTGAATCGAGATAATTGTGAATGTTCTCACATTAATTAATTGAAAAAGCTGTCTAGCTCACTAACGTAGAGTCCCATATTGGTTGTCAGATGTATTTTGAATTGCCTTAGCCTGTCACGATGGTTGAAAGTATGGTTGACATATTTTCCTGTAGACAACTACAGTACAGTATTGATCTTCCCTGTAGTATTGACATAATCATTCAGAGCGCATCATAACAAACACTTGCTGCATCGTACCGAAAAAACCAATGTAGAATCAGTCTGAAAAAAAGTCTCGACTATAAGTAAGACAAAATGCTCGTGATATGACATGTTCCCGTCGGCCCATTTACAACACATACCCATTTATACACACACACACACACACACACACACACACACACACACACACACACACACTATATCGGTTTGTGTGCATGTGTGTACTTTTAAAGTTGTGTATTTGAGACCAAAGGCAAGGCAACATAATTCATTCTCTTTAATAAATAGCAAATTGAGATGTCCCTGACACTTCCTGACACCCTGGAGAAGAAAACAAACATCTGAAGTGATGGTGACGCAGAAATGACGTGTGTGTGTGCAAAGGCACGTGTGTGTGTGTTAGAGAGAGAGTATGTTTTTATGTATGTGAAGTCTGTGTGAGTATGTATGCTGCTTTAAACACAGCAGCAGAAAGCACAGAGGAGAGGAGAGGAGGGGAAAAAGCTTGTACTTCTTTCATCTTAAAATCAAAATACACACACACACACATGCATGTGTCAGATTCTCCCTGTCATCACAAAAAACATTCTAATAGATTGTGCAGGAAAACACAAAATGCAGTACAAAATGTGCCAGGTCACATAAGTACAGATTTATGAGCTGTCATCTGCTGCCTCCAACACTCACATAAACTACAAACATACACATACACACACACACACACACACACACACACACGCACACACACACGCACACACACACACACGCACACACACACACACACACACACACACACACACACAAACACACACACAAACACACAGTGGCTCATCCAGAGGCTTTGTCACAGGGGATTTTCACTGTTTCACAAAACCAACAGGCACACACACAAAGGCTACCTACCTGGTACTGTTTACCAGCAGACAGACAGGGGTTGGACACACACTGAGGACAGCACTGGCCCGGCTGGATCACCAAGTTCTCGTGCTGAAGGAAGAGAAAAAATGATCAGACAAAGAAAGAGAAAGCAACACCAACATGGCCTACAATAATGAAAGAGAGCAAGTACAAATCAATATTCTTCTTCTGTGGTATAATACAATTCTACTGCATACAGCACTGTAAATATTTTCACTGTGACACTGATAGACAGCCTGACAGTTTGGGTAATATAATTTTAACAAGACTTAGATAAGATCGATATCAGTTTCATCTGTATGCCTGCAGCACTTACATGGGTGTTTGACCTAGCTTAGCACCAAGTCTGCAAACAGTCCGAAGAAATCACTGGTTGCCGCTGTGAAATAAACTCTCAAACAACTACAAGGGTTCCTCTCACATTGTATCTGTGCAACAGTAACAATTGAAAATTATAAATTGAAACTTTATGAATGCAGTTTGTTGCCAACATCTTAAAAATAGTACATTTATGAATGGAGTTTGGCAAATGTTCTTTGTTTTTATTTATTTGATGATTTGTCAGTTTGACAATATCCCTCTGTTGTTCTGTTCCTCCTTATCCAAGATTTGACATCAACAAATCAACATCCTGCCATTCAACTTTACATGGACAGATGCCAAACCAAACTCCATTTATAAATCTGTATTTTTATACTTCTTCCCTTATCAGAAGTTCTGGATTATCTGTAAAATGTGATGAATGTTTTTTTCTACAGCTGGAGGAGACACACTTCAGTTCAGCTTGCATCTGATCCGACATTTTTATCAATAATTTTCCCAAAATTAAGACAGACACAGAGAACAGGCATAATCTTGCTTTTTACTGTGATGATGTGTTCCCTATACATTTTGTCATTTATTAATTGACAGTATTTATGAATGGCATTTGGCATGATGACAGTCCACATGTGGAAAGTTCTCACCACACTGCGAGGATACAGAGGTAGAGACCTAGTACTGTTGGTAAACCATTTGACGATAAATGATGAGCAATGCCAAATTGATGATTAGCAACAAAAATGGTACATCAGGTCATAAATCACAAGACATATAATTCTGCTGATACTAGAGGAAGCGTTAAATCGCTATATTTATGAATGTTTGGTGTGACGTCAAGTAATCTATCATGAGAAGGGGAAAAAAAGGAAAAAGAAAACTATAAATCGACACATGTGGTGTCCAAGGAGTAGAGTTGTACACATTGGAGATATCTGACTACCATCAGCTGGACACATTGCAGCGAGTCAGAAATCCTGCCCTAAAGGGGAAGTTCTGACTATAGTCCACTATTAACAAACCCAGCTGAGAGAAAGACAAGCATGTGCCACGGGTGGCAGTGCTCCCTTCAGTCACACTCCTGTGGGAGCCACACTGACCCTACAAGGATTTATTATAATGTACTTCACTTTATTATAATATATATTATAATGTATAAGTCACAATGGGATTTGTAATGAAAACAAGTCAAGAGGTGGGTCTCCATTTTTAAAACATTACTCAGAGCAATCCAGCAATAAAGCCACCCATAAGGGATGCAGTGGAATAGAAAATAAGGTCACCTTTGTCTAGTAGTTCTACATATATGCTGTATAGCTTCTATTCCAATCCTATGGGAGGCGTATAAGTAGTAGTGAGATAGATAATCAATTATGCATTGGAAAAGATTGATTGTCTTCTCTGACTGTGGATTTCAGGGCACAGAAGCAAAAAGTCTGTAAGTGAACAGACGGGGACAGGCACAGAGCCATTGTAACTGCCAGCATGAACATAGAACAAAATGTTGGCTACTTTTCCAGAAACTCACCGGTTTGCAGGCCACTTGCTGACACTCTGCAACTGAACACTGGACTTCACCGTTGCTGCAGACACATCTGGAGCAAAGGCTGGGCTTCCACTCTTCACCGTCTCTGTACGCAGTCCCCTGCCAGGAGCAAGACTCTGACACACACACCGATAAACACAGAATGAGTAAACAGTGAAAATGGGAGTCAGGTAATGAGCTGACTGTTCAAGCATTGTTTGCCCTCACACTCGTTGATTTACAGTGACGAACAAAACGCAGTCGCTAATTAGCTGCTAACCGTTGGGATGCATCATAGCAGCTCCGAGACATCATTAGAGTCGAGATTAACCTTTCAGCTCAGCTCCAGCTGCACAGTGCAGTCTGAAAGCTCAAGGTTTGTCACGACAACATCCTGTCTGAGGGATGGCACACAAGATGGCACACACTCTGAAGGGGATCCAAGCACCTGAGTGATCTCTTATCACGGCAAATATCGCTAAATGGTCCACTGAAGACCCAGGGAAGCAAATTACATTTTTACGAGGCAAAACAACATGCATCACAGAGATTGTCTTAGGAAAAAAATAATACTTTAAATGAACACTATTGATTTATCTCTGTCTCTTTATCTCTGAGATGGGTTTCCTTTATGACTGATCTTATGTGATATTTTACTTTTAGTGTGATAAGAAGCCCACGGAGGTTGTAACTACTTTCCAGTCAGGAGTAACATTCACATCCATACACAAAGAGAATAATAATGCACCATATTACTCATAACTGTAATCCTGAAAGCATTAATCATTTTACTCTGCGAACACCACTTAGCTCCTTTATCAAGATTTACATCGGAAACATTTACATTTTCATTGCAGCTTTGTGTAGATGGATTCAACAACCCAGATCTTTGCACGTGATTGCATAAGGCAACTATTGTAGAAGGAAAAATGACAAATTATATGTATTCTCTTGGAAATGTTTAAGAAACTTTGTCTGGAAACAAAAGAAGCCTTTCAGTCCCATGCTGCACTGATGTAGTGTAGTCTTCAGCCTCTGTCTGCCTGCCTGCCTGCCTGCCTGCCTGCCTGCCTGCCTGCCTGCCTGTCTGTCTGTTTGGAGGGGTGGGATAAAAGAAGAACTATCACCAAAACGCATTTGGGGTAAGAACTACCTGAACTGAGAGCAGGAGTAGAGCTCATCTTTATTGAACGACGAAGGGAGCTAACCTGAGGCAGTGAGCTGCTCTGTACAACTGTCAGCTTCAGTACAAACACTTTGGCTTCCTGTGTGAATGTGTAAGTGCAGTCCACAGGGCAAATCATTGTGTGTATATAGGTCTGTGTGTGGCTTTTTGTCTTCATGCCCTGAAACAGGTTATAGTGTTTGGGGTTTAGTGTAGATGCATGTCTGAGTCTGCCAGTCATTTGTGTGTCACTGTTTAATACAGGTGCTTAAGCATGTTGCACTATAGTGTGTATTTGTGAGATATTTTGTTTAGTTGCATGCTTTTCTTCAGGTAAGATCATATGTTATTTGCCACATCCCATGAGTGTTTTCCATCTTCTTAACAAAACTAAAATAATTCATGACAGTGAACATTAAGGCTTTTAGTTATGCTTCCATTTGATGGTCATTCTGTTGCAAAAAGGACTGCTATGAAAAGGATCCGGTGTATTTTGATGGTCCAAAGATTGCTACATGCAACTCTCAAAGCATGTCTGAGACCTTGTTCAGACTGCAGGAAAATCAGATTTGTATTCTCAAATCAGATCTTTAAGACCGACTGTCCGCACTGTTATTTGCAATTTCGTGGATTTCACCGACGTATCTACACTGGTTGCTGTGGTAACAATGTGGGTACATCAATAGCTACGTACACTGGTAAAGGCTTTCCAACATTGACGCATGAGAAATGGAGATCTATCATCTCACCCTCTAAACAATTGCACTGTCAAATAGCAGTGCAGAACTCCTCTTTCGTCGAAGGCTCACTGATCCTCAGCTCAGGCGCTATGATGTGCTTCCGTTGCTCTGGATTTGACATCCTTGTTGTGATGCAAGTGATGCAAAATACACTGATATCTGATTTGAACAGCCAGATTGTCCGGACTGAGTGCGTCTGTAGAAATCTGATTTGGAATTGAATTTTGAAGCACGTCATAATGGGTCTTGCATCTGATTGCACAAATTGCATGTCATAAGTTTTTACTTTTTTTTTCACAACGCTCTCGAGCATTTCCTGGTTTCAGCTGCACTATAATTTAAAAAACAAAAATAAAAACTTAAATAAATTGGGATGAATCTTCCACTACCTGCGGTTACTTTTCATAGCCTGAGGATATTAAGGGAACAAAGGGGTCTGCCTAGAGGCAGGAAACCAATAAAAACAGTACACAGTACAATAAATAGTACAAATTACGGAATATGTAGTTAACAAACATATGCAAAGAAATTGCGGTCCTTAAAAGAAGTCCATTGGAAACAGGCTGCATTTGATATTTCTGCATTTACAAGTGGGTTTGATGACTGCCCTCACCTCCATTGCGGCCACACTTGGGGCAGCACTCTCCAGCTGGGGTGAATAGACTCTGGTCCCCGGGGCAGGTGAGAAAGGGGCAGGGGCGAGCGCTGCAGGATACACTCCCTCTGGAGCAAACACACATGGTGCAGGGCGAAGGACTCCACTGGCTGTCATGCTGTGGGTACCAGAGAAACAGAGAGACAGACAGTCACACACAGAAATACAACCAGCTGGGAGAAAAGAGAGGAAGAAGCAGAGAGACAGCAGGGCTGAGGAAAGCCGTTTTACTCTCTGAGGACGAGAGAACTTTGTGCGCCTAAGCCTGAGTGACAGACGAGAGAACAGAGTCACGGAGGGGGGGAGAAGGAAGAGGAGAGATGTGTCGAAAACTAAGAGACCATGGGAAGAGAGGAGGAGAAAAAAGAGATTAAAAAATAAGGGGGTGTATGTGAATGTGGATAATGAGGCACGCTGTGAGAGGACATTACCTGAACATGTGAAAACTGAAATGCAGAGTCTGCTGGGTTAAAGACGGGTTTCATCTCAGCTGTAAAAGCCAGCTTGAGGCAAATGCTAAGCTTGTTGGCGATCTTCCTAGATTTCTCTTCATCCGTTTATTCACATGTGTATATACTCGTGTTAAAAAAAATGCCTCAGGACAACATGTGTTGGTATAAAACCATAAGGATGTTTCTGCTCTGTGATTGACAGAACTGGATTGATGGACTCTATACTGACACACAGAGGTATTAATTAGAGTTAGATATATATCTCCTCTACATCCATGTGTGGATCTATGCGATCCGTGTTGTTCTTTCACTATAAATGAGAAATCAGCATGTGGATGTTGCCTGCAGACAAAATGATAGAGGTGAGCAGCTGGCTTCACTCATTTTCTGAGGCGTCAGGCTGTGAAACCTGCAATAAAACCTTCTTTAGCCTGCATGAAATATATCATTAGTAAGAGTTTTAATGGAAAATTGATCTAAATGCTTTTTCACCCTGGAAAGAATAGATTTCTGTGGCGAACAACAAGCAAGCTTTTAATGGTTCTGGCATACAGCCAATATGCATTTTCTTCCATTAAATGCTGAAAACTTACAACCAGTTGAATTAATATGAAGTTAAACATTTTGGGTCATGACCGCAGTGCAGGCCGCTGACTCTGGAGCCATTCTGGGTGGCAAAACAAAACAAAACAAAACAAAACACATCCACCATCACATCACATCATTATCCTCCTTTGTCACCTTGGATGTCTGCAAAAAGAGAAACGCTTAATTCATCCGAAAAGTTCCTCCTGGGAAAAGAGCAGCAGTTTGTAAAAACAAACTGTTCTTCAGTAAAGAAGCACTAAGGCCGTGACTCCTCTCCAAACCTCCTCTCCTGGTAGTTCAGCTTTATGTAAAGTGCCACTTCACCGGAGAAGTGAGGCCTGTGGAATCTCCAAACTCAGCCTTGTTTCGTCTGAGGATGTGCACTGTCAAAAAAATCCAGCTTGTTAAGCTGGAGGCCACTCGAAGATGAACAAGACAGTAACTCTTTTGTGCGTGGGAGACAGAGAAGGGGGGGTCTCTGAAAACAGTTTTTCAGCTGTGACCAAATTTACCAAATCAATTTCCAAATAATGTGAAATATTTTACAAACACAGGGACAAGAGAAAAGCACCACATCCACCTGTGTGATAACTGAAAAATGCCATTCCAAAACCAAAAACCATTTATCTGCTGCTATAACAGCCCCCACTCTTCTGCTTTCAGCCTTTTCACCAGATTTTATAACCTGGCTGCAGATTTGCTCCCATTCAACCTCAAGAGCATCAGTCAGGGCCAACACTGATGTTGGCTTATAATTTCTGGCTTACAGTCGGCGATCCAGTTCATCCAAAAGGTGTTGGATGGGGTACAGGTCAAGTATTTTCCACACCAATCTGGAAAAACAGTTTCTCTATGGACCTGGCTTTGTGCACAAAGAGGTATTGCTGATTTTTGGGCAGCACAGTGGCTCAGTTGTGAGCTCTGTCAACTTATAGCACGAAGGCTGGGGCAGGGCCTTTCTGTGTGGTGCTTGCATGTTCTCCCCATGGTCGAGTGGATTTCCTCCGGGTGCATGTACATTTGGTAAATTATCGTGTCAGTACCCCTGAACAAGGCATTGCTCCACATGGATGGGTTAAATTCAGAGAACAAAGTTTCACTACATTATACTCAGTATGATTGCATGTGACCAATAACCTCTTAAAAAAAAAAAAAGAGGGACAAACACAATCTGTGCTGTAGCAATGAGATTTGCCTGCGCTGGAGCTGAGGGGTCCGGACAAAATCATTAAAAACAGCCCCAGAACATAAGTATATGAGATATTCTTATACTTAGGACAATGTATGTGTACTTTGAAAGGAGACATAATATTGTGCTTATTTCCAGGCTCATGTTTTTTGTTTTTTTTGTGTTACTACCAGAATAACATCAGTTTTCTCATACTGTCCAGTGCTAGTACTCCTTCAGATGTAAGTGGACAGCAGAGTATTGACCTGATGGCTCTCCTGTGTTGTGCCATTCATTCATGGAGAGGTTGTTTTGTCTCCTCAATGTACAAATCTGTGCAGACTTGACTACATTGAACAGCATAAACTACATTACTCTGTTTATGCCTGGGTGTTTTGTCCTTAGGATGGACAAGTTTCTGCCTCAGCGTGTTGGTAGGTTTAAAGTGAACCGGAAAATGATGTTTATTTCTCAGATATTCACGCGACATACGACAAACGTAACAATGATGATGTCTCCTCCTCTCTGTCTGCTCTGGATCTTTTAGAGGTTTTGACAAAGGTGCTCCCCTGATGTGCTTGTGTCCTTTCTCCTTCCCCTCTGACTTAGTGGGCTCAGCCTGATGGTTTAGGGTTCTGATGACCCCCAGCTTGTGCTCCAGTGGGTGATGAGTGTCGAACAGCAAGTATTGATCTGTGTGTGGACAGAGTTTAAAAGCCTGCAACTCCCCTCCAGTTAGTTAGAACTGAAGAAGCCTCTTAGATGAGAGGTGAAACGTCTTCAAGAAACTGAAACAAGTTCAGTTGCCTACAATACAACACTTAGAATTTACTGTAGCTCCTGTCTCCCGAATACCTCCTCTGATTGGTCAGCTTGCACACGCCTGAGCCAGCACCGCTATCAACAACAAAGCAGCTTTGCTAAATTAATTCTTACACGCCAAACTAGATGCGAGGATTACGAAAATGTGTGACATGGTGACAAAGTTCAACATCACAAAATCACAGAATTAAAGGCGAGACTACTGGTGAGGCGTTTCAGCACCAGCGTATTCTGTAGGATAGAGAAGCCTCTGTTGGTGCAGAGTTTGATATTTTTATCTTGCAAGATTTTTTCATTCATTACCCATGTGAAGGAAAGAAAGAAACTGAAAAAGCCTAATAGGTCTCCTTTAAATCGGTCTACAAATGCTGCATCTTCATGTGTGCATATTAATGTTTGGTAGACCGTTGAAGGATCAGGTGAAGGGGAAAGAAAGAGCCACTGTCTCTTTCACTTACTCCATAAATGACTCCTTCGGACTGGCAGGAGCCCTGGGACGAGGAGATGCACTCAGGACAGCACTTGTTGGCAGGAATCCTCAAACGCTCACCCTTTGGAAAAGACAGACATACATGAATACACACATACACACAAAATACGACCAAATAAACACACGAGATAGAAAGAGAGTACAGAACTTGCTGATCATTCAGTCTATTTCCATGGAAATTAACCAACATGTGCCAAATAACGAAACAGACAGACAATATTTAAAATATGAAGACTTGGACACGGCATGCAGAATACAGAGTGAGCGTGGTTAAGGTAGTACAATACATATAATAGTATAGATTCAACACGCAGTCCTATAGCCGCGCCGCCTACACACCCTTATTGAGGCTGAATGTGTGGAAGGAACTCAAATGGGAAAGCATTGAGGGCCAGACGCAGAGCCGGGAATGGTTTAGGTGTCGTTTATTTGCAAATAAAATGATATGGAATGGAAAAAGACGAAGGGGAGGAACACAATTTGTGTAAGGTGAAAAAAACAACCCCAGAGGAGCGTCAGAGAAAGCCTTGTGTCAATTGAAAAAGAGAAAAAGAAAAGAATAGAGGGACACCGAAATAAGCAGCAGTAGACAAATACCATGTGAACAGGCAGTAGAACGGCAACTAAATGTATAAATAATAATGGGTATCATGGGAAATAAAATGGGTGGAAAGGGAGCTTTGCAGGAGGTACTAGTTCACCATGAATAAACAGATAGACCGGGGGTTTATATTGTACGCTCAGATAGTCATTAATCACCTGGTAGCACAGAATATTTTAAAATAGAAACAGGACCACCAGCTGAATTTTAACAGCATCAGGAAAATTAATCTATCACAACAGCCACTTTGTGCTAACAAATTGGACACTAATGCTCTAAACCTCTAAGTGTTTTCATTCATTTAGGCTCTAGTTCTGCTCTCTCTCATCCTGAACTTTTCATCCTTTCATTTATTTTCAGTCCCTCCAGCTTTTTTTTTTTTTTTTTTTTTTTCTCTGTCTGCTGCCTCAAATCTAATCACCAAAATGTGGCTGTAGTACACGAATTTGATCCAAATTGAGATTTTATTGCCACAAATAAAGAGAGGTGGTTCAGACTCAGGAGGATGGGAGTTCATTTATCACTGGAGTGCATTCTTCAAGTTGTATGACTCAAGGTTTGCAGTGAAAGGGGGGTAGAGGTCCAGTGCTTCCCATAGAAAGTGAAGGCCACTTTGCTGTCTACTCATAAAATAATGGAAACCAAAACCAAATAACATAGTGAACCATGAACGCACCAAGATGTTATTCCTGGTTTTGAACAAGCAATGAAGACTGGATCGCTATAACCTCACTTTCAACATGCTGTTGAGTCTGACACTGGGGACGAAATCTCCCAAGAAAATCCAGGCTGGCAGCCTGGCACCATTTCATTTTGTTTTCATGTTTTCATTCTAGACTAAATGAAGGAATAAACTTGTTTTGTCCTGTTTTGTTGGTGATTGCTTCTCGGCGGAAACTGGAAAGCAATTTGGTTGTCTTTATAGAAGCACCGACAAAAATCTGATGCGGGGGAAAGACAGTTGTCTATTTCCACTTTGAGTACTAATGATTGTATCAATGAATAGAAGAACTGCAGGAGCTGTTTTCCCTTCATTTGCATTGCTATCTAATTTGAAAAAAATATAATGTAAACAATCATGTACCTGAATGAGAGCTGCAACAATTTGTCCATCAAAAGAAAATGGATATATGTGATTATTATTGTGATTACAGGCATATTATGGTGATGTTGAGAAATTTAGAGATGGATTTCAGCAGGTCAGTAAGGCAGGGAAACGAGAAGAAAAGGAAATGTAAGCATAATACTTCTTTTTTAATTACACTGTAGGTGAGAGGGAGTCACATTTTAAGAGTTTTTTAAATGAAAGGAGCACATGGCTTGGTGAGCATGATGTCTAATTTTTATTAATTAACATTGGATTGCTAGCCAGCAGAGTGAAATTCATTAGACATTGATTGTTGCCTTAGCTCAGGGTTGGGATTGGATTTGATGCTGTCACCGCAGGCTTGACATCTAAATCACATTTAAGAAGAGGCATGGTGAGGAACAGCTGGATTGATGGAGTGAAAAAGAGCTTTGAAAATGTGTCCCTGTGAAATGTAATGAGCCAAAAAAAGGTTGGCTGGAACTAAGAGTCTCCGAATACTTGTGTCAAATTAAATGATGCAATCAGAAGACTTCACTGCACAATAGTCTGTTATATCACTGATTCTTGCTGTAAGGACAACTCACAAAGATGAGTGATTAAAAAGGCCCTTGAAAGAGGGTCTGCACTTTGAGGTACAATTGAGAGATGGAAACTAAAATATCACAAATCAGCCTCCTACATCACATATTTTACTGACTGTTACGAAATGATTCGGGTTGCTGTCCAGTGGCTTACTGTGGGGCAGACTTTTGACAAAACAATATCACGCTCTCTCACACTGTCTGATATTCTGCAGCTAAAGAATGTCCATCACGTCTACATTATGAACAATAACAATGTGTCTGTTGGTGGCGCTTTAACGACAAAGCACATCGTCGTGTTTGTAAGTGAACTTCTTTCCATATGCTCCACTCTTTTTTGTGCAATTCCAAAAACATTCAATCAGCTGAAGTGTTAAGATAGTTCTGAAAGTATTTCTCAAGGGCTGAGCTGCTTTGGCTGAAATATTCCTTTTGTTAAAGCCTACTTAAACGTCTGTGTTTTTCATTGACGTCACTGGATACAGCTTCTTAAGTTGTGTCAAATTAGAACACAAGAAAGACTCTTGATGCGCTTTTCAAGCTTTTGATGCAGCTTTTTGAATTTCTACACTGCTGACAATTGTCTTCTTCATTTACTTCACAGAAACAATGGCCTTTTAAACCATGAGACTGTGTTTGGTTCTTCTGCTATGTTTGTGTGGCAACTCTTTTACGGGTGCGATAATTCAGTTTCCAATTAGGTTATTAGGCCTAACAGGGGGCTTTTAGTATTTATAGTCTGGTTAAATAGGTAAACCTTTCATTTGCTAAACCATCACCACCCTAAAATGTCTTTATATTAGCTAAACCTACCATTCTTTTACTAACTAATAGCATGCTAAATAAATACAGTCCACTCGAACGGTGTTAGCTAGGTTAACCACACTAACTATTTGAAAGCATAAGCTAAAACATAGCATTAGCTGTTAGGTTAAGTTACAGCTAACATTAGTCAAACTAAACAAATTTTTTGCTATCTTGATAACAGCATGCTAAATAATTAACCAGCCAACTTACTGCTGCACTCGCACTGTTTTAGGAAATAAGTGAGTTTAAGTAAAGTTTAATAAAAGGAACTGATATAGTTACAGTCAAAGTTTTTAAAGATTTATGTGCTCAGTAAGAACCGATGGGCTTGAAGCTTAGTGCCACAGACAGAGTAGGGACTAACACAATGTTGGTTTTGGTCTTTTCAAGGGATTTTTTGACAATAGGAAAAAGTTGAATAGCACCGGCCTCATCCTTATCAAAAACAGACTTCCCGTTGCTCTTGGTACAAATTGCCTACTGTAGTTTTCTATCCCAAAATCATAAAAGCACCCAAACTTCTCCTGTAAAATGTCGAACGTCTTACCTTCTGAAAGTCACACTGTGGGTTGGGGCAGTGGGTGGGCCTGCAGATGGCCACGTCGCTGTAGCAGGTACACTCCTGACACGACTGCGGTCTCCATGATGTGTTGTTCTGTCAGGACAAAACAAAGAGCAGACATGAAACACGACTCAGGGCAGACTTGATTCATCACTGCAAAAAACAAAATCACTCTCTTATGGTCCATTATCATATCCCAGCACACCCACATGTCATCTTTATGTCGACAGCTGGGACAAATGACGGTAACGTAAAGGCCCCTTTGTGCATATTAATGTGACTGATAAAAACAGTCTGTGCTTTACCTGACTGAAAGACTGCAGCTTTTGTACTTTTTAGGAAACGTTGAAACTAAAAAAATGTTCTGCTGACATTGTTGCCACAGATTAGATGCCAGACTATATGACAGTATGCAGTAATCATGAATCATAGATATATAAATTAAATACTTTTTTAAATTCAATTCAAAACTGAATTTAAAAAACAATGGATTTATCTAAGTTTGTGTCATATTCAGGAGACCCAGAACTGTTTCCATGCATTGCAGCAGGTTAATGAGGTCCATGATAGCTGTGTAAGGTTTTACTGCTCAAGTTTACAAAATGTGAGCACCCCAAAAGGAAAACCATTACAGACGTTGAACTCTTATCATCCTCTATACTTAAGGCTGTAAAACACTGAAGGATCTCTGCAGCAGGTGGAGTGAAACTGCTTCAGTGTTGATTAAAAGCCTTGAGCACCATGGCCAACTACACAATGAGATAGGCAAAAAAAATGGCAGAAAGGCTCGAGATCACTTCTGCCAGTTGGCTGCAGCCTTTAGCATGCCTGCTATTTGTCAATAGCTCATAACACCGAGCTGACAATGTCTTATGGCTAGCTTAAAGCCAAAACTAAATCAATATTCCTGTGCCTGCATATGCTCAGATATATCATCTTACAGTCCATAAATCCGATTTAGCCGGATGATTAATAACCCACTCATGACGGGAATATCCACGGGCTGCTGTGCTTATGGAGTGGACACTTTGTGGTGGGGGGTGACTCCATTTGAGACAGTAGCCACAGCAGACATCTTAATGGACAGGAAACTTTGGCCTTAGGTAACAAGCAGACCCCTCATAGTCTCATATATCCTGACATGAGAGTACAAAGTAGCAGGCATTACAGTGTGGATGGATCTATCTTCAGGTGTCCTGGCTGTGCACCCTGTGGCTCAACTTGCTTTTCTTGCACGTACAAATGAAAACTGGAATCGAATTTAACCAGGAAAGCCCCAGTACTAATGTGTACAAATGACAATGGTAGCAAAGGAGTGTCCAGCCTATGTACATTTTTATTTGGTGCACTGCAATAAAAAATCCTCCTTAAATATAAATATTTACTAACATTGAAGACTACCAGCGGTTGTATCAACAACAGAAAAAGCCACAAGCACAGAGAACATTAACACCCCATACCTCCAACTATCATCAAGACTATACCTTTTCATCAGGTCTCATTTGTCCACAAACAGAAAGTAATGCCATCAAAATAACTTGGAGATATACCATCATGCTCATATTCAGGTTCATAATTTTATTCTGGGTTACTATTAAAAAAGGTTTACATGCTTTAACACATCAGTTTTCTCATACTGCCCCTCTCTGTCTGAAACACTCGTGTCTCTTTAAGGCCCCCCATCCTAAATACCCAGTCACCTCTAATTGGTCAGCTCATGCATGCCTGACCCAACACCGCTAACAACAACAACAGAGCAGCTGTGCTCAATCAATATTTGCGTCCACAACTAGCCACTAGGCACAAATTATGCAAATGTGCGATTATCTGAGGTAGTGTGATGTCACAAAGTCGGAATTAAAGGTGGAACTACTGACGAGGCGTTTCAGGAGCAGAGAGGAGCGTCTGTTGGTGCGGGCTTAGACCTTGTTAACTTCTTTTACACAAGAACAGAAGGAAAGGATAAAAAATCACATCAGCCTCACATTCAGCCTTCAAGACTTAAGAACCAGTGCCAATAAACTATAATTTGTTTCATGAATTTTATAACAAAAAAGAAAATACACATTGTAGAAGTAGTTTAGTTTAAAACGGAAAGTTTAAGTAAAATCAGTCTTCCTTGGTTAATAACAAGTTATTATTATTTTAAACACATCTGAGGTTAACGTTTTACTCTCAACAACCATTGTGATGTGCGTGGAGGTCTTACACAAATAACGTGTTGAATGTAGCTCTAGATCATGGCATTTTCAGTAGCACATCTGGTTAATTGGAATAATAAACATTGAGCAAATCCACCATGCAGTGCCATAAACTCATCACAACCTGTTACATGTGTAACAGGTGGCAACAGGTTGGAGCCCTTTCAGACAACAGGCCTAAAAACAAGCCTTATATCTAACCTGAGTGTTAAATTACAAGTCCACTGATCCTTACATAAAAGATCACTTCAGTTTATCAAAATTTTGGTTTTATCTTTGTATTTTTGACACATTTCCCGTTGGTTATGATACCAATGTTCTCTCTGAAACACGAGCAGTCAGAAGATCAAGCAGGTCGGACACAAGCAGCTGACAAACACAGACACTTTGGGTAATAATTAAACAGCTCACCTTATGTTTCTCTTCTAAAGAAATTTAGCTAATCTGAAGGATTGTTTCAAAACTGTCTGACTGTCTGACTGCTTGTGTTTCTAGACCCACTGGATCGAAGCTCCTCGAGTACAATAATATTGTTAACTATTCGATTTGCGGTAAAATTATGCATTTTGTAAACTGCATCCTTTAATTGAGTTAAGGTACACAAGAAGGTCATGCAGTAAGCGTGCTGTAAAATCTGGGGGTAGGTCATGTTGAAAGACAGAGAGAAAGAGAGGAGAACGCCACAGAATGAAAATTTAATTAGGGAAAGCAGCTAGCTGAGGGGAATTGCACTCCTGCAGAGAGCATGTCAGTTAATATGTTCCCTATAATGTGGTTTGAGCTGTTTATGTGTTATTATGTGTTTTTAATTGCGAGAGTTTGTGGGCGTGGATCTTTGCGCAGCTGTGTCCAGATGTGAAATGAGATTTATGTAAGGGCAAACGTGTCGTGGGCAATCTCAGCGCACATTTATGTTCCAGCTCAGGGAGGAGGAGGAGGAGGAGGAGCGACCTTCACAAGTAACGAGATTGTGGGTGTCAATGGAGTGCTGCAGTTTTCCCAAGTAGATTTTAGTCCCCTGTGATAGAAACCATTTAACACAGGCACACACCATTTGAGATGTGAGTCAAGTTTGTGCGGTACCCGACAAGGACTAACTCTGTCAAACAAAACTACTTGCTCCACAAACAAGTTGTGCAGAGGATGAAAATTTACATGTTAAACCCTGTTATTCACTCCAGGTAGACAAGATAAAGACGCGTCAGCTTGAGTTGAAAATATTTCAACTTGAGTGAAGCCAAAGCCCAGAGGGCCTTCCAGCACGAGGACAGGAGGCCATTGTGATAGCTGTCACAGCTCATGGTGATGGAGACCAACATGTGCTGTGTTTCAACACATCCATCCATTGGCTGAGCGTGACCAACAAAAGCATGGAAAACTCCACATTTGTCATATTTGGGAGTAAAGTGCAGCAGAAAATTTTGCATTGTATTCGACTGCACATTTGTGGGTTTTCAGCAAACATTTTTAACACAATGTGACTTCTTCACTTTGCTTTTCTCTCCTTGCAGTTCTTAAAAGTACAAACAGGATGTCTCAATACAAGAAAAGGCAATCCAGCTGAAATGCAAAACCAGATTCACAGCGACAAGCACTCTGAGTTGCATTTGTGCTATTACAGGAAGGGGAAGTGTCTCTCAGGTAATGTGTTCTGACTGCAAAGAACAATTCACAGGATAGAGTGAGATCAGTTTGTCATGCTGACTGTACCAATCCCTCTCAGTCTCTGTTTGCATTAAATAAAAGGCCAGGGATACCTGCCCCTGGCCTTCTTTGAACTTTAAGTACAGAAGTATCTTCCATACAGTCACTGTGGCAAAGCCAGCATGAAATCATAACCATAAACCTTTCAGTTAGGATTCGCCACACCACCCAATCTCACTACAAGTTGGCGATGCTCTCCAATGCGGTAACAATCTTTTCTTTATCAGATAGCTTTCTAACAGATTGCCCTGCGAGGGGAAAAGAGGTTCAAAGCAAATTTATAAATGGAAAACCCTTCTTATTGGACCATAACAGTAGAACTCCAGGCTACTCAGTTAGCCTTTTCTAAAGAAAAGTGATTGAGTATGAAACTTTATCAAAAATCTATTCAAGTGAAAGCAGGAAGACTGATTTTAAACAAACTTTTTTTAAGAAAGTACAACCAAGTGAAAAAGCAATTAAATTACAGTTGAAAGTAAAAGGGTTATAGGATAAGTGTCCATTTGTCTATCAAGTTTTGCGTATGAATTGTCGGAGATGGAGGCATCCATATTTTATCACAGCATAAGAAAACAGAAACTGAAATATAATTAATTTTCTGAACATCTGTCTCGCATCTGTCAGCAAACAGATGTCTAAACTGCTCTGATGTCCTACTCAAATGTATCGTACAACCTAAGAATGTTTTTTATATAAAGGAAAGTTTTATTCTTTGTATGAATTGTCAGGTTGACAACAAATAAATCTTTTCTAGGGATAAGACAGATGTCTTAAAGCAATAAGTGTGTGTTGCCTTGAATACAGTGTGTGTGTGTTTGTGTTTAGGTGGTGGGAGTGTCAAAGGATATTAATAAATTGTGTGTTTGTCTTTGTTGTGTAACCACCTAAATTGGATAAAGAGGTCATTGGGGTTAATAATAAGTCTGTGTGTATGCAGGTATGCGCTCAGAAATAAGCTTCCTGCTATGGCTCTCTGGCTGCCATTCATTCTTAATAGAGCTGTGTAAAATTAGCACAGCAGCTAACAATATAGGTGACTTTAGCTCTGACCGGACTGAGCGCCACAGCTCAGAGGGCGAGCCTATTTCAGCCGAGGTCTCAGGGGGAGTGGGGAGGTTGCAGTCAATTCCAAATCCAGGTCCTGTTTGCCTCTCGAATAGACCACGAGCAGAATGGGATTGACCCCAGGTTCACTGTAAACACGGACCTCTTAAAGTGGCTGAGGCAGGGGAGCAAAGATTTCCCACGAAACCTGGACTAGCTATTACCTGACCTGCCCCCTCCTGCTCTGACAAGTCTGAGCCAGGGGAGCCATATAGCAGACAGCAGCGTGAGTGGTAGTGACAGTCCCTCCCCTCCTCCCAATGAGATTGTCCCCAACAGGGACCCATACCTGGGACTCGTTGATTAAATGTCTAAGGAGTTGAGAGCTTATTTTATTCCCCTCTGGAGAAAGATATCTGCCTCAGATCTGATTTAGGACTGAAGCAGCTCAGCCAATGCGGCTGCACGTCTCCAATTTCATAAAGAAAAAATAGATCCATAACTTTCACACAGAGTACATCCTAGTAGAGGATGTAATATAGGACAGAGCTAAGTTTGGTTTTGTACTGTGGGCCTTTGGCTGGTAGGTTTTCAGTTTGAATCACTGACAAACTGATTTATGTGGATGGAAAAATGTAATAAAAACAGCGTCGTTGTTCATTAAATCCCAGAAAATGTATCTAAAATCATATTAAACAATCCGTACATGTTTTCCATATAGGACTACCACAATGTACACAAAACATTTGCTAAAAAATAAAGCTTTTACAGCAGTAAGACATTGTACATGATACAAATGCAACTAATGATTGATTTCATTATCAATTAGGCCTGCACAATATGAGGAAGATCTTTGATGATTGATATAATCTTGTCGAAACAGCACATCGTTATATATTTAAGCAGGCTGAACTTGCAAATATTTAGCAATCAACAATAACAGTATTGCAACTGGTAACTTTAACTTCTGGAAAAAAAAAAACAAAGACACAAGGCCATATAATGTACTGTACGTACTCAAAATTTTTAAATTTTTATTGTCTCCATGACATATTTTTGTCAGCCGTTTGATAACCACATTTGAGGGATCACTGCAAAAAATGTGTATACCAGCATATATATATATATATATATATATATATATATATATATATATATATATATATCTGAATTTTATACTCCCTAATATCGGCATAGGCCTCAAAAACTGCAAATCAGTCTCAGTCAGGCTCTTCAAAATGTTATCATTAAACTGTTTTATCATAAAAAAAAGTGAAAATAGTCTTCAAATGTGAATAGCAAGCTTAATTATTGTCAAAATAGTTACTAAAACAACTGATTACTTTTTTCTATCACCATCTTTCATTCTACATCACAACTCGTCAACATCAAGAAGGAGCACAGGGAACCTGTGATCTAATCATATTCTCATCAGTTAACTGGGAAGTTAAGTAATGTAAAAAGTGCAGCTTTAATCTCCACTGAATTGTTCAGCAGCCAACATCAGAAGCTTGGGGTCACAGTAGGAGGCTCCCAGTGAGGAGTGTGTCTTACTGCATGAAAATCTAGCAGGATGAAGCTGAAAGAACCCCTGCATCCTCAACTCAATTCTCCCTGGATAAATAAAAAGGGAGGGGAGGTAGGGTTGCGCCCTACACTGGGTTTAAGTAGCAGATTCAATTAAAATCCAATCAAGAACAAAAGGCTGAGTCAAACATTAACAGGGCTCAGTTTTGTGGAGCTGTCAGTTACACTAGTTTGACTCTCCCATTCAAGACGTGTGTGGAAGGCTGAAGAAAGGCAGCCTGCCAGGCTAGTAAAACGTAATTGGGCTAAAATTGGCCCAGGAGCTGATAGAAACTAAAGCTATTACTGAGGCAAATTCAATCTGGGGACATGATGGCTTACAGCGACCAAACAGCTCTGCCTCCGACTGAGACGCCTCACACGGCTGCAAAAACACTTACGCTTCTCCTGGAGGGAAACCTGGCTCTGTCAACACAGTTTTATATTTACAGCTGATCAACATGACCGCACTGAGGTGCTACACGTCTCTGTGTGCTTCTGTTTACAATGATGTATAGCTGGGTCGGGTTTGAATAAGGCAATACATGCTAATGGCTGTCAGTTAATTAAGTGAGCAGAGAAGAGAGAATTGACCCCAAATCACAATAATCTGTTTAACATTACCTTATTTCTCTAATAAAAAAAACTTATATTAACATAAGATAACTTCACAAACATGTTATCTCCACATGTTGAACGAATTGAGATGAGAAACAGTAACTTTTTAATAATGTGTTAACAGTGACATGTGCAGCCTGATAGATCTGCACAAATTAAGTTAAGGGGCACTTGTTTAATGTCTGACAATGCTCCAGATGAATAGTGATGGTCACGTTGGTCACATATATGGTAACTGTACATTCAATCATGATCTCGAGACAGGTGTCAATGGCAACTCGAGGGCCATTGACTCATTCCTTCTTTTGTCATATTTTTATTTCAAAGGTCAAAAATAAATTTGAGGTATGACTTTTAAACCAACACAAATACCAATGTGCTAAAAGTGCTATGGATGAGCTCTCATGTCAACAGATCCATCTTAATGGCAACTGAACAAACTCTGGAAAAAGCTACTTGATGAACCTTCACTTAGGTTTCTTTTAAATCACAGGTGCTATAGTAAAAGTCGCCAGTGAGATCCTTGGTGCTTAACTGCCTGACTTCTGTAAGAGAGTAACTTCTATTAAGTCTCCAGATATTTTACAGTATCCGCAGTATGGACAGTTTAAGCTCCTACCCTCTGCATTGTGATTTCAACAACCAAAGGTCCCAAAGTCCAATTTCTACATTCAGGGTTGCAGGAAGCAAGAATGCAATGTTCCAACAGGAGAGGTTAGGATTTCAGTAAGGGGGAACTCACCTCCTTCTGACTGGCAAAACTTATTTTTTGCTTCATAAAAAAGTCAAAGAAAGCTGTATACTGTACATAGGTTTCATTTTAGATGTCAGTTGAGATACCACCAGGATGCTACAGGAGTTGTCCGTTTGAAAACAGAACCTGAGAAACTTTTCTGCTTAACCTGCACTAAAAGAATAAAACAGGCTATTGAACATGAGAAAAACTTGTTAGAAGCACCAGTTCAAAGGATGCCACAGGAAAGTTTCTTGTTTGATGTTTTCTTGCTAACAAAAAATGGACTTGAGTAGCTCACAGAGAGGAAGTGCTGCACAACTTCCTATTTTATTTTTGAAGGTATATTAAAATCCCAAGCCCGTCTAGTCTTCCTCATTATCGCTGCCTGTGCCCAAGTTGCTTCCTCATTCCCCTGAATCTTCAGTACAAGCACAGGGAGTGTTAACATTTCCGATTTTAGAGGGCAACAGCTGTGTTGCTCCCGTTTTGCCGAATAACTCCCTGCCGAAATGAATTCAAATGTATTCATTTGCTGCCGTTTAATTGCTTTACTCCCCAACTTTCTTCAATGCTGGCCTGGTGATTATATGCTAATTTCCAGGGAGGCAAGCTGTGAAAACAAAGTTATAGTGCTGCCCGACTGAAGGACACCTAAAACTGTCACAGTTTCTGCCAAAACGCCTGATTTAAACAGAAGCTTTGGCAAATATTCAAAGCGGTCTCAAAGAGTACAGACATGACTCCTGCTCCTCAATGGTCCAATCATGAATTTCCATGGCTGTCCTGTGTGCCATCCATCATCTGACCACTAACACAAGCTAGTTAGCAGCAGAGGAATCTGCATCTAAAGCAGGAGACTGTGTGCTCTGCCACAGGGTTAGATTGTTATGCTAATAGCCACACATATTTATCTTGGGGGAAAGGCAGAGTTTTAAAGTTGTGACTTAGCTCATTGATTCAACTTTCCCCCCGTGCCTCCGGTCCAATTAGAGGACCTGCTGGTAAGACATGACAAATGACTGGCTGATCGCCGGCCTCCCAGCGCCCATAAATCCAGCTGTCTGCTCTTGCAGAGCCATAGCTGCTATCGCTCCCGTGACCAAATATCAGCATCAAGCATGTAATGGGTTATGGATCATCGAATAGATGGTCCTAAAGAGTCAGGGTCCACTAGAAGGAGAGAGATTAGCAGAGAAGCCACGGTGAGGGTGATGATAAAGAAAATGTTGTTTTTCGAGATAAAATGAATATGTTTAAAGAGATAATTTGCTGCTCGAAGCTCTGAGAATTCAGAGAATTGAGTCCCATCAGGCCATTTTTACGGGATGGCATGCTGCAGAAGGAGCCATCTAAAATAACTTTGGGCCGTTCTGCTTGGATTGTTCCAGACTGCAGTAACAGTCGCTGACCCATTTAGGATGGGTCAAGAATAGATATGCACAGTCATAGTTCGCTGGTTAATATCTTTCAACCTGCAAGACAGCGAGCAGAAAAAACATGTGAAGAAACAAACCACAGGAGGATGTAATTTCACATTAAATCATAAATATAGTCAGAGAGACAGCATGAGAGGGGCTGACATATGGGGGTTTTTTGACAAGGACAGGTGTAATATAATGGCCGTTTTTTTTTCCTGTGCAGCTCTGCGACGACGAGCAGACAAACAGAAGCGTTTAGCTCAATAATTCACTTCCTCTTCCAGCTCTAATGAAAAATCCATGCCCCAAGTCTCGCCAAAAGTTTTAGAGCTGCTCTGACAGTTTGTGCTGTACTTCAGATGTAGTTTGGTTTAAAAAGTTCAACATAAGAAGGACAAAAATGCAAGAAACCATTTTCTGTGAGTCAAAGAAATCTCACGGGGAATGGGTGTGAGGAGCCAAAATGAGAAGAGAAAAAGAATTACAGTGACAGAGATGCAGGTGAACAGAAAGCACAGAAAGTAAATCACATATTGTTTTTCCTCTTACGGGCTTGAGGTGATTCATAATGCATGCTCTCAGCATTCAATCTGATAAGCTTGTTTCTTTTGATTGTGCAACTTTTGGTGGAGCTGACTCATTCATTATCCAGTTAACAGGTTCCTCACATCTGACGAAACTCATTTGCATTCAATCAAAAAAGATTTCATGTCGGAGCCACGTTGCGTAATTCCAAATCAGCGTGACAAATCGATCTAATTTGTTCCCATTTTCTTGCTCCAGCCAGCCTACAGCGTGCCGCCAGGCTCTCGTGCTGCAGACACTTCACCGTTCGACCAGCTCACATGTTCACCACCAAACAGTGAACATCTCGGCAAGCAACAAGTCTATCCCTCTGAGATCTGAACAACAGCTTTTAGGCTAACAAAACAAAAGGTAAATAATTCATGTATGTAGACAGCTTCGTGAGCAAGCCTTTGAAGTCACCCTATTATTCTTTTATCCGTCTTATAGACCCGAACACGAAGAAGAAGATGCATTAAAGGTGGCTTGTGCTGCAGGGATTCACCTGCAGGTCTGACTCTGCCCTCACATCCATGTGCACATGAGCCCTGTTTTCAATAATGCATCAGCTCTCCACTCATGACATAATGAAAGTCATGTTAGATGATGCAGATAGCCGCCCTCCCTCTCCCAGCTACAGTGTACCCAGAGATTTGAGGCTGTGCAAGTTTCTAAATCACTGTTTTCCGCCTCGGAGGAATGTAGAAAAAGCAACCCGAGTTAAACATTAATGACAAGTGATTTCTGACCCATTTTGAGGCCTCTGATTTCTTGTGGGGAGCTTATGAATCTGTAACCAGGTTTTCATCTGGGCCAGCTGTGAGCAGAGCTGGAGCGCCGCACTGCAACACAACTGCAATCCTGCGTGTAGAAATACCAGCTGGATAATGTTACGCGAAACTGCTCCTGTAACTTCAGAACCATCAGACAGGAGAAAAGGGGAAAGGTCAGAGGATGTCCTGTTGGCAGGATGACTGGCTGGCACTCAAGCTTACATTCATAGGAGCTTTTAACCAGAGTCATGTTGCACATTCCCAGCCATGATTTAACTTTTAACATAGGCAGCACTATGCTAAATCAGAGGATTTCTACTTACTTTGTGTTTTGCTCAATGTTAGACCAGTTTCATTCTCTTTGTGTGCCTTTATTATTTTCATGCTTCATTTGTCAGAATCAAACATAAACTGCATTAGATATGAAATCTGGCTCACGGGAGAGCTCGGTTGAACTACCTGACAGGGCTTTTAAGCTTTCACAAAGACGTCTCTGATATAAAAAAGGGGTTCAATAATGATGCTGCTCACACATGACAGGGCCATTCTAAATAAAGCCACTGTGCATGTTTCATATTTGAGAACAGCAATGGCTAAAATGAAAGTTAGGATGAGATGGTCGAAGTCAAAACTGATATGAAAGGCTCTCTTTGTTACAATTTGTAGCGATTTACGTGTATTAATCACTATTAATGTTCACACCCCAAGCGGACTCTCTGGAAGTCTGCAGATGGTACGCTTGAGGTCCCATGTGGACTGGATCAACTGTGGGTTTGGACAGCCCTCAGCACTCGCAGACTTCCTGTGAAGTCGCCCATAAAGTCTGCAAGTCTGCTAGAGCAGGGAAGTCTGGACATTTAGATGCAGCCAAAGAGCTTTTTTGAGGACGTGGGAATGTGGCTGGAGGGAGGGACAGAGACACAGACTATGACAGCCTGTTACATGGATAACATATCACCTGTGGCATCTGAAACACTGTAACACTATCACATGCCTTCGAAAACACAACAAAAGCAGGTCAAATATCCCCACTGTGTCTCCATCTGTTTAAAATTTTCCCTCTGGTTTCGACTCCTCTCTAATTTATAATGTCAGACAGCCCTCTAGATGTAATCTGACATCACCCTGACATAAAATAACGAGAAGTATGAGCTGAGGATGCACAGTTCACTGCTTTATTCACCACTGGTCTTGCGTTTAGTGGACTCAACAGGCTGAACCAGTGTGTGTAATGTGCTTTTCTGTGCTCTTTCAGACATAATCCTGCCTCTCAGCTACATACACTCAAGTCTGTTTCTGGTATCTCCTGGCAGGTTGTAAACATAGCAAGACTTTCTTTTCAGGGTGTTAACGTGCAGCAGTACTTTAGCAAGCAGCGTACAATAATAATAAAGAAAAAATCCACAGCAACTACGTCGTTATATCTGCTCCCAGAAATATGATGCAGCCAGTTCAAGAGGTAGCAGACGATAAAAACTAAATCGAAAGCTCGTAAAAGGAGCGCAGGAAGTTTGCACATCACTCTTTATGGGTGTAAAATGACTAGACGAAACAGCCACCCATCACACACACACACACACATACACACACACACGAGGATGTATGGATTACCACAGGGGCAGCTCTCACAGCTTTACCGGCCAAAGGGAACCTGACACAGGAAACAAGGCGTACCACTGCGTGAATGAAAAAAGCAGCAGCTGTGTGTTTGTGTGCATGTGTGTGTGTGTGTGTGTGTGTGCGTGTGTGTGTGTGTGTGTGTGTGTGTGTGTGTGTGTGTGTGTGTGTGTGTGTGTGCCATCAACTAATTAAGCACCAGGCTCTACCCTCTGAGCTACACAACAAAAATAACATATGCCATTTGGTATAAGTGTATGTGTGTGTGTGTGTGTGTGTGTGTGTGTGTGTGTGTGTGTGTGTGTGTGTGTGTGTGTGTCTGTGTGTCTGTGTGTCTGTGTGTCTGTGTGTGTGTGTGTGTGTGTGTGTGTGCAGAGCAGAGGAAGGCAATTAGAGCGGAGTTAAGCTGAGGGTGGCGAACACACAGCGCAAATGCACTCGCTGTAGAGTTGGAGGAAGAATAAACACACATACACACACACACACACACACACACACACTCACCAACACTCCTTGTGGGTCAGTAAACTCACACGTACTGTAGATGAAAGTATGAAGCACTCAGACATAAAGCCGACTCTGTGGCTCTCGTCCTTTGATGTTTCTGTAACTGTACATTGAGTATCACTGTGTCTATATATCTATACTGTATGTACGGATGCAACATCATCTGTAAGATGAGCCAGAATTCTTTTAGTAAAAGTCCTGTTTTTTTCTTATATAGATAATACAATGCAAGATTCAACATCCAATCAGCTTTGAATGTTGTTACTGCACCACATCAAATGTTGCATCATTTGAAAAACAGAGCAAAGGCCTTTCCCTGAATGACACTGAAAAACACTGGTCGAAAAGCACAGTTAGCCTGTAGTATTATGAAGTTATCCAGGATACCTGTGAGAAAAACTTGGGTTAAATGTTTCAATGTGTATCTGCTCCGTTTCTCTGCAATCCTCTCTCCAAAGGTTGTGATTCGAGCCAGCCACCATGTCTGAGGTCGTCTGTGACTGCACTGTCTGCTAGTTAGGCGGCGTGGATAAAAACTTATATTATGGTGAGTGATTTAACATTAGGATATGTTGCTCTAAATTGTCCAGAAGTTCAATTGAGAAAGTGTATGAAAATATTTTGCATACATTTGATATACAAATGTGGTCTTACATCCCTCCTGTGAACACACCGATTGTGATGCGACTAGGCCTGTCATGATAACAAATTTTGCTGGACGATAAATTGTCCTAGAAATTATTGCGATAAACGATAATATTGTCGCTTTGAGACCATTTTTCAACTAATATAATGATAATGGCATAATAATGCAAGTACACCCTTTCAAAGATCAATAAACCTTTATTTCTAAAGAATATTTAACATTGGAATGTGAAAAAGACATTTTAAATATCCAAAATAAATACAGATGGAGGCTGTGGCCAAAGCAATTGAGCCATGGCCAGCCACGGTTCTTTACTGCAGCAACAATGTTAGCACCATTGTCTGTAGTGATGCGGAGGCGTGACGGTACACGTGATGATGATGACGTATGTGTTTTTTTTCAAGGTGTTTCCCTGGTGTCCTCCTGTTAATCTAAACATGTACCAGCTGTCTGTTTATAATCATATGGATGCTGTTATAATGTGTTGTAATTGAGATCCTGACCCACCATACATCCTGGAAAGTGACAAAGTTACGTTACGTTCACTGAGTCTTGTCGGGAGGGCTGACCGTCATCATGACAACAGTAACTGACCGTCGCGCGACAGACACTTGGTGAGTTAAAGTTTTTTGCCGGGGACAGACGCTGTTTTTCGGGCAGAAATGTGACGAAGAGTCGGTCAGACCGACAGGCTGACAGACACTTCTCCACGAATAACTGCGGTATTTTTTCCTCACATAAGTTGCCAAAGACACGACCAGTTACTACGTTCCTGTTGTTTGGTCCTGTAACGTTGCTTTGTGGGACATTTATTTTTATTTTGTTGAGTGAAGGATCTGTAGAGTTATCAGACACCAACACCATCAGATCGACACGCCCTCGCTCCGTGCCGCCGGCTCGGTTCACCTCTGATACCTCCGGAGGCGCAGCGAAATGTCACCCGTCACCGCATCTGAAACTTTCACACAAAGGCGGATGCGGAGAATTGGTGCAGTATCCCCGCATGCAAACGGCTGCGTGAATGGGGCTAGTGACTGACAAGAGGGTTCTAGTGAGAGACACGAGGAAAACAAACAAGCATGCAAATGGAAATTATCGAGGCCGGCAATATTATCAAGCTCATTTTAATTTATCGTATGATTAATTGATTTATTGATTATCGTGACAGGCCTAGATGCGACCTCTCTGAATTTTATGAAGGCCTACTTATGCCCTTTTTTGTACAAACTAGGTAAGTGCACCTGCTTGTTTCGATGTCATTCGGCGCATTCGCACATTGGTTTTGATCGGTAACATAATTAAAAAGCTAGAAAGCGGATGACGCTGCTGGCAGAGAGAAAACAGAGGAAAGAGAAACAGAAAGAAGAGGCGAGCCAGTGTGCATGCACTGAGGTGGAATAAAGCAACACTATGTAGGCCTAGTGTACTCAAAATCTTCAAGCTATTCTAAAGACAGATAGTTCCGAGTCTCATTGACAGCTTGCTACAGGTACACAGCCAAGCAAATACTGACAAGCATCTTTTATAAACTTTTGAATTGCCTTTGTTCGACCATTACCTTTACATGATGTAGGAGGGATGGATTAGGGTCCGGAGGGAAGGTAGCGGAATGAAGGGATGAGGGTTGAGGGATGGAGGGATGAGGAGAGGGAAATTGGGGTAGCTGAAGGATGGATGATGGACCAGTGTCCTCGGTTGGAGGCAGGAAGGGGTGGAGGGAACCAGGCAGTCTCTTGGTACGCTTGGATTATTATCCGGATTGTGAGGAGATGGGATGTGTTTAAGGCACGGTCTTTGTTCTCAAATCTAGTTATAAAACATTATTGATTATAATCCCCTCAACTCCACTAAAATCGCCATGAAAATTAACCATTCTAAATGCTGTTCTAACTGGACCTTTACTGTCCTCATTAACTGTAACAATACTTCTTGAACCTTGTTTATGGTTTTTGTTTATGCTGCTTCTGATTGGAAGACAGCTCCTGTCTTCAACCTGAAATGGAAGTGTGTTTAGCTCACTGCGTAGCTGTCCATCTACAAAAATAATGAGGGTAGAAGACAGTTCCTTTAATGTGGACAATAGAGCAGACATATTTTCCAATAAATCCAATTCCCTCACTACACTGATTGATGGGGAGCCAGAGCTGTTGCGGAGGTGGGAAAGAGAGACATACAAACACAGAGAGAGAGAGAGAGAGAGAGAGAAATAGAGAGAGAGAGGGCAAGAGTCTTCACAGGAAACCACTAAGAGGATTAGCTACTGTACATATGCTCGACATTACCACATTACCATACATTTCACTTTTCAAACCACAAAACAGCCTTGTGTGTGTGTGTGTGTGTGTGTGTGCATGTACTTGTGTAACTATTTAACAGTGTGTGTGTGTGTGTGTGTTTGTATGTGTATGTGGTTGCCTGCTTAACCATTCAGAACCATTTCATCGGACACTCACACACACCGGGGTGTTCCTCCTGTCTGTGTGCTATTAGTGTCTTTATTAGGATAAGTGGAGCACAGCTACTGTTGAAGAAGCTAAATGAGTGAAACCGTGCATGTATTGATCTGTGCTTGTGTGCATGTAAGTGTGTGTGTTGTGTGTGTTTGTGTGCCCAATCTCACTTCTCCCTGCTCTTTAATTGGGTTTTGTGCTCAGCAGCTCAGACCCAGGCAGGGTCTTCCTTTGGGGGAGGTTTTGTCTACTTCTACTGTTTTGTTGTTGTTGTTGTTGTTGTTGTTTTTTTTTTAACAATCCAGGCAACATTGCAGAATCCCCTTACAAACCCCCTGCCTGCGTTTCACACAAACGCACACACGCATACACACACACAGGCCCTCCAAACACCCCCTGCCATTGTAGACAAGGTACTTCTGCAGTTTGTACAAGACATGATGTTACAAGCTCCAAGCTGTGTATTGGTATTAACAGGAGTGCTGCTAGGCACTGTTTTGTGTGTGCGTGTGTGTTTGTGTGTTGGCCCCAGGGTGACTGCTAATCCAAGTTATCAGGACTTAACATTTCCAGTATTTTGCTGGCAGGGATATCCTAATCCTAAAACACAAACACTGGTGTTTCTGTCACTTAGGGAGGACATTGCATCAACTTGCCCACTAACTACTACATGCAGCCTAACTGAAACATTACACTACCTCTACACTTGACGTGAACATAGTTCTAACCCAAGTGCAAAAACCAAGTGTTAAATCCTAAAGTTTTATGTTTAACCTTGTGGGGACTTGTTTTTGTCCTCAGGTAGGACTCCCGACTGTGTAACTGTGAAAAGATTTTGTCCCCATATCCAGGTTGATACAGTGGAAGTGCACACTCATACCAAATATAACCCTAATTGCCAGAATAGGACAAGTTAAAATTTTTTGTTTCTTTATTTTCAATTTTTCTCTTGTCACAATGTTTTGCTTATGCTCTGGTTAAAAAAACAAAAAAACAACAACAATTGGTTAGGGTTATGGAAACATGTTTTGGCTTCCTGTTTTTGTCATCACAAACACAGCTGGAGATGCCCCGAGGTCTCGTTAAAAAACACCCGGTTTGTCATCAAAAACAAGGCTCGAAATTGTCCCGAGGTCTACTTACAAATATGCAGTGGTGTTATGCCAACAAATGTTGAAGTGCTGTGGTCCCTTGTCAAACATATCCAGTTGTTTCACACTTATAAAAGCTGAAACGCAGACACGAACCGCAGTCACCGGCTTTGCAGCCTTACTGCCTCGACCACTTTCCCCCTCCACCTCCCAACAAGAAAATCAAGCAATAAACATGTATTGTGAGCATGACACGGCACATTTTGTAAACATGTCAATATTTTTTGTACAAATGTTATGTGCTAACATTTTATCCTGGTGATTGGCCTGCCATATACCACACGACAACTATACAGCAGGCTTATCCATTCACTATCATTTTTGAGAATTCATGAATTGTTTAGTCAACAAATTGTTGAAAATGGACAAATGGCCATCAAACTTACCAGCCTTACCAAACTTACCATTTTGTCTGATAACCCCAAAAAGCTTCAGTTCATAATGATATGAGGGAGAGAATCGCTGCAAATCCTCACATTAGATCTTCTTTTGTAAATTACTTAATATGATTAGCTGACAAAACATGTTTGGCTCAAGGCCTACTGACTCATACTGTATGTTCCCGAGATTTCAGCCATACCATCTGGTCTTCATCGTCAGATTGATAAGTTCAGTCAGCATGAAAATGTAGATGATCACACGAAAGACAAGGGCTCATAGTGTTTTTGTTCAAGTATGATTTGATTGTATAATATTGTGGCATTTGTAAAAATGTAAAAGTGTCTCCTAAGCAGTTGCCGAACCTCGTCCCCACCTCCTCTCCAGACTTCACGACTCAAATTCCAACACATAAAGTCGGCTGCCAGCGGGCGCCACAGTCATGTGGGGTTGCCTCAGAGATTTAATGATCGGAACTAAAGTGATCAAATCATTAATTCATGCTTTCACTGTAGAAACATTTGCATCAGTTGCTGCGGTCACATTCACTGACTTGACTCAAGACTCAGCATCAAGGACTGACATCATGGATTAAAACCGTGGACCAGCTCACGGCAGATAGCAACTGTCCAACCAAACGGCAGAATAATTCAAGAGGACAAAAATCTGGTAAATGGAGCAGGATAATGTACTTTCTAAAAATATATAAAGTGCAACGTCATTTTTCCTGTCACCAGATGAGTTTCTGAACATGATATGGTCCAGTTTTATGAGTTTTAAGCTTAAAAACTGTACTTTGTATTACGCTTTGTCATTTCAATACCACCACACATACTGCATATATATATATATATATCAAGTTATTACAATAAACTGTAAACTTCATGGCTTTAATGTACATAAATCACCTGTAAAACGACAACTGTAAATGTGTCAAAACAGTCAACCAAGAATCTTTTTCCAGACATCCTGGAGACACTATGGAGCAAAGAGATACTGTCACCTTTAATGGGGGCTTTATTCCCCACTACCATCTTTTTTCAATTCATTGACTTTGCTCTCCAAAGCTCCATCTCTGTTCTTCGCTGCTGTAATGACCCAGTTTTCCCTCAGGGATCAATAAAAGTTCATCTGATCTGATATCATCTTCTCGTCTCCTCTTGTCTTATCTCGTCTCGCCTCGTTTCAAAAAGAGAACAAAAGCTGCAGATTCATCTGACAATCTCTCCAGAAAAAAAAAACCTTATCGAAGTATGCAGGAAAAACCGCCAAAAAGATGCTTTTTAAATGCATAATCTGGATGTTTCCCCAGCGAAAACGCTAAGTGTTGCCATCTATGGAAAACCCTGAGTTTTATCCTATTGAAAAGCTGCTTCTTCAAATACAAAATCCCTACCTTGATTCAACTCTTTCAACGTCTTTTGAAAGCTAGGTGATGACAGAAAACACCCAATCTCTTCATCCTTCTCTTGTTCACTCAAACGTTTTGGCATCGGGCCCAGTTTTTCATATTCCACTACCCAAACTTATTTCTTTCTTCTTATTTTCTTATCATGTTTCTTATCACAGGACTTCTGTGTCTGTTTTGCTGTTCTCATTTTTCTCTTTTTTGGATGGAGTGTTTCTTCTTTTGGATTTTATTTCTCATAGGACCCCTGTGATATATTTTAAATCAATGGTACAAATTGTATTTCTTTCTTTATTTGCATTATTTGCATGCAAATAAACTAAACCGAAAACCTGAAAACCTAGGGATTTTTTACATTAGATATCACCTCTCATGCATGTAGAACTGTGCGCCTTTCCTACATCAGTGCTGCAGACAAACGTCTATTAAAATTGTATTATTTGATAACTTTTGATGACTGAGCAAAACTCATGTGAAACTCGTCTTGTCCTGTCTGTCTGTCTATCTTCAGGCTTATATGGGAGTACAAGTAAAAGCATTAGCAGACAGACAATAAAACATGTGATTGAGCGCTGAATACCCAGTCTTGTGTTTCAATGTTTCTACATCCTATCCATTTTTTGTGCAATAAATTTAATATACTGCCATTTGCACTGATGCCTGATAGCTGTCAGAATAAAGATATTAAAGATTTATGGATTTATTAGTGTCTGCTGACATAAATGGCATGGAGTGCTTGTTTTATACCCCCCCAGTCTGAGAAAAGGTGCAGCCCACAGCAAAAAGCAGGACTTCTGCAGCGCTGATCCCAGACATTGTGCTCGGCTGTTTCCCTGCCAGCCTTTTAAGTCACCACAACAGGCTCCAAAAGTCTTTATGGAGGGAAGGCAGCCAACAAACTGTGCTGTGTTGAATGACTAAGCTGAGAAGTGAGAGCCAAGAAGTAGTCTGCCCTGTACTTTCTCTCCCCCCAGTGAGCACAGTGCCGGGTTAATTATTTGGCAGAAGACATCGTGAAACAGATCTGACAGCTGCAATTATGACGGGGACGAGGCATGACTGCTGAGCCGGCCCCGTAATTTCTGTTCCGTCACAGGCCGTCATGCCGCTGTGGATTTGGGTGGACTGGGAGGGAATCAGGATGTGGGTGAGTTTGAGTCAAATCGATTGGTCCTGATCCCGAAGGGGGTGATAAAAATGAGTTGAAATATGGATTTATTAGATTCTCAAAAGGAGGTCTGGTAATGGAAGGGGGATTACAGACTAGGATAAATGGATCGCAGACTATTTCATGTGTATCTGTGCATTTATTAAGAAGGAATTTCTTCTCTTGACCATTTTTTTTGCATGAACCAACATCCATGCCTTTACTAGTTTGTAAGAAAATGTGTTGGGATGAGAATATTATTATCCCAGCTGCCGGGAGCCCTCTTTTGTCTGACCCTTGCCTCCAAGACTGCAGGTGCAAAATGCTAGCTATGCCTGCAAGCACTGACATTCCAGCATCAACAAGCGAGAAATGGTGTTGGCGTGGGTCGAACGGTGAAGACCCTCTGGTGGTGCTGCCTCACATGGAGATGCCCACAACTTGTGATTCACTCGTCCCATCGAAAATAATCCAGGGTTGACATCTCCTCATGCCGTACCATAGCTGAAAGGATTTCACCTTTAGACCCCAACGCTAGAGCTTTTTTTTCATTTATATTTGTATTACTTTTTATTCTTGAGGTTTTTCAGAACTCACTGATGCATTGCTTAACCAGTGACATCATTTTTGCTTGGAGCAGCAGCATTGCCCCCAGAAACAACTCACACAAGTCTTAGAGTGGGTGTTTTACTGTCACTCTGATGAACCCCCGGTGAACCTGCTGCTAGAAGCACTCCTCGACACTGTGCAAGTTTTACTACTACGGTTACAAGTCTGGAATAATTGGTGGTGATGGTGAGGTTTGTGGTTGATTGAATACTGTTATCAAAAAGCTTCTAAAAGTCAAATTTAATATTTGAAATTGAGTTAGATTTTAATCTAAAACCACAAACAGCTTATGAGAATTCTGAAAATAACAAAACTGAGCATCTAGAAGAAATAATAGGATAAAACTGACTAATATAACACCCCTAACAGTCTCACAATGATTAGCAAAGCACAGGATGTAATAATCTTACTTTTAACAAGGACACAGTGCAAACTTTTTCATTTCACTGACCTGCAGAGAACTTACATGACTGAGAGTGACAGTGTGTATGAGTAGGAGAGGGCACAACACAGCACTTCTGGTCAAAGCAGATAAATCTTTACACCGGGGTTAGAAGTGATTGACATGTGGACTTCCTGTGTACCAACCTCAGAAGGCTCGTGGAAGAAATCAAGTGCCTGCATCCGTCCAATCACCTCTAAGGTCACTGCCTCTAATCAATACCCCTCAGAGAGCAATTTGCAGTCGTCACCTGTCAAGTGAACACAGCACACGGCCCGCAGGGTGAATTTAGCAGGCGAAGACGACATGACATCACTGGAAGAAACTTGTCGGGAAAGAGCAAGAGCTTCGAGGAACCTTTAGGGCTTATTCAGGCTTCTGACCCAGAGAGAAACAGCAAAGGTTTCATGTTCAACTGTTCAAGGTTGATGTGGTACTTCCAAAAATCTAACACAAGTGTATTTTCCCAAGGAACTCCAAACCTCGGAAGTCACAGCTTTAAGTTAATTCTCTCATCAGTTAGTCATAACTTGAAATAATCAGCCAAAAATGTAAGTTAAACCACACAAAGGTTAAGGCCGCCTTCTGATATACTAGGGTGTTTATTCCACACTTTTATGATTGTCAGCAAATTCATGGAAAAGAAAATAAAGCCAACAATGTGTTAGTCCATCTCAATAAGACTCTGAAGAGCTATTATTGTTATTGTCTCCTTTTAGATCTTTGATTTCATGAAGAAAACGTGACCTTCACCAGTCGCAAAACTCGACTGAGAAGAGTCCTTCCTCTTTCAGCTCCATCAGGTGAAACAGCAAGTCGACAGAACATCCCACTGTGTGTTCAGCCTAAACATGCAATGCCTGAGCAATAAAGAGACTCCTAAATCAGAGCACAGAGGGGTTACACAAGCCCGCCTCTGTCTCGAGGATTCTTTCCATTAATCTTTCACTCTACCTGTAAATGTCAATGGATTCTGGAGGTTTTAACAGCAGTGGTATTTTATTCCACTCCATGTAACTCCAACATACAAGAGAAAAAAACCACCAGGGAAATGCTCGAATTAGCAATAGGCATCATGCTGTGCATCACATAGTGAGAAGCAACTGTACTCCTGATAGGCTCCACTGCAGCTTAAATTCAACACCGGAAACATCCACAGAAAGCTTTTTAAATAGTTTGCAAGTAAGAAGTTGGCATTGAATGCAACGCCTTCTGTGTAGTGTATCTCCAAACACAGCAGAGGTGAGTGGAGGTGACTGATTGGAAGATGGCCCGTCTTCACTGGCATCTTTTCTTTAGTTTTGACACTTGTTACTTCTGTTTTGGTTTGATTACAACAGCAGACAAGATGAATTTAGGTCCCAACTTTCGTGTTAGGATTGATGTAACATTTCCAGTGTAAACCTGAGCTACAAGTGGGTCCAATCTACAAGTGGGTGCCACTATATTTTAAATGCTGGGGCACAGCTAAAGGTATATGTGCAAAACATCTACAAACAAAACATCTGAAGAGCTGCAAAAATCATCTTAAACCTTCCATTTGTTGTAACGGTCTCCAACAGGGATGTTCCCCTTAGGTTTCTCAGTTGTATGACAATGTTGTCAAGGATGAACAACAAAGTAAATCTAGCAAAAATATAGATGTTTTTTCACGTTCATTTGCTCTCTTTTGTTGCACTTTTCACATTTATCATCTTAAGACAAAAATTTAGAAACCATTCTATTCCCGGCCAAGAGGGTAATTGATCTTGTTGTGGTTATAACCAAGACACCATTTGTCTTCTGACTTTTTTGGGCATTAGTATTTCCTACAAGCTGTTCTCACCAGTGAGCATTCTGCACAGGTTCTAATATCCCCTAAAACCAAGGAAGAATTTATGTGTTTTTCTCCTTAAAAGCTCTTCTTATGAATATCATTATATTAAGGTTGGGACAAACAACTGTGTGTAACATGAAAAATGCCGCTTTAAGAGACAAAACCACAGAGAATAATCGTCAACTCTGTTGTTCTGTGGAGCTGTTTAGCCTTGTTCAGCTCCTAGTTTTCCAGCTTTTATATTGAGCAGCAGGCAGCTATTTTCATCAAACAAGCTACACCCACTGCACTCTATCTGCCAAGTGATGGACCGTATTCACATGGCTGCCATTTTCCTCTAATGTCATACTCAGGCTGGGAAGTTCAAAGGCTGGAATAATATAGCAAGTCATATAAACATGAAAAATCTGACAAATTGTTATCACTTTACAGCTTCCCAATTGCAGCAACTTAAAGATGATGGATGGCAATAACCTGGAGGGCCATTGAATCAAAGTAAAACAACATATTTGATAACCCCTTAGCTAACGTTAGCATTTAACCACTTTCTTGCTACCATACCCAGCTTAAATAAACATGTAACTACTTTACTATTGTGTCATGTAACACTATCAGACAGTAATGTCAGCTATGAAGCGGCTGAATGCTAACGTTAGCTAATGGTTTATCAAATACATTGTTTTACCTTGAAATATGGCCCAATGTCCCTCTAGGTTTGACTAACCGCTGTCTTTTCAGTTGCTGATTAATCAAGAAGCGGTGAAATGATCACGATTTGGCAGATTTCCAACATTTATATGACTTACAAACAGTACGACATTTGGGCTTCCCACCCTGAGCATGATATTGGAAGAAAATGGCCGCCATGTGAAAATGATCTATAAAATAGCAGAAAGACAAAGTTGGGGACTAGCTGGGGAACATCCTGCAACTAAAGAGCCAGACATTATTGAATATTTGATTTAAAATTATGAGGTGGACACAAACATGAATCCAAATGTTGTTTTGTGTCTGCTGGGTGTGTAAATGGGCAACAGTTTGCTACCACATTAGTCATAACAACTTTAAAAGGCAATTACTTGTGTGTGTTTTCAAGCTTGTAATGAAGTTAGATCTCAGCAACAAGCATTACCCAGCAGAAACTGGAGCTTCCAGTGGACAAATATGTAATGGTAGTTCTGCCCCACTCACTTTACATCCAATCAATAGTAAGGAAGGCATGAGTCAGAGTCACCAGCATTGTGTCCCGACAATAGGTGAAACACTATACTCCTGTGACCCTTGAGAACAGCAGAAAAGTGCTGGCTAAGGGAATAAAGAGCTGAGGAGAAAAGGTGGGAGGGATATTTTTACTTCAAGATGGGAACAAATTAGAGCACATTAGGGCCAGCGCAAGAGGAAGACATGGGAGAGGGCCTTGTGACTCAGGTGGAACAGGGCGACGGGAAGTAATTGTTCAAGAGATGAGATGTTATGTTACAGACAGGAGACAGGAAGTTACTCTGCTGTCCTGAAACAAATCTCCTGCTGCTTTTCATTCAATTTTATAACGTTTTCTTGCTTTTTGATCCATAGAGCCTCTTTCAAACATAAGACAAATTTGTCTTTAATCTAACTGTGTTCTGTCCAATTGTATCTTTGATATACTTTACTTTATTAGTTGTTTAATCTCTTCTTGTGCATCTTTTCTCTTTCCACATTTTGCTTTCCTGTGTAACCAGTGCACTAATGCTCTAAGCTGAACCCGCTGCAGGGGCTGCTGCTGGCATGAGCAGGTGCTGGTGTGAATCTCTGACAGCCCCGTCCATATTTAGTAAAGCTCTGTGATGACTCCACATACTGTCCCCTCTGCCTCCAACCTAGATTATTTTGGTGGCAAAGACTTTCCAGGCACCGGCGAAAAAACAGCTGCAGCCGGGCGCCACGAGGAAAATGCGGCAGCTATTTTAACTTTCACTTTGTAACTGAATATCAGGGGGAGGAATACAGTCAACAGACTTTGAGTTGTTTGCGCAGATGGATTAAAATTTATATTTCAATATGCCTTGTAAGTGTTGAAATGTACACAAAAACTGGATTAATAACAAATGTCAGTGGAGCGAAACATCCCTGACGCCGATTAGCAGACGACGACAGCGGGAGACAGGCAGGCAGCCATTATGAATCAGATGATAGCTGCCTATGGCGTGGCCTACATCGCAGCAGCAAACATGATACTGCAAGCCAACTATTTGTGGCCTCATAAAGGAAACTGCCAATGTGCCGTACTGTATTTATCCTTCTTGGCTCAAATGTTTTCCTGCCACAGGCAAAGAAGCCATGAAGGGAGGAAGGAGGAAGCTGGTGTAAAATCCATTCTCAGTCAAGACTGAATGTTTGGCATGTGGAGCACAGCAGAGCACAAATTACCAAGTTTTGTACTCTCTCAACTTTTACTCTACTACATCTCAGAGGGGAATATTGTATTTTCTATTGTACAACATTTATTTGATGGCTGTAGTTTTTTTGCTATTGTTACTTGTTATTTTGCAGATGTTTTACAAAACAGATGATCATCTTATAAAAGTACAAATATTTAACAGTAACAGCACCTCATCTCTCTTCTTGCTTCCAACTCAATCAGCTGACTGAGAGCGTTTACAGTTTCAGTTAAACCAATCTGATTTAGCCACTACCACCGTGAGCCATCATCTCTGCTGCCTTCAAACTTTGAAACTGTTTTTTAATACAGTGTCTATACTCCATCGGGGATATACCTGACTTTTTTTTACTTTCCTGTTGTGCACTATGTCAAATAAATGTAACAACACTTTAAGCTTCCTTTCTCATTAAGCCTCTCCTCTTTGAAATTAACTTAAATGTGCCTTTTAACGAAAATCAAGACTGTTTTACATTTGAAGGTAAAGGTGCTTGCCCTGAAGTGTCTGATGAACCAGTGAGAGGTGGTATTGAGCATCACCGGAGTCTACCAGACTCAAAAGGGGTTTGTGAGTCAGCAGGTAGAGAGGGTCTATAAGTAATCACAGAGTTGGTGGTTTGGTCGCCTGGTCCTCCTGTCAATAGGAAGGGTTGGGGTGTCCTCGAGGAAGACAGTGAACACCAAATTACTTCCTAAATTGCACGGTAGTTTGCTGCCATCAGTGTGTGAGAGCAAAATTGTTAAGCGCTTTGGAAAAAAAACACTGTAAAAGCATTGTTTATATGTATCTGAAATCTAGAACTACTCATTACGTTTAAGATGAATGCACATAAAAAAACATCAGTTCCTAAAATGTAATTCATAGATTACTTAAGTAAAGGATGTGAATGTGTCCTTCAGTACTCCTGCAGAGTTTGTTTTGAAGTAAATCATTTGAGGATTTTTACCTTTTGCAGGAGAGTCACAGCTGTCATGCTTTCATCCCATTTTATTCACTCTGGATGATAGCTTTCATCCTTATACCAGTCAATTGTCATACAGGTGGGTGCTGCGAGCACGATGGCATTAACTGAAGTGTAACTTTGAACACAAAGGGAAGAATCATTCCTGCTTTTGATGAGTAAAGATCCTCTCAGTGAAAAAGTCTCAAACCAGTCCAAGGTGGATGGAAGCACATTAAAGATCATTAAAGCATTGTTCATGCTCTTTAGGTTCTACTAGGCCTCTTTTTATCTTTTCCTTTCAATTTAGATCAAGGGAATTCAAATTCACATTCATCTCGTGTGTATCCAGTCCTGCTAGTAAACTGTTATATTGTAATGTTGCCAAAAAGAAAAAACTCCACAGTGTCCTTCATCCGTCTCATTAGTGGAGCGTTCAGTGCAGACAGATGAAAAGAGAGGACAGCATGATTTGTCTTTGCGGTGTCTTTTGGAGATGGGGTGCCATGCATTTGGAAAGCAGTAAAAAAAAAAAAATAAGTGGCAACATCTGTAAATCATAAAAAGTTGCCCACGAGGAGTCTTGAGGCACTCGATTTGGAAACAACATTAAAACAAGATGAGATCAAAGATGACTTTCTTACCTTGTCAACAAATTTTTCATCACTGCAATATACAAGGTATATATACACATGTTAAGCCCTAATATTTCACATAAATACCTTTTATACCTAGAGAACATTGTATGCTGTATGGTTCCCTTCATTGGAACTAAAGTGCCAAGTGCACAAAAGTTCCCACTAAATGTTAAAATGTGTCCATTGTGTCTACATATGGTGCTGCTGCAGGTTTTATATTTCACCGTCTACATTCAATAATCGACTTGTTACAATCATCAGACAGCGATCACCACAAACAAACCAGACAGCTGAACCAGAATCGACTCTGACGTTACTCTGATTGGTGGAGCTCACTGCAGACTCATGTGGCACACATGCTCCACATGCCACAGCGAGGGCAGCAGGGACAGAACAGACACCGTGATGAAAACTGGCATTAGTCTGCACTTCAGGAACAAACAACAAGGGACTATAGAGGGATCACCATGGGTGCATCCATGCATCCAGCATAATTTGGTACATAATACATTTACAAAAAGGTGTTATGATAAGAAGGATGATGATTTAAAGTTGAATTCCTTCATTGCAAATCTTGCTGTCAGGCAACTGACTCTGAAGTTTTGCAAGAGTGTCCTTGAATGCACCAACAGTATTTTTAAAACTCTGACGTGCAACTGAGTTACAATGTGACAATAACCTTGAGAAACGGTAAAAGCAGCAAAAAGTGTTTACTGAGATGAAGTTACTATGACTCAACTGACACCTCTGGCTGTCTGGAGAGATGGAAATCAATCTAAAACCAATATATAAATAAAGATGAAGTAGAGATTAATGAAAACAATGGTTGTTTTAAACCCCTTGAACTATCAACCAGCATTGTTTTTTTTTCTGATTAGGACAGGCTATCTTTATTTGATAAGTTTTTATCACACATCACAGGGAATTTCATGGTATATCTTATGGTGTGTATCTTCTATCGTTTTATTCCTTTATCATCTTTTTATTGCTTTTTATTGCCTTGCTGCAAAAAGAAAGTACTTTATAGTAAAATAAAGATCTTTACTGAACTAAGCCAAATAGGATTAAAAGTCTCAACTTTAGCCGTTTTTATAACATGCAGAGTGTCTAACATCAGTGCTCAAGCTCCACTGTTGGAGAAAGAAGAAGTTAAGATTAATTTTGTGATGTTTTATGTAAAATTTTTATGTAATGACAATTCAATCGTAAACCCTATATCAGAAAATGACTCATAATTTCACAAGAAAAGACCATCACATAATCCTCCTAATCTAGCTTGATATATAACACTTTCTCATTCAAAAACAGTATAACCTTTTTCCCAAAATACTATGTTTTTTCTAATACTATCATGACTTTTTTCCTATAGATCCACCACACTGTCTTGGAATGTATGACTTTTACTTGTACTTACTATGGCTATTCCAGAATATCTATAAATATATACTATGGCTGTATTCTCATATAATAACTTTACTTAAACAACATTACTCAAAATATTTTAGTATAATATATAATACTTTTGTGCAGCATGGCTTACATTTTTAAGAGAAAAAAAACACATTCATTCATTCATTCATTCATTCATTCATTCATTCATCCACCAGGCTAAAGCATGCCAGATTAAGATCAGTGATATATGGTCCTTTCAAAGTGCAAAATGTCAACTGCACATTTGTCAGCAAATCAATGAAGGTTCAAAGATGGAGAGGAGGTTCAGAACAAGGCGAGACAAATTCTCTGTGCCGTCCAAACAGAGCAAACACAGAGGAGGAGCACAGCTCTGTCCGCAGCCTGTCAAAATAGAGAAATCTCACTCAGGAGGGCAGACAGGCAGAAAGCTGTAATTTTTTTGTGTTATCAAACAGATGCAGACTGACAGAGCAGCTATTGGATATTTTGCTCCTGGCAAGGCGTTTTGAGAGGAGCAGCAGGTGCCTGGAGGCACAACAGCAGAAGTTATGTGAAATATGTAAACAATTGGCAGGCAGAGTTAGACGAGTCATGTTGGTCTCTGCTCCTGAAGCCTACAACTGAGGCCAAAACCTAAGACTCAGAAAGAAAATCAATATAAGACTATCTTCTTCATTTCAAACTGTTTTGTATGCAGAAAGTTACAAAATATTGATAAACTCCCACATATGGTTTAATAAATTACGAAGCCTACATACTAAAAACAATAGCCTATAGAGGAGAAAAGCAATGAAACGGTCAGATAGAAAACTTTGCAAACAGATGACTCATTATATTATTTCAAGTGAACAGCAACAGCCTGTCTTATTTTCTTTGATCATTTCTCTTTACATGAAGATCTGGAGCTGATCAGATCTAAATAAGCATCTGCATAAGCAGGTGTTAATTAGGCTGCTGGCAGTTAGCAGCTACTTTAGCAACAAGTAAAGCTATTTATCGAAAGTTGAGTCAGTGCAGCTGGAGGACATCAGGAAATACCTTCTCCATAAAATATGATCCAGTTTCACTCAAATCAGTGAATTAAGTTATAAAGTTTGTAGCGTCGTACAAATTATGTAAGCAGTTATTGGAAGAAAAATTAGTTTTCCCCCAAGTGCAGGATGAGTTTTCCAGGAAATCACAAACTCTAAAATACCATTAAGAGTACCTACAAAACAACTTTTTGCCACTGATGTGCCTGATACCAGCATACAAGTGAGATAAGTAGCAAGAGATATGTGATAGAAACACTAAACACCAATTTTAACTTCAGTTAAAATAACTGGGACGTTTGACCCATCCAACCACCCCAGCCTTTTTCCATCTTTGGACTTTTGCTCTAATAAGACATCACCTGACTTCCTTCTTTGCTCCTGTCATAATAACTAAAACCACTCGAGGTCACCGGCAAACAACTAACGTATGTATGAGTCCTAATAATCTGCTTGCACGGATGACCTATACAGTATAAGCCCGTCCTCATCAGTATATTACCAGTCCAGTCACAGAGGAGCTGCAGTGATCGCTTTAAACTGCACTGTCAGAGACAAGTGACAGTGTGCCGATTTTCATGCAGAAGAGCTGATGCAAAATCTGCACCCAAAACTTCTTTTCATTCCTTCCTGTCCTCAGACCTGAACAGATTCCAGTCACGGCTCTCTGACTCCCTGACGGGGTGTTTCTGTTCACCCCTGACATGGTGGCTCCAAAAGAAAATTGATCTTTAGAATCCAACTCCTGAGTTTTGGAAAAATCATCACTCAACTCTGTGGCAAATGCCAGCAGCTTCTGATGACCGCTCGTTTTTCATGAGTCCTTGAGTAGATGACAATTTGTTTTGTGAGCTGCCAAAAGAGTGGGCTGTACCTACTCTTCAAACAGAACTACACCTCTGACCCCGCACCCACATTTATTCTACCAGACACATGATACCATAAACATTACTTAAACATCTCTGACAAAGCCAGATTCACCAGCTTATCCTGCTGCTGCACCACTCTCTCCATGCTGTCTATCATTTCTTACAACCCAGCGGCTCTGCACCTCAACTGCGTGGGTGAACGAGACCCAGCTCTTGGAGAAATCCCAGCTCTCGACCCCGGGCTGGTGTCACCATAATCAAGCTGACGAGCCGAGATTTGTCTTTCTTTCATGAAAACCTCCTCCTCCTCAGAAAAACCACTCTCACGCTGGGAAAAAAGGAGCTCTGAGGGGGGAGAGCCTTCTTTCAACTTCTGCTGAGGAATAAATTGGGCTTTTAGATGAGCAGAACGGCCTTGAATTCAAAAAGATGAAAAAAAAATTCAAAGAGGCGAGTGGAAATGTTCTCATCTGCCAGGATGTGGTGAAGTTGAGGGAAGAAGGAGGAAGGTATCTGACGCTTTTTACTGGGTCTCTCTCATGTCGTTTAGTGGGAATGTGCTTCTCCAAAACACCAGCTGACTCCCTCTGAACCTTCTCAAGGTTTTACATTAAGCATTTTTGAAAACATAGCATTTAGCATTAAATTGGACATAATTATAGAAACAAATTAAGGCATATTGGAAATGGATAGATGGCTTGTGTTTCCTAAAATAAAAGGCGGTAAGAGTATATTTTGGTACATTTCAGCCTGACTATTATGATTTCAAAACTGCTAACATCAGTCACTGCTATGAGGCAGCCTTTAAAAGGTTTGTGAAAGATAACAGTAACATCTGCAGCACAACCATTTAATCTAGGCTGACGAAAACAATCATGAGAGGCATAATTCCTAGATCTGGCATCCAGCACCAAATTTCAACCATGACTCTGCTAAAAACATAAAATTGGGTCATAATGGATGAGAGGCTGTATACTGTGAGGACAAAATATTACAAAATAAAACACAAGCTACCAGGGAATTGGATGAGAACCATCTTTTCCATGAAAACAGGGTCAATCCATCACCCTATGGGTTGGGAGAAGGCCAAAGATAAAGACATGTTTGTCATGGACTTGAAGAACGTTAAGAAGGCTGGCTGAGTCAAGCTCAAGCAGTTCAGACTGTCAGAGTGCTGACATGAATGATTATGTTGCAGACATGCTGTAACTTATAGAGGAGTTTTTTTGGAGCCATTCTGCACTATCCACAAACTCGTCACTTGGATATCCTGGTTGTCAGTCTTATCCTTTTGATCATATTCAGGACATGGTGTTGACTCAGAACATGAGAAACCTGGTTATTCATATCCCTGTATATGTGATCATAACAGAATCCACCTGTAACCCTGTTGATCTCCAATACTGCCTAAAATCCCAGAATCTCTGTATAGTCTTTGCGACTATTCGATACCACTTCATCATTTATCAGTTAAGGGGCCCTGCTACTTTCCAGCAGCAATTTTACCTGGATGTAATGCATTGGTATGGGATCGGATCAGAACATCAAAATCTCGTCTGAGAAGCTCCAAATGCCTGATCATAACCAGTATGCTAATCGTGGCTAGGTGTCCAGATAAACACCGTCACGAACTTTTTGCTGCAGAAACCAACCTGTCTATCTGGACTGAAAATAATTACTGTATATGAGTCTATTTTCATTCATGTTTTGTACCAAATGAAACTTGAAAACTATATTAAACTCTAGTTTTCAAGACTTTCCTGGCCAGGGCATAATTTGTTAAAAATATTTAACCATGAACCACACAGGGTTAATCATACCAAAGAGCTGACAATCATTTAGCCTCTTAAAATGAAGACCACATTTCCCATTTACCTCATCCCTGCCACTCCTTGCCTTCCCTGTAGAGGACAAACATTAACAGAGCTCCATTTGCCGAGGCACAACAGCGCTCTCTTCCTGCTCCGTGCTATTAAGTGAGTGAATCTCTCCAAATTGAACCTGTTGTCTTATAACATTAGATAAAGCCTAAGATACAGTCTGCTGAGATGTGCTTCATCTGTTTACTGTCATTACACTAATGTCCCAAATCTAACAAGATCATTACTTATTTATGTCAAAACACTCAGTGTTGCACTGCTGCTCGGCGTTTCAGCCGGAGCTCAAGGCTAGTCCTGACCCCATCACTACCCCTCCATATCCTTCTCCTCGGGTTCATCTGAGCAGCCAAGAGAAGGGGTGAGGGAGGAAGAGGGGAGAGGAAAGGATGAAAAGTGAAGGGTTGCTCGTACTGCAATGATCCCAGTCCACACATACCGGCTTGTATCTAATCCTTCATGGTGGAGTGTGTCAGTGTGTGCGCGTGTGGTGAGAAAGACGAAGGGGCGTGACATTCACACACAGTCTGAGTAATCACTTCTATCGAGCGTTACACCCTCATAAATAGATATGCCATAAACACTATATACAGCTCCATAAATATCAGTCTATAGGCAGAGGTGGAAATGAAGTGTGTTAACTCAGTTTTGAGGTTCTGGTTTCCATTTCGGGCAACTTTTTTTTCCCCTTTCACATTTCAGAGAGAAATATTGTTCCAATAGGCCCCAATTCTCACTTATCGCCCAAGTTGCATTGTGGGTAAATTTAGGCACCAGGTTTTGAAAAGGAAGATACCCATGGTTCTGCTGAATCGATTTTGTTATAGGAGTGCAATGCTAGATCAGTGAGCTGCTTTTTTCAAAAACCTACCACCTACATTACCCACAATGCAACTTACCCACTGAGTGACATCACTGGAGGCCATTTTTTAGATTACATGCAGCTGCCTCTGGAGCCACAAAAGGCTATGGACTTTAATGTGAAAAAATTGATGGAGTTATCCTTTAACAAATTTTTTTTTTTTTTTTTAATTAAGGGGCAACGCAACAAAGCTGTAAACAGGCAATGTAGCTCCGATTTGGTCTCCACCTATTCCTTCCAAAAAGAGCTGGCTTTTTTAACTACGACGTTTTCACAGCTTATTTCTGGAAACAAGGTTGGCACGTATAGTCATTTTAACCATTGTATAGGAGATCAGTTCTTCTTCTACTGTTCTACCACCTAAATACATGACGCTGGAGTTCAAAATCCAGCATAAGGATGAAAACAATCTTCCCGTTGGCCGACAGGGGAATGTGGAAGTCAACCGCTCAGAGGCTGATGTGGCGGATATCCACCTGTTGTCCCTCACAGTGCCTTCGCTGCATCTTACATTTTCTGTGCCGACGGGAGAGGTGGCTGAAATAGTAGCGACAGTGACCTCTCTGTGGGAGGAAAGAAGAGGACAGATGGAGAGAAAGAGTGGGAGGAAGCAGCCGAGCGTGTCGGCACAAATCATCCTCGCGCCAGAGGCTACCTGACAGGTGACTGCAGCACATTTCTCGGGCCTCAGGGTCCGCTGGGGGGACTAACGGCCAGTGAGACGGTGCAGCAGGTAGCGTAAATGTGACAGAGAGACTGGAAGGGATTCTAGTTCAAGTGCCACCTGGGAGAAACAAAAACTCCTGCCAAAGATACCTTAGCAAGCAATTTGCTAATGTTGGATATTGCTCTCATGTCCTAAACTTGACAACTCGGACATTAGCTTTTTCTTGTTGGTTAAAAGATGCAAACTAGACCTTGAATTAAGAGTTCCTACTCAAGGTAGCACTGAGCATTCATCTTGTTTGTATGGTTGTGGACAAATCAAATATCTTGAGCACTGATTGGGAACCATGGCTCAACTGTAAAAACATGTCTTGTTAGACAATTTTAACAAACATAAGCCAGCCAATTAGATACTTCATGCCAATGGCATAAAAGGCACTTGTGTTTCCTCTGCCCTTAAGTGGACCAGTCTACAGTAGCAACAGGCCAAACAGCTCCAAGCTTTTTTATCTTTCCTTTTCCACATCGCTGCACTCACTGTTGTCCCTTGAGGAAAACTTCCCACCGCTCCAGATGGCCAGTAGGCCTCTGTCTGCCAGACTTGACTGTCTGCAACTGACTTTAAGTGTCAGTGTGAAGCAGAGCTTATGTGTTCTGCAAATCTGTGAAACAAAGGTTAAAAATCTTCTCCATCTGCCAACGCTCAGGACAAACAGGGAATCCCTGCCAAACTCTGCTGCAGCCCTCATCTCATCCACATCAGTGAAGGGCAAAGCTTCACTGGAACTTAACCTGCCGATTGGGGAAGCAGCTGCATTTCAAGCACTTTTGGGAAGTAATTAAATGCTGAAGAGAAGTCCACCAGCTGCGCCGAAGGTGAGAACTCACAGAACATATTCAGCTACGTGAGAGGCTTACATGGTCTTGATTTTGTAAAGGCCAAACACGTCAGCTCACAGTGAAACACAAAAACCGGCAGGATGTGATACAGACAGTTGTTTTTGGACCACAGCCAGACTGATTGTGATGCTCTACATAAATGTCAGAAAGAAAACAGTTAAATAAGGCAAACAATAAATAAATAAAGTTCAACTAAGATCACTAGCTGTAGCTGATGTTGAGTAAAAAAATTAAATTTACAATCACTTCAGAAATGTTGGCTCAGAATCCTTCGAGACCTTGTGCCCCAAATAAGATCCACAATAGATGAAAAGAAAAACTGTGTTGGCTGGCACACTCAGAGCTATTATTAAAGTTATATGAGTCATCTTAACACCTGAGCTACAATACTTGGCAAGTGACAGTGATATGCTGAAGGTCGCCAAGTTAAACCCTAGAAAAGCATGCTATCTTCACCGTATGAATTTGTAACACAATAAAACTGCTTTCCAGTCACGACTATTGAGCTTTAGAGTGAATTTATCAGTCCACTTGACATATAATCAACTTAGAAACATGTCTAATACACCAGCAAAGTGTTGCCTATCTACACATCCAGCAAAAACAGCATCAGAGTTTTGTTTGTGTCCACCTAATGAATTTAAGTCCAATATTAAAGGCGACCTATTATGCTTTTGTCTTTTCCTTCAGTGTGTTATATAAATTCTTGTGCATGTCAAAGGTCCCTAAAGTCTGAAGATCCTCTCTCCCACAGAAAACATTGCTCCTTAAACGCCTCGTCAGTAGTGCCCGCCTTTAATTCAGTGACTTCTTGACATAACACTACATCACCATGTCGTGCATTTGCATAATTGATGCCATATTCAAGGTAGAAGTAAAGCTAACTGGAAGCTAGAAATACGACAGAGCTGACCTGACACACGGTGAGCAGTGCTAGCTCAGGCATGTGTGAGCTGACCAATCAGAGCTGACTAAGTATCGAGGAGGGGGTCAGAGCTAAAAGCCAGAGGGAGAATACAGTGCTGCAGCAGTGGACAGTATGACAAAACAACATAAAATTATGAATCTGAAAATTAGCATAATTTCTGTTTGTTTTACCACTTAGTTATGGTAAATTAGTCAAAAGCTCTTTAATGCTGGAGTTTGTGATCATTTTCTCTGTGGCTCTCATTGTTAATTGAAAAAAAGTTTTGGAACAAACTCAGAAGCTGATAATTGATTAATCGTTTAATTCATTTGCAAGCTACATGACAAGCACTCAGCTTCTAAAATATCTAAGTTTGCTGCTTTTCTCAGTTTTATATCTTATTAAATCAACATATTTGGGGTTTTATCACTGCTGGTCAATGAAAACAAGCAATTTACAAAGGTCACCTTGGAATATGTAGCTTCTGACAGGCATTTCCAGTATTTTCTGACAATTTCTAAACAAAACAGTGAATTGATTAATCATACTAATATTGATTACTGTCATTTGGAATGGAAATATGTTGGTTTTTTTAAGTGACAACAACATTGTCACTACATTTCTAAAATGCAAATTAACTAATTCAGATTAGTTAGAACATTTTATTTATAGAGTACAAAGAGCACCAGAACAAAACCTAATTAACTGAGTACAAGACTGCAATTCTGCCGAGACTTATATAACAACTCAATAATGTAATTACTGCCTGATTTCAGTTGCCATTAGGCTCCCTCTGACATGCTCAATCTGTGATGGGCTCTGCAGCGTTGAGTGTCAGCAGGAACACAGCTCTAGTTTTATGTAGAGAACCAAAATCAAAGCTCGGTCACCGATATGAGCTCAGACAGGACCATGTCCACACAAATCCCCCCCTCCGCTCTCTCCCTCTCCCCCAGTCTTGCCCTCCACCAGGTGGTGGTGGGGGTCAATGGACTCCAAAGACGAGGCTGTGTTGTGGGTGTAAACAACAAAGTGAATTCCTTCTGTCGATCAGTGCAAGTTCAAAGCCCCCTCACAATGCCAGAGCCTTGCAGATCAGCCACCCTTGAATTTCATTATACAGCTGTGCATGTGTGCGGGCGGAGAGGGAAGATGTGTGGAGGAGTTATTGGGGCTGATGTCGGTACTGCGTCCCATTTAAAGGAGCTGCGAGTTGGCTCTGACTTCCAGGTACAAGCCGACACTGTAAACCTCGTCCGGGGACAGCAGAGTCACTCTAAAGCCAAAAAGGGGAACAAATGAGGCTGGACAAAAGCGTGTTTTTGGAGGCCGTTTGGTCGCTCTGGAAGCTCTGGGAGGACTCAGAGAACACAAAGGCCTCATTCATGGCCTCTGCTCTGTGACAGCCAGGTTTTTTGGTCGGAGCTCATCCACAAACATCCCTTTTGTCCTCCAAAGTGTGCGCTGAATACAAGGTGAAATGAAAGAGCGTTTTCTTCGATCGTGTCTTCTCTGATGTTGCTAATTCTTCAGACAGAAGAGAGGCTGGTGCTCGAATCAGAGCCAAAGCTGCGTGACTGTCATCTTGAGGAGAATAAGTGTTAACGACACATGAGGCTCCTCGGACAGTGCTGTTTATTTCCCCGATGAGAGCGGCTGATAGCCAGGAATCTTTAAATACTGTTCCACAGTGGTGGAGGACATAAGACTATTGATGCAGCGCAAAGTGTTCCATTTAAAGTTATATTTTGTGCAAGCAAATATTAGCAATGTCCAGACTGAAATGAGGAACAGAGGGGGAAGGAAAGACAGAAGTACAGAAATTAAAAAATATATATAATTGATAGAAAGAATGGGGGCAAAAAGGGAACGGAAATGAAAAGGAAAGACAAGAAGTAAGAGGAAAAGGAAAATGATGGCGATGAAGAAAACAAAAGAAGAAGGGTAGTGAAAAGCAAACGGAAGACAAATTGAACAAAATAAGGAAAGGAGGAAGGAAAGACTGTATTTATGAGGAAAGAGGTAAGAAGAAGAATGAAAAGGACTTAGAGGAGAACAGAGGGAAAAGAAGAGAAGAAGGAAAGAAAGAATGGAAAATGATGAATTTGGGATAAGATAAGGAAAGATATATGAAAGAAGAAAGTACTAAGCGAAGAATGAAGATATTTGCTTTTTTTCAACATAAAATCTGACACTGCAGATTGAGATTTAAGGCTTCAGTGAGCGATGACTTTGACTCTTGATGTATTTACTTCACTGCTTCCATTGACTTTGACTGAACTTCATCTAAAGTTGTCCTTCAGACTTACAGTATTTTGGATCATATTTCTGCAGGCCACATTTGACTTTTGTCCTTAACACTCATCCGCATCCTCGGAGTTGCAGCGAATCCATCTGGACCCTCAAACAGAAAAATGTGACAAAATGCAGCAACTTTCACTGTCAGCGCTCCACAGTCCTCCTCCGCCCGCTGTTTCTCTCTGACACTCTGTTGATGTACAGCGCTAATGGAGCTCCATTGTTTCAGGCCGACGCGGTTTGTGAAGGTCGCCGTCGAGTTATTCAGGAGCTCTGACAGTTATAGCTGCGAGTCCTCGACAGACAATGATCAGCCTGCGGAGAGACTGTGGCATTGGAGAGACAAACCTCCACGGGGTTGTTCTGTGCAGACCTTGTGATAAAAACTGCTGCTGAAAAGCTTCAAAGACTGCAGACAAAAACATATTCTGTTCATAGTATTACCATCTATAGAGGTGAGACTTCATATTCATCCTCTGCTACATGTCAGAGGGAAAATATTATCTGATTTACCGAAGTTACTAATTACTTTCTATGTCTCTTTTTTCCTTTCTCTTTTCTTCTGCCCCTTTTTCCTTTCCGTCTATCTCTTCCTTTCTCTCCTCCCCTAATTTTCTTATTTCCTCATTTCTCTCCTCTTTCCTTTCATTCTTTATTTTCTTTATGCCCTTCGTCCTTCCTCTTCTTACCTCCTGTCTCCTTCAATCTTTGTTCTTTCAAATCTCCTTTCATTTGTATGTCTTATTTTCTTCTTTCTTTCCTTTATTTGTGTCATTTCCTCTTCCTTCTTTTCTTTTAAATGTCTTACTTCTCTTCCTTCCTTCCGTCCTCATCATTCGTTCTTTCCTTTCCACTTTCCTTCTTCCCATATTCTTTCTTTCCTCCTTTTTTTCTTTCTTGTATTCTTTTTTCTTACCCTCACTCTTCCCCTTGATGCCTTCCTCAACTTTTCTTCTTTATCGATATTTCCTTCCTCTTTCCCTGTTTTCCTGTGCTTCCTTTCTTCTTCCCCTCCTTTTGTTCCCCTTTTCTTCCTACACGCTCTCTTCCCTCCTTTCTCTCTTCATGTTTCTTAAAAGAATATAAAAGCAGAATAAAACTCCCCTTTTTTCATAATGAATTTCTTTGTATTTATTTATTTGTCTGGGAAAAATACTTGATGTCTTTTGTTCAAGATAACATCTTGAATGCAGGAGTTTGACTCTGAGGAGTTTGGATCTGAGTCCATCTTTCACGACTGTCGCAACACAAACAAGACAACAACTCTCTGCCTGTGTCTTTTTAGATCAACATCCTCCCATCTACAAGAAAAAGAGCGTCATTACAAAAAGGCAATCTCAGGTAACAGATGGAGGAGAAGCAGAGTCTTGTCTGATAAGGACAAAAAGGATGTGTGGGGTCTTTCATTTGGCAGCATCTTCCCTCTCAGCTCCTGTCTTCACAGACAGCACAGAGTGCACAAAGAGTGGGGAAAAAAGCTCCTCCTGCCTCATTCACTTGACTTTAGACACATATAAAGTACAGCTGAAGGCCCGAGCTGCAACAATTCTCCCCTTTCCTCCTCCCAACGCTCCTATCCAGGTCTCCTGGTGGTGCTCAGGCCTGGTTGACTTCCCTAATCCCTTCCCTCCCTGCAGGGGCTTTGGAGAGATGAGAGAGGAAAGCCAATGAAGTGCTACCTTTAGCTTTAGACATGGTTCAAGTTCATGGCTTGCTTGCTTTCTTTCTTTTAGCCTTCCCTCTTTCCTTATTACACTCCTTTAATCCTTCGTTGTTTCTTCAACTAATGTGAAACTTCTGTAGCTACTGCAACTGACTACAAGGTTTTCTCTTGTATTGAGGTATGTTTCACTGTTGTAGTGTCTACTTTACTTTTCTTTCTTTCTTTCTTTCTTTCTTTCTTTCTTTCTTTCTTTCTTTCTTTCTTTCTTACCATTCTCTTCTTTACAACTTTTGTCCTGTGTCCTTCCATTCTTCTTTACCTCTTTTGTGTTCACAAGTGACCAGAAAGCATGAAAACCAGAAAAACTGGAGAAACATCATGAGTACTTTTCATTTTGATACTTTTACTGCAAACATTTATTCCCTTTCCTCAACGAAAATCAGGCTGCATGACCTTCACGTATATAAATTTGTACTTTTTTTTTAGATTTGTGTGCTTTACACACCGTTGCTGGGGAAAGAGAGAAACAATAGCCATGTTTCCACCAATGTATTTTTATGCAATTTTGATGTATCAGATGGACACTTTTATACTTTTTTTTTTTATTTTTTAAAAAAGCACTCGCTTGAGGTTGTTATCCTTTGAAAAAGAGTTGGTGTGCTTAATGGGAGATAGAAAAGGCAGTCGGCAAACAACCAGCTTTGTTTCGTGTTCACAACCTCGACTTCCTCTACTCTGTTTATTACAGCCCTGCTTTTGTACTTCCAGCTTCTGACAAAACTACACTTTGCATATAGCCTATTATCGCTCCAAACCCACTGATGGATGTGTGTCTAATTAGCATTTTCCTTCTTTGGACATTTCAAAAGTTTGCTTCAAATTCGCCTGGCAATTAAATGGAAACATGGCGGCTGATGTGCTACCTTTAGCTGTAGTCACAGTTCAGTGGTCCAGAAATAAAGAGCCACAAAAATCAAGACTTTTTATCTTTGTTATGGTGAAGTCTTTTGTGCGAGGCTGAGCTCTCCAGCACCTCGGTGCTCATTAATGTCCCATTGTCATCAGGCGCTGTAGGGCAGGGAGGCTCCGGCTGCTCGGGCCTCTTAAGGCTAATTTACAAGAGAAGTGGCAGCCTCAGGGTCATGACTGACTCATCAGAGCCTGGTCTATACTTTCTGCTTCTAAACTTCCTGCCCTCCAGTGCTTTGATTCCCATCAGAGCACAGGGCTTGGAACGGGTACTGTGTAATTAAAGAGCTGAGGAGAAAATACCCCATGAGGATCAGTCATCGTAAAGTACATTTCATCCTGGTCACACACGTGAAAACTCATTTACGGACAGCCACTGATCTTCAAGACGGTCGATTGATCTTCACATAAAGAGACTGTAGGTTTAAAGGTTGGTGCAGCTTAAAATAAAGACTGGCTCAATCTATATCAAAGCCATATAATGTGACTAAAGAGCAAAAAAAAAAAAAAAAACATACAGTCAGTTTTTCCAACTTCTTAGCTTGAAACGAAACATGAATAATTCATGATCACAGCCCTGCATTTCCATATACTGCAGAGCTACAAAGAAGAAGCCTTTTCTTTTTAAATCTTTCACATTTACATTTGAGGCATTCAGCTCATAGACACTCATGTTCAGGCTGACTTGGAGTGAGTGAGCTTCAGCTGAGCATAAACATGTTTTTTCTACAGCTGCCCGTCTCCTTTTAAGGTCGACATTAGATGATTAATCAGACTGAAATGCTCCTCACATACATCAGTGATTAATGCTGTATTAACAGAAACATACATAAGATCTTCTGATCGCTGATGTGGAAGAGGGTTCAGGATAAAGACTCTGACAAAGGCTGCAATAAAAGATTATTTTCATTATCGATCAATCTGACTAATTTCCACGATTAGTCGATGAATTGTTTAGTCTATAGTGTGAAAAATGCTCATCAGAATGCCCCAAAGTGACTTCTTCACATTGCTTTTTCCGTCCGACTAAGAATCTTCATTTGCTGTCAAAAATGACAAAAGAAAGCAGCAGATCCTTACATTTAAGAAACTGGAGCCAGCAAATGTTTGACATTTTGACTGACATGATTAATAGATTATTGACTAATTAATTACTCATCTCATCAATGCAGCTCTAAATCTGTCCAAAGCATTTGCTGCCAAATTCTGCCAAAAACTGCCGGAAGTTTTCGTTCTTTTGCTGCCAGCAGGCTTCAGCCCATTCCCATCACACACACACACACACACACACACACACACACACACACACACACACACACACACAGACTAAGCTAAGCTAAGTTAAGCTAAGCTACTGAAAATCACAGCAACTGTAAACATTGTTCCCACAAGAGCAATCCATCGTCGTTGCATCCTGTAACTAAGTCATAAAAGGCAACCCTTCAGATGGGGCGTAAACACAGGTTGTGCACACTTGTGTCTAATGACCGCCTGCAAACCAACTCATCTGCTTTGCACAGCATTACGAGGAGACTGTACACCTTTATGATGCAAATACAGCCCTAAACAGAAGTTTTACAGTTTCTCTTGATATCCTTTTAAAATCTGTCGATCAAGTTTGAATTAAATTTCAAACGGAAACACTCTCTTGTGGAATCTTGTGGGAAATACACAACACAATAACACACTGAATAATGCAAACGAAACAGGTTTATCCCCTTCGATTACTCATAATAATAATGATATCTCCAGCTGCTACCGGAGGAGCTCAACAATCAATATCTGGTGGAATAACAGTGATTCTTCATGACAGCTTTGATACGTCCTCCTGGCTACTCCATCAATACCCGATCAATACCTTATTAAGCTGAATCAGCTGGTGGGAGTTTACAAACACAGACAGCTGCAGAGGGAACAGAACTGGGGACAACTTGGAAAGACAAAATAGCTAGAAGACAAGAGGTGATGCTGTCATTTCTTGTAAGGGATTTAGACTTTTCCTGAAAAAAGCTCATCGGTAAACTGACTGGTTTATAAATATTCATCACGAGTTATCAGAGACCAATGTGGCATCTCCATATTCCTTGTTTCATTCGGTTTACAAAGATATAAAGCAGAGACCAGCAGCAAATTGTAAGTATATTCTGCATTACTGCTTGACAAAAGACTTCTGATGGAATATTTGCTTAGTTAATTGTTTTCTAAGGTTTGGCCTAAAAAATGTTGGAAATTAGTGAAAGATGCCCTTTAAATTTTCCTAAAGGTCAAGGTGATATCATGAAAAAGAGAAAATAAAGATATTATGGAATATGACAAAGAAGAGCAGATAGTAATCACATTGAGAAGCTGTAACGGGGAACTGTTTTTTGTTTAATTAACAGTTAATCAATAATCAAAATGGTTATAAATTATACATCATTTATGTTATATTTTGAACCAAACCAACAATGTGTTAGTATCTCTCTCAACAATTCTTGGCTTCTCGTCTTTGTTTTCCTAAAACAGCTGTTGCTGGTCACTGAAGTTTTTGGCAAAAGTTACTCAAACACGAGGAAATGTTGCATTCGTTGGGGACTATTTTCAGCAGAGGATTAATCTACATTTGGGGCTTCAGTGAGTATTTGGGGCAGCAGTACAGCGAATACGGGATGAAGTCAAAATAAACTCCAGTGTCTGTGTTCATAATGAGGAAACATGTCACCCAGGGCGACAGTGTGGCTCATCTGTGTAATTTTAAAAGTTTTTGGACAGAAATGGAGCACAGAGGAACAAGATAAATCACATTTTGGATAAACACAAAAATACTTTTGCTGCTTTTGGTCTTTTTATGGAATCCATTCAAAACATTAAAAAGATGGATAAATACAGAGAATATTACCAGACTTATCCTGTAGGCAGCTTTTATAAATGTGACGACAGTCTGCTGTAAGGGATGACTCTTCATCCTCTGCAGCTCCAGGACAGCCTCTCTCTGCCCTTAAACCCTCCTGCTGCCTCACTAATCGTCCCAAATTACCATTGGTATGGCCAGATACGTGACAAAGTGCCGCGCTTTCCCCCATTAAGAGGCTTTGGGCCACAAGTTGGACATCCTAATCTGACAGTTAAAGCATTACTGCCCTCTAACAAGACCCCAGTCCTGTGTAAAGAAAACAACAAGTGGCCTCCCCCTCCTCCTCCTCCTCCTACCTCTCTCTAGCTGCTCTCAATAAAACCCAAAGCTGCCCCATTTTCACCTGTTCCATTCAACTGGTCTTTTGTGTGAGGCGAACTGTGTCAACGCTGGCCTTTCCGGAGGTCACTGAGGGCAGCTTCTTAATGTGAGGTGGACGTTTAAAGCCCTAAGCCGAAAGCTATGGTGCACAGCTGAAACGTGCCGCGAGAACTGAGAGTGAAGTCTGACTCCATCAGACGTCCTGCGAGGAAATCTGTCGAGACAAGCATCCAAACTAAATCCTGTGTATGAATTATATTAATGATATGTGTCTCCTGCATTTATTTCTGCTTACTCTACAGTTGGAGACTAATCCCGAATTGGAATATCTGTTTTCATTAACGCCCTGTGCAAGCACACTAATACTAATAAGGACAAAGCTCATTTGTCTTTAACTTTCGAGAGCAGTTTTACTGAGGATGAGTGAAAACTCAAAAGATAAGCAATAAAATAAAAGTCAGAAATTGATTTTTTATTGCTTATCTTACAAGAATGTTAGGGGATAAAATTACAATTCAGCACTCAGAATAAAACAGGTAAAAACACATTATAATCTGTCTGTGGAGATGAGTTTTAGGGGGGTGATTTAAAGAGATGACAGTGAGGGATATATTCTTCATATCACCTTTTCTTTATCTCTTTTCTTAAATTCAGGATTATTACATCTGAATTCCCCTCCTCAACTCCCTCAGGAGACGTAAAGACACGAACGTAAGGTTATACAACTGCAATTGTGGCATTGAAAGTGCTGAATGCCACTGATATCTCTTCTGTAAATGGATACACTCGCAGACTGCTGTGAGACCGCCAAGATGTTTCTCCTTAACGATCCATGTGAGACTTGTAAAAAGAATGAGTGCATATTAGGAAAGAAATGAAAGAGCAAAGCAGAAGTGTGATGCACCACACAATCTAATGGTTTCTCAGGAAGAAAGTCTAAGTAGATCGAGAAAATGGGCAAAACCACGTACTGATATTGAACAAAACTTCAGTAGTAAATGCGAGCAGGTGGTCTTATTTAATGCTGTGCTACTTTCTGTAACACAAACAGTACGTGACTGTTTTTACATTTATATATGACTAATTTGCAAAAGCAAAGACTTAACGCCAGCTGTTATGTTGTCAATCAGCAGACTGAGAAAATATTATTAATAAGCGTATCTGCCAAGTCATTATGGTTATGTTGAGGTACTCAAAAGCTCAAAAACACCATCTGACAAAGACCTTATAGGCTAAAACTTTGCATTAACAAGCTTTTGGGAGCTTCCAGACAATCTGCACCCAGCTGAGGTTGGTAAAAGGGTTGAGGAAAGCTTGTGGTTACTTTATCCTAGCAGTTGTACAAAAGCACACCATTTTCTCTCATGGGCTGAAGTTCTGCCATCAACATAATCCAGACTAGAAAATTAATACCGATCAGAACTTGATGGGACTCATCCGGACCTCTCAGGATCAGACAGGCCGGGCCAGATTTGGACAACAATTTAGAAATGATGTCCAGGTTTGGGTTGGGTTTGATCATGGAAATTGACATGTAAAAATAAATAAATATAGAATAATGTTATTAACCTTTTCATGGAAATCTACAGTGTAATCAGGTTAAACAGGCAAGTTATAAACATGGTAACAACTGTACGACATGACATTACATTGACATCTTGGCAGGAAACGCTGCCAAGCCAGTGACCACAGTTGGAGTATGTGTTTCAACATTTGTGAGTATGAAACCACTGGATATTTTTAATGATGGACCACAGCGTTTCCACATTTGCAAACATGACACCACTGGATATTTTTACGTGACCTCAGGACATCTCCTGCCGTCTTTGTGGCGACAAACCCAGGTATTTTAAGCCAAAATGATATTTTCTAACCCTAACCAAACGTTTTTTGTGCCTAAACCTAATCAGACCAGTACAGCATTGTCACAACATAAAAAACAAAATTACCTTAAAAAAAAAACACGTAAAGTTGCGATATAAATAAATGTAATGTTTCAGTATATCCGTGGTTTTTAGGAAACATACATTGCCAACATTTATTCTGCTGGGTTGGATTTTGGAGCAGTCTTGACTTTCTGGGTTTAACTCCAACCTGACAAAAGAGACATACACCTCATTTCCCCTAAGATGAAGTGTCACTGCATGTGTGTGTCCTTCGGTATCCAGAAAGTATCCCCTTAGAACCAGCAATATCTTCATAAGACCAGTAAATTGCACGAATCAACCAACTGCTTTCTTTTAACTTTTAAACAGGGCTGTCTTCTTGGCTGTGAAGCGAAGACAGATATATTTGTGACGGCTCAGAATAGGTCCCCGCTGACAGAAAAACAGCCATGTAAGTGGCTTTCTCCATCCACTGCCTCAGAAATAATGATCTCCATGAGAAGCTCTTATTTCTGCTATTCATAGGCGCTCACCAAAGTCATCATGAGGACGTTGCTGCTGCTGCCGTGCACGCTCTTCATGAAGACCTGAGGAAGCGTGTAAAAGGCCTCCCATGCAGACTATTATCAGTGGGATCAATGCCTCTCTAGCATTGATCGCACCTCTTCCGACGATACATCTGAGAACATGCGGCAGAAACCCGGCGTCTCAGGTCCCTGTGGCCTACTTGCCCTTGGACTACCACACTTAGTTTTGTGTCTGTTCCAGCTCCACACTCAATCCCACCTCCTCTAAACATGCATAGCTCTTTCCCACCATTGTTAGGGACTTCTCGCCGGGATTCTGCCGACCTGTATTTTTACCCACACATGCCAGAAAGATGAATGACTCGGCCAGCTAATGACAGATAACCAGAAGCCCAACCTCTTGTCTGTTTCCAGGCTCACCTTGTTTTTACTGCCGTTCTCGGACAAATTACAGTGAAGTCGGCTTCAGCAGCACACGGGTCCAGATGTTGCACGCCAGCATCGACGACGCCTGACATTATATCACTGCCGCTCCGCCGCTGCACTCGGAGCACTAATAGCAGTATTGGGAGTTTAAGTGGCTGTTTGCAGAGTGGCTCTCCCGCTGTGAAATATCTGTAGGTACAACTTACACTCCTCCTGGAATGTGTTCTGAGATGTTAAGGTTCCCGAGGATTGTGTTTATTTGCTTTATTTTGCTTTAAAGTATTACAAAAGAGCGTTTTAATTGAAGTTTCTGTTTGATCAATAGTTTACTTGAGAAATTAGGGAATCATTTAAAGCCATTTATTAAAAGTCCTGAAAAGAGGTGTGGGTGGAGGAGTAAAGAGAAACAGAGGAGGAAGATTAAGAGGCGGCAGGATATTGCAGCTCCTGAACCGAACTTGCTCATCGATGCTGTGGTGCCGTTCATGCTTAGATTAATGGTTGCTGGGCCTCTGTGCCTGGGAGGGAAGGCAGGAGGCGGCGAAGAGGCGATGGGGAGCCGCGAGCCTGTGTTTACCTTTCCACACCCGTTGCTGGCGGAGGCTCCAGGGTCTGCTGAGGCTGAACAGTGAGCAGGAGGCAAGGCGAGAGCTGTGCTATTTCCAGCGGACAAGATAAAGGATGCTCGTGTCACTGTGCTCAGACGTGGGAGGCACAGGGTGCTGGGTAGCAGTAATTGCTTGCTATTATTGCCCCTCCAGGCTTATTGGTGGCATTTTAACCCTGTTGAGACAAGAATAGTGCCTGCCTCGATTTTGCTGCTCAGACTTCAGCATCCAACTTTAACTCCAAAGGTCGCCGCAGTCTTTCCGTGCATAATGTACCAAATACTTTGCACCAGCGCTCATGTAAAGCTGAAAGAATGTAGAATTAATTGACGGTTCAGTGGAAAGAAAACTGTTAAATGCTTCTTTTACTTTATGATGTCGCAGAGGAAGAGGCAGTAAAATTTACAAGATGCCTATTGACAAGGAAGATATTTTTACAGTGCAGGTGATACGACTGTTAACCTGTCACTTGAGGAAGCTATCATCACGACCTGATTACACGTGTAGCCATCAATCACTGTGGTACAGGTTGTTACTGCAGTTCAATCAATCCAGACATCCATCCCAGCATGGTTCCTCTTTGTGAGTCTCGTTTCATGCTTTTGGTGTGGCTCCCATGATAACCACGCTCCTGCAAACTGCAACACCTCATCGCCACTGTGGGAAAATTCAGCCCTCCATATTCCTTCAGCGATAAAAAAACATAACCCATCATTCAACCCCGCAGTCGTTTGGGCTCCATCGCATTTGTTTCTGCAACGGGACCCTCAGGAGTCCTTGAGGCACTTCTAGGATGTCTGAAGAAAAAGTCTGAGGAGTAGTTCATTTTGTCATTATTTAGGCCTCAGTATTCAGAGTCTTGTGTATCAAAAATCCATAAGATTATGTGGTTTCTGCAGATGAACACTGGATTGGATAATAATTCAAAGATTTACAATGCAATCACTCTACAGTTTAACTATTTAACAATGCGCAAAGTTCAGTCTAAACCTTGGAAACAGCTGTTGAGGGTTAGGGACACACGGTTTTGATTATATCTTTTGATTTCTTGCAGCAGAATATTTGACAAGATCTGGGTGAATGGGCACATAAAATGTTTGTAAATTGATCTGTTGATTTAAAACATTGTATTTTACAGTTATACGTGATTTTAAAAAATCAAATATCCAAATTTCTGATGGTGACATCAGAATAGAGCCACAGATACATATATTTACAAGAAGAAAACACAAAAGTCTTTACGACTGCCCTTTCTGATCTCCCCTTATAAGGAAAAAGACCAAAAGAATCTTCTTAAGTGGGCCTCTATGGCATGACAAATATGTCCGTTGCCGTTCTGAAAGCATCTTCCTGGGGTGTCATGAAATTAAAACCTTGATGCACCAGGTCACCGAACTATAATCCCTTTACTTTACTCCAAAGCCTAATTCCTGACCCCCTTCTCCAGTCAGGGCTTTGTTTGCACGTCTCTGTGGCACTAAAAGGACGGACACCCTGCCGAGCAGCAGCGTCGCGGGGGTAGAAACCCTCAATAAAACCCTGACAACCCACCAGAGACAGAGCTGTCAAACGCCCAGAGGGTGTCACCAGGCAGGACAGCTGACTCAGCCGAAGCAACAAAGCAGGAAAAAATGGGACATGTAAATGTAAATTTTCCACTATTACATAAATGCTGCGATAAGAGCGGCGCAGCTTCACACCACACTCTAATTGCAATGAAATCATTTGATGTTCCGTCCGCGAATCAGAGCAAACAAATTACAGTGTCCCCCCCCCATACAAAGCAGCTCATCAAAAATTCATCCCACGTTCTGGCTCCGAGACAAATGTACATGAATCTCCTCCTGCTTGAGAGGGAAAACTGGTTATCATATTTAAGAATGCACCTGTGAGACAGGCATTCCTATTGTCTTACATGCACTGTACTCAAGTGAAAGGGATGAACTGGATGTTTACATGGCAAGCTCCCCAAACGACTTCTTAGTTTGGAAGGAATTTAGAAAATGTTCTTTATTTGTCGCAGTCGCATCCACACAAATCTCACGGTCTTTACAGCCCAAAATAATGACCAAGACAAAAGAGCTGCTTCGTCCGAACAATGAGGCGACTGTTAAAATAAAGGTTTGACGTCCTCATTCAGTCACACGTCGTTCACTGTCTCACACTGACAATAAAAAAGCCGGCTGGGGCCAAACATAGTGTCAGCTCCCCGGATTACAGATCACATAGTAATTGATTGTTTGGAGGAGTCATGTGCACCTCAGATTTTCTGTTGTGAAAGAAAAAAGTTGTTACTGAACTTTAAATTCATCCTTGAACATCTTCTTTACTCCCTTTGGACACAACTAGTTAAAAAGCCTCGAGGCCTCACATTACACTAAATTCTGTCAACTAAGTTTCTTTCACAGGCAAAACAAAGGGACAGAAGCTTTTAGTCTTCACCTCAGACTGGCCTGTAATAAAACTAGCCGAGGCATGTTCCCTCTCTAACTAGAGGGCAAAGATCGTTCAAACAGACCCGAGAGTACGTGGTCAGTTTCTGTTGGACCGACGTCGAGTGTCTTTTTGTGAACATTAGCAAAGGTCAATGGATTACAGGCTATCAGCTGACAAAGTGTTTCCACGTTTTTTGTGAAATCTAAAAGTGCTCTTTTGAAAAGTAAAGGCCCAGTTATGAAAAGTCATGAAACAAGGTATTCTGAGAGGGAAAACGTCCGCAGTGTTTAAGAAAGTTCAAGCGGAGCTGATTTAAAAAGAGCAACGACGTGTCTGAAAAGCTTGTTATAAAAGTGAATGACAACTCATCTGCAGTTCACAGCTGATTAAGCAGCTGGTCTGTGGCTTTAATCAAGAGTAATATAAATCAACAACTGTTGTTGGATTTAGTGAGTATTCATGGTCTCCAGAGGAACAATCCTAACATTTATGTTGAACCCCTGGCCAAAGTTTCCATTTGTGAGGAGGGGAATGTCAAAACGTGAAGGCCAGCAAGTAAATCAACTGAGCACATTCATGCCTCTCAGAAAATTAACCCTCCGTGAGCTCAGGACAAATTTTTTGTTGCTATCCAGTTAACCATCTGGTGAGGCTCGAAAAATACATAAAATCATTTCACTGTTTTTGGTTCCTTAAAAAAAAACCTTAACATTGTGGCACCTTTGTCCCCTTGTCAGGCTTTAAACCTCTTATTCTGTTTCTGAAAACATTCTGAAAATGCCGTGTCCATATGTCTTTGTACACTATGTTTTTGCCATCAATCTCTCAATTAGGGCTGCAACTATCTATTATCTAGTATTGATTAATCCTTGTTTAGTCTATAAACATCAAAGAATTGTGATATATTCTTATATAACGTTCCCAGAGCTCAAATTGACAGCTCCTTTGGTCATCATAAATGATGAAGAAAGGCAGAAAATCCTTACATTTAAGCAGCTGGTAAGCAAACCTTCAACATTTTTGCCTGAAAAATGACTGAAACGATTCATTGATTATTATGTAATTCTGTGAAACTGCATTGCATTTGTTTATGATCCAGGGAATAGTGGATGAGGGAGAGATTTCCTGACTGGCCTCGTCTTGTTAGATGAAAACAAGTCTCCATGCCAAGTCCATCTCTCTTGAATAAATAAAGGTTTTTGGTTTCAAGATCTCAACTGTTGAACAACTTTAAGTGTGCAAGCAGGGGTGGGAAATGCAAATCCAGCCACTGTGACCTGCTAAACTCAAACTCACTCGATCCGTAAACAAAAAGTCAGCGTAAGGCCAGAAGAGAAAAAAGTCAAATTTTACTTGCTGATCATAACTAAACACAAATCTCATCTACAGCTCCAAATAAGAGGCAGGAAGTGAAAGAGATCAATCCCCTGCTCGACAATCCAGCAGTCTTTTTATTTTCCTCCCTTCTTATCAGTCAGGCAGGAAGCCAAGATTTGTGCGCTGGAGTAATCCCACCATCCTGTGGGGTCGGACTGAGTGGGAGCGGGCTTTGTTTTCTGCTGAGGGAGGCAGCGGCGTTCAGGTAAAGGAGGGGAAATGAAGTCATCGACAGGCCGAGTCTGGCTTCTAACGTGTTACCCCGAGGCAAAAACATCCATCTCAAACTGTCATCATCAGCTTTATCTTTCAGGCTGCGATTCCACCGGGCTCCTTTTAGTAAAAGGTTAACAGTGCAGGGTAATGAGCGGAGACACAAAGATAATCATACTGCACCCATAAAACTCTCTTTGACAGACTGAGTCACAATTATACGGCTTAGCTGTAAATCTGGGGGAATTTTACACTCTCCTGTCATGGATTTAGAGATTTACGCCGATTACACACGAAAGAGAATGAGATGAAAATTAAAGTACACGTCTGATTATCTCTTCATATGAGGAAGAGGAGGTGTATTTCATTATTGAGCGTCCACTATTGTACCAGTTTTTAGCACCTAAAAATGGTTTTACTGATTTTGAAATATTCAGTACGCTGGTGGTAACTCAAAGCTTCTGTCCACAGATTTAGACAAACGTTTAACAAAACTCAATGTTAGACTTTAAAAAATAATGTCAACAAGAAAGACGGCTTAAATTCTCACACTGCTTTAAAGATGAAACAAAGCAGCTTAAACATCAATTAGCAGCTGTGGTCAGCTTTAGCAAAGGCGTTGAAATGATCACTTTGATAAGTGAGTTTATAAATACAGCTGCACTAACAAAGGTCGATGTCTAGATGTCAAGAGGAACAGTCGGAACAACCACAACAAATAAGTAAAGCACTAAAAAAAACGCCTTGATGTGGGGGAGCAGTGTTCCAAAATTCATGAAACCTGATGAATGCTTTCTGATCGTAAGCTGTCATTAAGCCAAAAACAACAACATTAAAGCAACAAAAACACCATACAGCAATTAAGCCATAAAATACTGTAGTGTTATAACATGCTAACATACTAACAATGGGCTACCAGTCCAACAAGTGGTCCAACAAGGTACACATGCTAACAATCTAACATGATAACAAGCAACATGGTTGGTTTAATGTGAAAACACATTGCTGTAATATTACTGTAGCATAATTACAGTATCATAATGTGATTTAAAATCAATCTTCACAGTAAAATAGTCTCAGGCTACTGTAGAAACACGATATATTACTGTGATGTTCATCTATATTATTGTGCAGTATGCAGTAATTACAGCATACTACCGTGAATTTACTGCAATTATCAGCCAGTAAGTTACTGTAAAATTACAGTCATAATTTTTACATTATGGGTTTGAAGTCTACGTCTTTTGATAATTTGTTCCTTTGTAGGTTAAAAGAGAGACAATATTGATGGTAAATGGTCTTGCATTTCTATAGCGCTTTTCCAGTCTACTGACCGCTCAAAGCGCTTTACAACACTTGTCACATTCACCCATTCACACACGGATAGCAGAGGCAAGGTGCCAACTGCTCATCAGGGGTTCAGTATCTTGCTCAAGGGGGGAGCAGGGGATTTGAACCAGCGACCTACCGATAGCTGGACAACCCACTCTACCTCCTGAGCTACAGCCACTTTGATGAATGTGAAGGTATTTCTGCTAAGTCACATTGCACTGGTTGTTAAATTGTTAAATTGTGGTCTACATGAAGACGTAATTTCAACACATTTAATATTTCATATGAAACATCATAAATATGGAACTATATAGGCTGTGAGCTGCCAACAAGAAGCTTCCAGGACATCGCAATGGAAGCAGCTTTATACATAAATGAAAAATAAGACAATGCTCTTACTGCTGTAAACTGCATGCACAAGTGCTCAGAGCGGTTCAGCTTGGACTACTCAGAAGTGGAAGTTGTGAAGCAAAGTGCACAAGCTGAAAAAATAAATATGTTGCTTCCCATCTCAGACATAAATACAGACAGGTAAAACGGCTGTCCTATAAACACAAGATTGATCCCTGACAGTTATATTTGATATTGCAGGATTTGCTTTAACAACACCTTTAATTCTCTATGATGTGCACTGGAGCCTGACTATGTAACTATATCCAAATTTCTCAGTTGAAAGCCAGCACTACAAATCCAGTTTTGAATATGACAATAGACATTTTTTTGACATCTTTCAACGGAAAAATGCTGTCTGGCAAGGCACACATGTTGAAACTGTAAAATGTTCAATGCCAACATATTTTGCTTGTTTTCCAAGTTGTCTTATCTTAACAACTAAAGATCATTAATGGATTATTTGCTAGTGTTTAGGCACTCACAGCTCTTGGGCAAGGTCAGGAAAAGATCTCGGTCATTACATTTTGAAAAATAAAAAAGCTTATTAACCATAATCTTCTCCTTTCCCGAACCAAAGTAGTTTTCCTGCCTAAACCTACTTATTTTTATTCTCTCTTGGCATTCAACTTGTTGCAGTTGTGACATTTCTGGCCCACTGCCTCATACAAACAGCCAACATTGATTTGTCTTAACCGTGACTATGATCTTTCCCTAACTTTAAACAAGTAGTTGTAGTTGCCTAAACTTAACCAGACCTTAACCGTAGAGGTGGCAGGTCAGGAAACACTCACATGACTCGTTTTCTTAACTGCTATATGGTTCATTTTGGAGGGCACTGACGAACAACTTATTTTGTCCTATGAGAGCTTGTTTCAAGTTGAAGTCGAAGAGGGAGAAACTCCCGATGTATGAGTCATTGTGAGGTGAATGTCTCTGGGTTCTCGACTGCCTGCTGGATAAAACAATCAATATGAAGAAGTCAACTTGGGTGTCAAGAAAATACGAATGGTATTTTTTCTTGACATTTCTGACCTTCTGTAGATTAAATGATTAATCAATGAGAAAAAAAAACATAAACCGATAGATATTCAATTCAAAGTGCTTCCATATGAAGAGTTTGTGTTATTATGTCTACTCCCTGAACCTGTTTAACTATTCACTCAGCCTGCAGTCTCTTTGGTTGTGCCTCACCTGCTTCATCAATAATCCAGGCAGACACAAAGGGAAATGTGGTTGACCAGAGATTGACTTCAGTGGGGGCAGGAGGAGGAGGATGAGGGCAGGACTGAGCATGAGTCACTGCAGTTGGCAGCAGATGATGGCTCCCGCAGAGTGTTCAGGAAGAAAACGTGATGAGGAGGGTAGACCCGCTTCTACCAGAACATCACTGTCCTTACACCTTTCCTCTCTGTGGATCTTGCCAGCACTTTTAGCTGATTGGACCGCAGGTGGTATTTGAAATGCCATGGAGAAAATCAGAGAACTTTAAAATCAGCGCTGGTTATGAACCTTTAGCTCAGACCTCACAGGGAGATGATTTATGGTTAGGGAGGGGTTGGAAGATGATTGTGGAATTTGGAAAAAGGGGCTGGTGATTTCTGGTCTTTACTTATCGAGAAGAAATTTGCTTAATATTCTTCCTGCTTCACTACATGAATAGCTGTAGATACACTGCCTTACTTACTGACATATTATGCTCATTTTCAGGTTCATAATTTTATTTTGGGTCACTACTACAATAGGTTTACATGCTTTCATGCTCAAAAAATGCATATGTTTTCTCATACTGTCCGCGCCGCAGCACCATATTCCCTCTCTGTCTGAGAAGCTCTGTTTTAGCTCCTGTCTCTTTAAGGCCCCCTTCCTCCTGAATACCCAGTCTGCTCTGATTGGTCAGCGCACACACGCCTAAGCCAGCACCGCTAACAACAACAGAGTTAGTGCTAAATCAATTCTTACATGCCAAACTAGCAGTTAGGCGTTAACTATGCGAATGTGTGACAAGATGATGTAGTATGAAGTTGCATTTCAGGAACAGTGTTTTCTGTGGGAGAGAGGAGCTTCTGTCGGTGTGGGAGAAAAGCATATCAGGTCTCCTGTAAGCAACATCTGCGAAAGCAGCAAATATTGGAATTCATTTCCACCACCTTTATTTTACAAATGCTTATAGGGGATAAAGTGTACAACAGCATACAATATTTATCTAGAATAGCTAAAACTGTGACTTTCTTGCGTATATTCTGCCTCAATTTGAGGCTTTTTCTTTGGACTTTTCTGTCAAAAAATCCCCAGAATTGCAAAAGTAAGAACATCCAAATTCATAAAAGCATAATGTCTTAATTTCTCTTGTTTTAAAACCCAGAATGTGAAGCCAGCATGCCAGATAACACAGTACAAAGACTTCAAGTACACTGTGAGAACTTCAAAGTCCCTCCAGTATGAATGTTGAGGGTTGTTGTCAGGTTTTATGCATACGTGCATGCAGCTCACATGTTGGAGTGACATTAATGTTGCTTGGGGCTATTTCCTCCTCTTATTTTGCAGATGAGTGAAAGGACTGATTAGAACATCTTGTCTTCCAGATGACAAAGAAAACTGGAAAAACTTTAATTCTCTTGGCACTTCTCATCAGACATACAAGACTGATTTTTTTTCTCTGAGCAGAATGCTTTTATGATTAAATCATTTTATAACTCAAGAGAATCAGTTAATATCTCCATAATATAAAAATCTCCCTTGTGTGCTCTAATTCTTCTTTTAGATTCCTTCAGTCTTTTCTTACAGACGCAGGATTAATTTTTTAAGCACTTGTCCCTGCAAATGTTCTCCTTCCTCCTCCTGTATTCAAGACAGAAAACAGGAGGGAAACCCAAGGATAAAGCTGAAAAAAATGAGCCCTGTGGATAGCAGGTTTGTGATCTGCAGCGTGTGTGAACACGGCCGCCTGAGCCGACGGGGACAAAGACTTGGCTCAGTTTAACGTTTCTCTGTATAAACACTTGTAGCTCCAAGAGCCTGCAGGCACAGACAGAAGGAAAAGTAGAGCGAGAAAGACAAACCAGGGCTCAGGGGCCGCATGCTGGTATTTACAGATAAGAGGCAAACTGGCTTGAATGGCGAGCCGGGAATCAAACACTGTGAATGAAGTGAGAGACAAAAGGCCGACGACCTCCTAGACCTTCGGCGATGAAACTGTCAAAGCCGCCATCGAATGGCCTGGAGGGTCGGGAGGGGTCAAAGTTTGAGGGGGGAAGGGGGGGTTGATGAGAAAGGGGAGCAGCTAGCTTGTTTGTTTGCCCATTAGCCCAGCGACTGGGTGTTTGCCAAAGGTTGCAACGCTTCACTCAGCTCCACCACAGCTCTGCATGTCTGCTGAGAGCTGGTGGGGGAAAAAAAATGGCTTAGTTCCAGTCGAGGGAGCATGGCGAGCCTACATTTAGCCCCGGCAGCACTGCTGAGGCGTGGGACAGTGTCAGATAGAGGGTCCTCTGAGGGGTCGTTACATGAAAGATGGAGAAAATAATCTCCAATACCCTTATTAATGCTTTAAATCAAATGAAGCCTTCGTGGACCTCATAAACGAATCTTTTTTCTTTTTTCCTTAGCTTTATCTCTATATATATATACGTTCTTTTTTTGTCCACCCCCTAAGGCAGCATTAGCAGTCCTAGTAAAATAGCCTCCTCAATCATTTCAGTGTGACTACCGCACTGGCACAGCAGGGGTCCAAACACATAAGGCAAAAACAAAACTGAACCTGCAGCTTAAGTGTAAGTGCACACATTTCTGCTAGATTACTCAGTAGCATGAAGGGCATTGAACTACAGTAACTATTTATACCACAACTTCACAGACTGTGAAATGAGGTGTAAAATCCGGCCTTGCACTGCACTGTCTTTGCTGTCTAATAAGCCTTTCGCACTTCCTGGATCATTTTCTCGCCTGTACCTGTAGCAGCATGTCCGCACCAACAGAGCCATTGCATTTTTTAAAAAAACCCAATGCTGCTTTCCATCTGTACATGGCCTTACACAACTTTACATTCATTCTCATTTTCCTCTTTCATTCCGATCTCTCCAGCCGTGTCCAGGTACCAGCTTCTCATAGTTTCAGATGACAAATCACCTATTTCCCGGGCTCCATCAGCCCAATCTAACAACCTTCTCCTTCCTACATCTCTTCATCTGTAACCACATCATCACACTTCACACACTGTGGAGTAGATCTGTGGCCCAACACCAAAAAACTTTATATTACAACATCTACAATCATTCACACACATTTCTGATTAGCTCTGTTAAAACGTACAACTTTGTTTTTCATCTCCTATTGAAGGGAACAATGGTTTGTGTGCCTGGAAGGCCAAAATGAAAAGGAAAAGTTAGTTTTGTTCATGTTTTTCTGCATCAGAAGTGCCACTTCTACATCCTGATTGTAATCTTGTCGTGTAAACCACTTGGTCTTAAGATTTTTGAGAATTGTAACTTGTAGCGTCTTACTGAAAAAGTCTCAATGCTTCCTGAAACTTTAATGCCTCCATGTAATCTAAACCAACCTCATTGATGGACATGAAAGTAAAGCAACACTGTTGCTATACTCCACTTTATAAGTTTCTCCCTCGAGCAAAACAAATGGGAAACTGCTGCTCAGGCTCAAAAGTACGGCGGGATTCAAGATGCAAGATGCGGTTTAGCCTTAAAAGCATCTTGAAAAGAGCAGCCAGTGTAGGCACTTCACAGCCTCGGGCCACTTAATAATTCAGATGTGGTAGAGCCACGAATGGCAAGTCCTCAAATGATCTATTTCTGTGTCCTGGGCCACAGTGTTTCTGAAAAGCCCCTATTCTCCTGACAGCCGTGCGGCCGGCGCTCACTTCATTATGTTCGGAACTTCAAACATCACAGTAGCAGCAAAAACCTCTCAAAGGGATAAACAGAGAGGAACAGGGTGTGCTGGGTTTGGAGCCGGGGTTAATTTGGAGAAATTAGGATTCAGAATCTAACAAATAAAACTACTCAATAACCCCCCAGCTAGGTTTAAAAAAAAAAATCTGCTGCTCAAAACAAGCCTTTCTCTTTGACCTGACTTGAGCTGTGGCAGCGAGTTGAAGATGCAGCACAGCAAGTCCCGGACTGAACTTCAGCGTGTCATTGAAGTTGTTTTTTTGATGTCATGCTGACGCTCAGCAGCAAACACAAACAACCTCCAACTAAGTCAAAAGTTTAAATGGCATGAAAACTGAGGCCACAGAATCAGAAGCTCTGACAGATTAATTATAGGAGTCAAGATCTTCAACATTTTACAATTTCAGTACCTAAATTTGTTGGTTTAAGATGAAAATTGCCTCAGAATGATTTATTCTGACTATACAGTTTTGTAAAACACCACAGTGTCTTCTTCTAATCCACTGATATTCAATAAAAAGTTATGTTGAATATTTACCAGACCTGCCTTCATCTTCTCTACTCTTACAATCTACACATACAAAGTCATTGCTGAGCAGAGCATCAAACACAGTAATGACCATTTTCTACCAAACATGTCCACAGAAGAACACAAAAATAAGTTTGTGCGTGTGTTAGTCTTCACACAACATTAGTGTCATATTGTTTTTATCTCATAATGAGTCTGAAAAACTTCAGTCTTGCACTGGGTGACCTGTTCTGTTATTATCATGAACTCACACAATGTCGTTTATTCTAACTCAGTCCCACACACACCCTCCTGCTGCCCCAAATACTCACTAGAGCACTAATGTGGATTAATCCACCACCGTAAATAGTCCCCAAAAAAGCACCGCTACTCCTGTCTCCTAAACTACAATGCGGGGCAGTTTTGGAAAATGGCCGAGACTTTTTTTAATTTTTTAAATGAAACCATATATTGGGAAGGTGTAATATTAACATCCTCTAAAAAACACTGGTTTTGGTTTGGTTTGTTGGTTTGTTGTCAGAAAATGTTCTTCAAGACCTCAGTAAGCAGTGTGACCTGAACAGGTACATTATATTAAAATTTTGAAGACAGAGTTCACCATTAACATTTTTTTTTTTTTAGGTTCCAAACTACATGTTTGAAGGCGTTTATACTGCACTGTTAATCCAGTTTATGTTGCGGTTGCCATTCCCTTCCTCCTCTCCTGTCAGGTGACCCTACCTGCCCAGAATTTCTAATCAGGGTGAAAGAAGGAGATGCTGACTCAGACTTCTGTCTTACAGAGGACTGAGGTGAAGATGTGTCCCTGTTGATCCTCCCCTCAGTATTCGTTTTGTCCCAGGCTTACATCCCTCACATGATGTTTTTTCTTAAGCCCTCCGTCTGCCCTTTAATACTTTCTTCTAATTTCAGTATTTCGCTGTTTTCCTCCTCTCGGCTCCCTCCTGCAGCCTTCAAGTGTTCCTTGTGGTGCATGTCTCAACTGTCAGCGGGGACATGAGGTCCGATTTGGCTTTTCCTCTGATCACATGAGTCGTTTGGAGCCCCACAGGAAAAACAGCAGCGCGAATACCAGTGAGGCGACTGGGTGGCCACAGAGGAATTATCACTACAGCTTGAGCGTTAATCCACCAAGTGGCCTTGGAAAAGGCCGTTTCCGCTAATATACATATTCTGTCCAGATTCTGTCTGATCCTATTAGCGCTTTTAATGTCATACTTCAGCAGCGATCCCAATGAGCACAATGTTGATGGATATGAATACTCTTGCTGGGGATATTACCCCTTGGCACAGAGGAAGTCGGATATAGGTTCCTTTAAAAGAGCTTTGCCTTCCCTGTTTGCTCTCCCCTTTTAATTGGAGTTTTAGCAGAATGTTTTCTTTCAGTCAGCATCATCAAACTCAAGTTTTGAAGCGTGTTAGGCAGCAGCAGCAATCAGACATACTGCTGAGATTGTTTTTCTGACAGTGACTAGAGATGTTCTGTAAAACTGTTTTCCTGAGAGATCACCTTGGCGCACTGCAGTCATACTGAAGCTGTATTTCAGGACAGAAAAAGTCACTGAACACATACCAACATATCTGTTGTTTTATATTCTGTATTGAATGCGGATATCATATCGTTTTAATACACGTAATATCAACACTTTTGACATCCTGAGAATGGGAAAACATGATGAAAAGTGATCAGGGCTGCTTAGTAATTAAGATATAAGTGTCCTTATTATGTATAGTTCTTAAGAAAAGTTCAAGTAAAACATTTTTTGTAAGATACTTGTGTCTGATTGGCTAGTAGATGTCTGTTAAATGCTTCTGAGGACACCTCTAATCAAGCTTCGGTCAAATATTTAACCGTTGTTCTACATCAGTGCTCCAGGTATGCTAATGCTGTTATCTATAGTAACAGCACTAAAGCTTCACGCTACGTTAACAGTTAACTCTCACTAATGAAACTAAACTAATCACGTGTTAAACTGACTACAGACACACTTTAAAAATTGAGGGCTAAGTGGTCATGGTTTAAGGTCGGGTTATGCTTGAACGCCAGGCAAGAATTAAATGTGTTAACGGTTGTTCTGAGCGCACTTGAAGGCAGATTAAGCTGGCCGTCGTGTATTTTGGGGGGTATTTTAGTCACAATTGAGGAGGCCATCGGGAGCTGAAAGCAAATATGGAAAGAGAATCAAAGATGGGGGAGATGCCAGCATTTTAAACCTGTGGACCACCATGACTCCCATTATCTATTACTGTCAGGATCAGGACACCTCTTCATGTAGTGTCCTTTACACATCCAGAAATAGAGTCTGGCATGAATTTGTGGATTGGGAATGGTATTACTTTGTGCAAGAGAACAAGAATTAGTAGGAAATTCCATCTTTCATTATGTGACAGCTGTTGCGGCCAATGGAAATGATATATGATTATTCGTTCAATAGAACAATCAGCCATTAACAAACTATAAAGGACGAACATGAACCACAATTACAACTCTGAGACACTCCAGAGGGATTACAGTGTTTCAAAAAGTGTTTCTATACTCCTTGTGGTTTGAGAGATAAGCTTTGGGCTTCTCAGTGCTCATCATGGGAGAAAACCGTTGCTGAATCAGCAGTAAAAGTGTCAGGATTGGGATAAGACAAGAAGAACTAGGACCAGTCAGGACAGGAGTAGGCGTTAGTGTCAACAAATTAGCTCATATTGCAAATAAGTGAACTCAGAGTTGATGTGATTGAGGGGTTTGGACTGCTACGACTGCATTAAACCACTGCTTCACCTCTGATAAATCCCAGCTGTGCCTCTTTGTAACCCGTGGCATTACAGCCCAGACCTCTGTCCTGATAGTGCTATTCCTGAGGTGCCCTACATTTTGATTCCTACAGAAACGGCGCCTTGCAATGGCAGGAATTCAAGCCTTGAGGGGCAGGTGATATATTTGGACATGGTGGTGCATGTTGCCGAGCCCTGCTGTCCTTCACTGCGGGCTATATATGCTGTATTTCAGCAGCATGTCAGGCCTGGTGGCACACTGCACCGCTGCAATAAGTCTTTAGTTATTTCAATCTGTCAGTACGCATGTAGAACACATTACCCACAATTCCTTTAGCTTTATAGTGCACAGCAGGAGGAGCAAACAGAAACATTTACTCAAGTGCTTGAGAACATGCTTTTTGCACTTTTGCACTTTTAAATCCACTGCATTTTTCTGACAGCTGCCTCTAAATACTTAACAGAATAAATTCAACAAAAACATGAGAACTTCACTTAAAAAGTTGCACTTTAGTTTCATGTATACTGAGATTTTATTTTTGGAGAGTTTTACAGCCCTTAAACAGGCATCAGCCATCATGGGCCAGCCCTGGGCCTCAGTTAGCTCAGTCTTGTTTCTCTATCACCTGCTCTACAAGTAAAGAATTTGAGATCTTCCTTCTCCACTGGCAGCCATGTTTAGTACGTGATGTAAGCGTCCTAGCTGACAAGGTTGGGATGTTTAGGATGACCTGAGGGTGATGTCACTTCAGACCTTTGTTTACACCCAGGAGCTCCTTTGAGCACAGCCCTCTGTGGGTCTGATCTGTTTCATCAGGTTACAAGGCCGGAGATAGGAGACAGCTGACTGGTGAAAGATTTAGTGCAGATGTGGAACATCAGCCAGACGCCGTCTCCCCTGGCCCCTCCAACTTGTCAGCAGGAACTGAACCGATGAGAAGGTCTGATCAATCTATCCGTGGGAACTGGGCTCTTCTCCCTGGGAAAATGTGCATACCTGCTCTTCAGTGTCTGTATTTCATTTATTTAATCCATCGTACACATGTAAAAATCACCAGTGCGTTGATCAGTATGGTTTTTGAGGAAGGGAACAAGAGCTTTGTTTTGATAAATTCTGAAAACTTGACGAACATAGCACAAAAAATGTTAGTCTTGGCAGACAATAAAATTATCCATTGAAATCGACACTGATGATTAACAGCTTTATGAAGAATACTGACACTTGATTCAGTTATTTATCTCCATGTAGTTGTGCTCAGAGCCTCCATCTTGCAGCATGCAGAGCAGGCACTATGCAAATAGAAAGAATCCTATTCCAAATTGGCTGTAGTTTGACGTTCTGTTTTAGAAAGCTGCAACAGCTAATTAATTGCCTGAGCATTTAAAGACCTCACTGTTGGATGATTTGATAGATATCTGGCGTATCAGACATTCTGATTGGCTGCTTGGGAGTTTTAGAAGTTCCCCAACTCGTTGTCCCATATGGCTGCTGTCAAAAGATCCATTATAAACTTCCTTGCATTAGTATCAGTCGAGTAAAATGTCGTATCTGTACTCTTAACAGAGACTGTGAAACAGACAGGCCATATCGTCCTCAAGTTCCAAGCCATCTGTGAATCAATATTTTCTTTTCTTGTAAATTACATTTTAATCTACGTAACAAGGTTACAAGGTTGAGAATGTGCTTACATGCACTGTAGTGACCTGCTTAATTTAAATCTGCATATACATGCAGCAGTTCAGTAATCAGCTTTAATTCCAGGAGCATGCCTTACTGATTTCAGCTGTGAGAGCGACAGAAAACGTGTCGTTGTGCCGTTCGGCTGTTACTTTTTGTGTTTGAAGTCTTTTGTCATCCACATGAGTTCATGTAAAAAGCCAATTAGACAAGAATTCAGCATTCTCCAAGAGAAATCTATCTGGGGGATATCAGGTTTCTCATATCCCCGGTTTCTCACTGACATGATGTTAAAGAAATCAGTTTACTGGAGAAACTGTTGTGCATGTTCACTCACTGACTGGGCATACAGTTGGGAGGATCCTTGTCTACATTCGGTGCTCACACTGAATATTATTCAGGGTTTTTAGACTCTACAGAGAAGTGTGGAGAGGCGTGAAAGAATCATTTGGTTATTTTCAGGTCTGGGAACATTTTAGAATTGCTAGAGAAACCTTAGAAAAGTAAAGGAAAATGCTGTTTTACTGCAGTTTAAAATGCCTCTCATCTCTCATATATAATTGTGCCTTCCTGTCCTTTTTAATTGAACTCTGTCAAATGATCAGAATGATCTTTGTTCATGGATTGACAGAGATATTATTCACATAGATCACGCTGAACACCAAATCTAATTAAATAAAGAAATTCAAGTCTGGAAAAAGAAGAAAGAGGACACTGATCATGTGTGAGAAGGCTGTTTTGCACCCCTGATTATTTTCACAGCAGACCTAAACCACACAGAGAGGCCTCAGGGCTCTTATTGAGACCTGCACTTTAATCTGCGCGTGTCTTTATTTTCCATTTGTTCCTATCTGCCCACCACTCCAGGTGTTGGGGGGGAAGTTCTTCACTTTGAACTCCAGAAGGGCCTTTTCCCGACTGTGTTCAAACATGCCGGAACGTCCCACCTGTCTCCCTGCCCTCTCCTTTTTCCCACAAACCCCCTCCTTTCCCTTGGCCTTCACCACCACTCCTCTTCCCTCCTAAAACACTGCCTGTACCATTTCTGCCTTTACATCCCTCGCTCCAACAATTATCCAGCTTCAAAGCCGGGGGGAAAAGTAACACGGAGAGACAGGATGTGTTCCCGTGCATTTACAAGGATTGAAGGTAGTTGTAGGTATGTTACTGCTCGCTCTTTTGAGCTTTACTGTAATTATGCTGATACCACAGCAGGAACGAAGCAGGAGCTCGTCATTATTCTGCCTGGGAACCGCAAGTCTACCGCTGAGAACCATGTTTAAGGCTTTTTAAGAGAGATTACCAGTTGTTGCAAGACACAAGTGATGGTTTTCTGAAGCGCACAGCAGAAGATGTCATTCCTTTAAACTTGATCGGTTTGACCGACAAAAAGCTGAACCAGCCAAATACATAAAATGCTCAAAGACAGTTGATATCAAATGGTAAGCCATAAGCAAACTGCGGCAGTGAGTTGGGGCATGTATTGGCATCCTACACTGACAGTTATTTTTGTGTCAAACTTTTTACAGTTCAAATCTAAAGTGCAAACGCTTGAAGGTGGGCAAGCCCCGGCTGCATCCACAGAGGAACAAAATGACTTCTCGTCTGTCATTGCCTCAAGCGGAACACGACAACTTTAAACATTAATATAAGTCACAGGACAGGATATGAAGATCTGGCAGCAGGGTTTAAAGAATATGAAACAAAAGCACATCTCAGAGCAAAACCTTGAATGTTCGCCAAAACCCAGCGGGAACCGCTGGATTGAAGCTCATCAGAAAACTTCTGTCTAACTTTGAAAAGAGCCTAACCTTCAATCGGCAGAGCAGCGGGAGTCAGCTGCTCTTCTTTTAGCAGCCGGGCTCGCTGCCGTGCTGCAACATGCTCTCTCAACGCCATTATCATCCACAAAGTCAGAATGAGGCATGCATTATAGATGAGACACATCTTCTCAGCTAAATCGCAGACACAGAGGATGTGCAGCAATCCCAACTGATAATACATTCGCCTTTTACCACCTATCTCTCCGCATACACACACTTAACAGCTTCAGCCGTCAGTCATACTAGCCTCATAACATCCCCTGTGAATTATACATGAGCATTCCCATTAGGCTTTACAAACAGACACGAGATCCTACTTCTGTGAGCGGAGCAGTGATACTACAGAGATCAAATAGGATATGAAAGACTGGGTGCACCTACCGCATACAGCGATCCCTCGTAGATACAGGCTCCTGGGATGACAGACAAGGGAGAGAAAGAAAGATAGCATTAGAGTCCAGTCATAATCACACCTTTGGTAGTATAAATAGCCTGTGTCATAAAGCTGTTTTTGTCAGAGATTATGTAAATCTGTCTGTGTAATTCCTGCAGAAACTCAGGTCAAACAGTAGATCAACCTCGTGAAAGATTAGTAATCAATTCCCTTCAATCTCTCGGATGTGAGGTCCTGTAGGCCCTTAGTGTCAAGTATGTCGCTGCATACCGTCAGATTCTGAAAATGGTCGATATATCTCAGCAATAGAACCAATAGAAAGTTGGTTGATGAGAGTTGATGCTTAACCATGAAATCACAGGTTTGATGTTACAGGAATTCAGATGTCACTGACACATTCATGATCACAGATAAAGTGAAAATGATGTTAGTTTGTAATTCGATTTTTATCAGGAAGCCCTCTCTTTCTTGCAATGTTAGCCTGTGTTCAAGTCGAATTGTTTAAAATGCACCACTAACTCTAGCTATTTATTTAATTAGCCTATCTTATGGCCTTCGCTGTTTTCATGCAGAATATAAATTATCTTTCAGTCGTGCTGTCTTGTATTTATAAAAATTGTCAGACTGCTGGACTTTTTTTAAGCCTCTGGTACAATAGTTTAACATTACCCATCTGGCAATGCTGGTGCCTTACTCTGGGTGTGAGCTTAAGATGGACACTCAGTCCAGGACATCTCCCACTCAGTTTGCCAAACTCATAATGAGTTAGTTAATGTTAAACTATACGTTGCTTAGCTCAACAAAGCTGGAGCTAATCAATGATGAGCTGAGCCTGACAAAGTCCAGCTCAGACTGATGAACATTAAGCCTTTTTGCACACATGCACCTGCAAATGCACCTGCAACAGGAATTTATCAAAACACACCAAGATTACTTAATTTCACAAAAGCAACACACACTCAGGCTCCTTTCTGCTGGATCATGGCCCCCTGGGAACATCTCTCTCTCTCTCCTGGCTCCCGCTACCTCCCATATTGACGGATCTCAATCGTCATACCCTTGAGTCCCATGGATCATTGCTCTCTTGTCCCTTTTCATTCTGATGTTTTTTTTATTGCTAATTATCTTGTGTGGCCTGTCCTCCTCCAGGTCACCACGGTGGAGTGGAGGCCGAGTGGCTCGGGCACCACTTGCCGATGCCTCAGCCTACTCAGTCGTCTCCTGGATCCACACACTTTACATATATTTTATATAATTTCCTTGAATCAGATATTCTGTCAATGAAATTTGTAAACTGTGATTTTGTTGTTCTGTTCTGTACATGCCACATCTATTTCATGTCTGTCCGTCCTGGGAGAGGGATCCCTCCTCTGTGGCTTCCTGAGGTTTTGCTAATGCTAGCAGTAATTTCCAAAGCAAATGTTCTGACAAAACTACCAAAACTAGCACTTAAAGAAAAAAATTATATTACTTTCACTTGTGGCGCCTGGAGACCTCATATCATCATTCTTACTCAGAATTCAGTTTTGTATCTCTTGATGTGAGCATTTATCCACAGTCAGTACACCATGACCTGTTGCCATATGCAACCTTTAGACTGAAATAACAGGACGCTGATGATTATCTCTGTCAATCTGAAGGCTAAATGTTAAGAAAACACAGACAGAAGGACGGACACGTGCCTCAGCCCAGCCCGAGGTCTGAGCCTCACATAACCAGACTGGAGAAATGTGAGATGTCTCGGGGAGGGGGGGGGGAAGTACAGCAAGAGGTAAAGATTTACCATAATGGTCCAGGTCCACAAAACAGGAGTAAAGTTACAGTTGTATTCTCACACAAGATGCCCAAGAGCGAGTCAGTGTATGCTGCTGTTTCGTGCTGCTATCTCTTTATCTCTCTGTATGAGAGAAAGAGTGAACTGCAAAGTATAATCTGGCAGTTAAATCAGTTTGTGGCAGATAAACAGAAGTGGTTTTACACAGCAGTTCTGCTGCTAAAGAAAACAGTTTACAAAATCCAATTAACATTTCAGATTAAAGCAATTATTAGTCAGTTTTTGATGCTGTGGCATTAGTTAACATATCAAAGATGAGTGAGTGTCATTCCATCACACTATAATAACAGTGAGTATGAATTCAATGTAATCAAGGTTGCAGATGTTTAAAAAGATACATTTTATTCGATTTTCTTTATAGAAATATGCACCTACCTACTTCCAAGGTGAATGGAAATACTTGGCAGGTTAAGTAAAGAATTTAGGCTTCAGGTCCACATTTAGTGTTCTGAACATATTGTGATTGAAACTGACAAACTGGGCAAAAAATTGAGGTAATTTTCTTTAGGCTAAAATAGGTAACTGTAGGCCTTCTAAATCTGTCTTTATTCAATGTGGAATTACACCCGAGGAGGCCAGAGGCATTGTTGCCGTTTCCAGCTGTCAGTTTTACTTTAAATCCACTATCAGAGAGTAAAACCGCAAGCTTGAAACTGCAACTATGCCTCTGTCCTTTTTTGGAGTAGCTCTACTCTTACTCCGCATCTCCCTTCATGTTTTGACTATGACATAACTCAGGGGAGGAAAGAACTTCCAGAAAAAGTCTAAAAATGTATAAATTCTTAATGGAGGCTCGGTGTGTGGTGGAAGATCACCGAGGACTATAGAAACCTGACATTAGACCTGTCACATGTTGCTCATATTCAAGCCAGTTTTCACAAGATGATTCTTAATTAAAAGAATCCCGAGCTATCGACACTGTTTTCTTGTGATCAAGCCTCATCTGCTCAGGATAATTATGGTCAAAGGGAGTTTCATCATGGAGTTGCTCCTTGAAAGAAATAGATATCAAAGAGCATCACAGAAACGGGAAAATACAAAGGCCTATCTACAGATTTTACCACCATTCTTATTTCAGGGCATTAGATAATGAAATTGTGAAGGCAGTATCTGGAGATGACAAGATTTTGAAACACTCAAGATGAGATGCCACGTGAAATTATTGCGGCAACTCACAGCATTTAGAGAGAAAAAGAGGAGAAAACCTCCTCTCGTGGAAAAAACTTGAACCGTTTCTCTATAATCACCCATAAATGCTGCCTTTCTCAGCCTGATCACCTCACAGTCAGGACTCTCTCATATTAGACAAACTTTTTAACAACAGTTTTATGTTCCCTAGACATTTATAAGACCTTGTTTAGTCCAGCTTTAACTGGAAGTCGAGACATTTTCTGACCTGTAAAACACCAAATCAATGCTTCATGGAAAAGAAGCGCAGTCAGAATTTTAAGTGGACCCATGCTGGAATAAGTTGAGTTACTTGCATCAAAAATACAACATCCTGCTTCTCATTATCACCCAAAAACAATCTCCCAGGTGAGTGAGACTATAATCTGGTTCGGTCAGGAATAATAAGCAGGCAGATGTGCAGAACCACCTTCCACAGGCAAAACGTGACTCCAAACTTTTCTCCACAAAGTCCTCTCTAAATCTCATCATCCATTCAATCTCACAGAGCAGGACTTAATGTCGATAACATTTCAACTTTTATAACTATCTTGCTCCACTTGCCAACGCCAACGTGCCCTCTTCTCCGCGGAAGGAGGCGAAGGAGTATCTTGCTTTATGAAAGTTTGAATTTTATTGATGCATGTGCTGCCAAGCAGATTGGATGCATGCCGAGATGACGAGTAGAAGCTAATGGTCTGGAGTTAAATTCAGCTGCTGCACGTAAGCAAAGAAACTTTCACTTCTTTCCAGATTTCATAATGGCTCTCCCACACTGTGATATTAACAAGCCTGAGTTTGATTTGAGGAATGAAGGGAAAGCTTGAACGGGTCAGCTCAGTAACAGCTGAGCAGACCTGCTTTAGATTCTGCTCCTGACAGTCTTGTGCATTATAGCTCCTCTGATGGGAATACTGTAGCTGTGCACAGGCAGACGTTTTAGATTTGATGCAGAGTTATGAATATTTAAACGGCACAGAGGCCGCGAACAGGATCAGATGCAACTTGAAAATGTACAACAACCACAGACAACAGGTTGACTTCACGTGATGCTTTTCTTTTCAATGACGGTGTGAGAATCAACAGAATAATCACTCACCTGGGAGATCAGTTTTTTTGATAATGAGCTTAAATTTGTTATTTTTTTTAGGCAGGTTCCTGAACTTCTTCCAGCTTTTATGTTCTTTGCATTAGATTTATCAAACTGACTTTGAAGTACATCTTCACTGAGGATTGCTTTGGTGATTTGCAGATGAAGAGATGTGCAGACTTCATGTTTAATCTAAATATAAATCAGTGTCCAGCAGATTCTAACTCCTTTGCACTTAAAACTTTAACTTCTAGTCCATTCTAACACATTTTATCATTGCTAATCATTTTATTTCAGGGATTGAAACACAATTAGAGTTTCACAATCTGACTAATCTCAGTATGGGTACTGTTTTCTCAGCACAGTTAAACAGTTAAATCTTCAGTGGATACTTCCCCAGGTGGAGGGCTCTAATTCAGAAATCCTGTCAAATGAACATGTGTGATGTAAAAGCTTACTTTAAATTCACTATCAAACTTTACACAGCCTGAAGTTGGAAGTTGGCACACAGTTAAATCTCTGCCCTCATCCCTGGGAAACAACAACCTGCTGAGGGGACCCAAAGCAGGGTCCTGGCCCCCTCCGGGAGTCCTTGCAGGAGCTCCAGGACGTCCTTGGCAACTTGATGAATAAGTTACATTCACAATCATTCTCAATAGAAATGGGTCCAAACAGAAAAGATAAACGACAATTCTGGCCACAACTTTTACTCCCGTACAAGATTTCCATGTGCAGCCTGGACAGATTCATGCTGAAAAAGTAGCTGATACCGAACTAAATCTGATTAAATTTGGAGTTTGAGTCTCTGATGTGAGTGCGCATGGTGGTCTGATAACCCCTGACCTACATAACAACCCAGGCAACCAGTTTGATTTTTAAAAAAAAGAAAAAAAAAAGAAAAAAAAGAAAAAAGATCAGAGATACCCACCATGTAGCCCACGGGGGACGGTGAGGATCCCAGCCAGAGCGCCAACAAATATCCACCATCCACCCATGGTCGCAGCCAAAAAGGGCATTAAATCCAAATCCAGTCAGAGAGGGGAAAACGCGCGGTGTGTTTGTGTTTCTCTCTTTAGCTCAAATGAAGACAGTTCTCACTGTGCATTATTGATGTCTTGATGTGCAAAGAGAACAACCAGGACGGATCCAGGAAACCTTTTAAAAGGGAGCGGAGAGACGGAGCGCACCGGGTCCGACTCCTGAGCGCTGCGCTCCGGGCTGGAATGCGGCACAGTCCCGAAACCTGGAGAAGTATCCACCTCCTCCTCCTCCCTCTCCTCCGCCTGCTCGCCGCTCCACCGGGTCGGACACTAAACTCTGGCAAAATACAAAATAAAAATCACCAGATGCGAGGTGATTTGTCCTCTCCCCCAGCAGCAGAAGCAGCAGCCGGGACGCTTTTTAAAAGCCGAGACGCATGACGACGAGAGGCGGGGAAGTGGTCGGACTTTCCGCGCTCCTGCAGCGAATGTTGCGCGGTGTTTGAAGTCACTTCTTGCGGGTGCAGCGGTCTTCTTGTCCTCCCGGCGCCCCACACTCCCTCCTCTACTTCTTCTCCTCTTTCTTGTTCGTCCTCCCCTCCTCTCTCCAGGAGGACGTCCCACCTCTCCTCTGCTGCCTCCCCCCCTCCACCCCCACCACCCACCTCGCAGACATCATAATCTCACATGATGGGGATTAAAACATGAGGGAGAAGTTGTTTTATGGAGGGAAGTTTTGGTGATGGATTCAGCGTTTTAATCCCATGAGGTTTACAAAATGATATGATAGATTTTTTAGACTTTTAAAGAATTGATGGTGTGTTTATAGTGATCCCCAAGGTGCACTGTGTGGCTTTGGGGAAGACATTTTAACCAGAAGAGAAATATTTTCACTGGTAAATTAAATAAACAAACTTTCTTTGTATTCATGACTGAATAAACCCAGTAAACAAGCTGATCTTAAAGGGGCTCTGTGTAGTTTGGAGAAGATATTCAAACTCAGAATTTTAATATTTTAAATATGAATGAGGTAAGAATACAAACTCAGAAATATTTATATTTTCAATAACTGAATAAACAAACTGTTCTCAGGAAAAAATAAGGTCACCAGAACACTGAAAGGTGGCAGTGTCCGCCAAATATAGCAATACAGTATGAAATTGTGTCAGTTTGTTTATTTTGTTTATTCAGTCATGAAAACAAAGACAGTTTGTTTATTCAGTTTGTTTAAGCATTACAAAAATCAGTCAATGAAGATCTTTCTCCTCTGATTAACATTTCTTCTGCAAAACTACATAATGCTCCTTTAAAGGACACCACAATTCAAACAGTTTTACCTTATTTGTATTTGGCGGACCCTGCCACCGTTCTATCTTCAAACAGTGTTCTGGGACCTTATTTTCAATTTGTTTATTCAGTTATTGAAACAAATACATATTTCCAAGTTTGTATCATTACCTCACTGATATTGTAAATATTAAAATCCTGAGTTTGAATTTCTTCTCCAGAACTACATGGTGCCCCTTTAACTTATCTTAATGTGTTTTTATCCTCTGTTATATCATTATTATCTCATGTAGGGAGATTATGGTCCTTTTATCTCATCTAATGGCCTTTTATCCACAATAATGTGCCTCATTATATCCTATTACTACAAATACTGTGTATCTAAATGTCTAGTGAAAGTATGGTGTTGATTCAAATCATAAAAGCAGTTTTAAATCAGCAGTTGGGACCCTTTCGTATATGTACAGGCTCATGAGATCATTACCAGGTTTGAAAAACTTAAATTCTTGCTCAGTTTCTTGACTTTCTTCAGCAAGTCATTTCTTTTTCATTTGAATTTTTCTCATATAATACTGGACAGTTTCATAGCTACAGGCTTCTGAAATGATGTAAACTCCTCACAGCTCATAGGCATTTGCAACTTTAACATACCTATAGGGACTCGGAGGCTTTTAGCAGTGGTGTTATGGTGATTTTTATATCATAAAGTATGAGTTTAGGCTTCCCCGAAGAATTTCTTTGCTGGCAAGATGTGCAAAAAGTTGGAAGTCAGTACAAAGTGAACATGTTTGGGAGAATCTGATAAAACATTGAATTGAGGGGTTTTTAAGGTGACTTGATTATATATAGGCCTATTTTTATTTGGTTATTGGTTCATTAAATATGACATTTTGTGATATATCAACTTTTAATTTAGTCTGATGTTCTCATTTTTCACTTTATTCTACTTTCTATATTATTTGCTGTCTCTTCAATAATTTAAATGAGTTAAAGCAACATTATGTAACTTTTTTACCTTAAAATAACAGATTCAAAATCATTTTGATGGTACACTGTGTCATGGTTTGAGTTTTGGGTTTGTTATTTCCTGTTTAATTTTGTAGTTATATCCTCTTGTGTCTTGTTGTCACTTTCCACTTCCTGCTCACATGTGTTCCTAGTGTTCTGCTTCCCCCTGTGCTCCTCCCCCATCTGATTTTCTCCTCCCACCTGTCTCACATCAGTCTCGTTAGCACTGCCCTGTTCCCAGTGTCTGTCCACCTGCCATCATCCCCTCTGTAGTTTAGTTTGTATTTAAGCCTGTGTTGCTCACACTTTGTTGGTCCGTCTGTTCTGTTTCCCCACGTCAGTCCTTATTCATCATGTTCCTGGTGTTCCTCATATTCTTTTGTTTATTTATTTCTTCTTGTTTTTTTGTGGATTTGCTCCTGCCTATTTTGTTTAGTTTTGTTGCTTGCCTTTTGGACAATTGGATTGGATTTTGGACTGTGGATTACAGTTTACATCATTAAAGTTTGCTTTTGTTGTTTCAACGTGCCCACCTGTTTCTCCCTCTGTGTGGTGAATGTTGTCTCTGTCTCAGCCACTCCGCCCCCCTATCACCTGTTTCTGCACTATGTCACTTCAGTGAGAGGGTAGGATCACAGCGTTACATACATGTTTACTTCAACATACAAGTATTCAACACATAAGATCGTTGTGATGTAATGAGTTTTGTTTGTAGTTAGCACCTATATTACATCTGACAAACTGCTACAGACCTGGGATTTGTATTTACAACAGTGGTGTTGCATGCAGAAACAGTGGGGGGCGCCAAATCGCAAAAATGCCAATTTCTACAAAATGTTGCTTTAATCTTGAGTTTATGGTAACTTCAACATACCTTGCATTAGTTTTATCCCCTGGACATCATCACACTCATGTTGGCAACATAAAGTTACATCACCTTACCAAATATTTTCAGCAATTAAAAAAAAATACAGTGTTGTGTCTCTCACAGGTATGTATTTTTTATTTCTCTAATTGTGTCACTACAATAATCCCTGGAAGGACTTTGTAGAGCTTCTCCAGTGAAGTTGTTTTATATTAATAGCACGTTACCTCCATAAAGTATTGCAGTGTGATTTCTGGTGGACTTATCTTTCATCCATTGTTGCTAGGTGTTTAATTCAGCTGATGTCTGTATAATATCCCTCTAAACTGTGGAGTATTATAGGATGTGTGCAGCTCTCTCTGTCTGTGAGTGTAATGTTTAATCAGAGGGAGTGTAAGACTGAGATTCCTCAGTGTCACATGGCAGTAACCTGATCTCCACTCAGCCCTTTTGTCCTCTGCCAGAAACAGGGATCAGAATCAGTTTTGCCTTTGAACAAGCTTTCTTTCTTCGGCCTTAATGCTGCTGCTGCTGCTGTCTGCACCCTGCAACTATTTATAACAAGGGCCCAGTGGTGCAGCGGAAGATTTCAAGATTTGGGTGAACCTTGGCCTCCAGTCTGTGATCCTGACAACAGGGCCAGAAATCCGTCAGAATAATTAATGTTTTCCCAATTAGGAACTCTTTAACCAACATCATTTTGTCTGGAGTCTGTTGATAATTGAACTCAGACATACTTCAGTCTCATTTTGAGGTCAGATTTAATAAGGAGGGTAAACTGATGAAAGGAGAGTTCACCCTCATAAATCTTCTGTTATGACCATAGACATTTTTATGCTAATTAGAGAAAGATAAATAACATAAGTCAGCTATTTTTATAAAGTTATTCATGATTGGTGCAAGGGCTCATTAAGAAGACAGAAGACATGTCTTCTGTACTGCTTTTCTTTTGTATCATTCACTGTGCTGTTAAATTAGTGCTGTTAAAGGTTGTTGACGGAAATTATAACTGTTAAACTGTTAGTAACAGTGTGTTTCTCAGGTGCCGTTCACCTTGGAGGAGCTTGTGCAAAGAGGGAAGGAAAACATTGGTTAATAAGGTTAAAGCAGCAAAAAAAGTCTTACTGTGTTACAACAGTGCCAAAGTTGCCAAACACTTGATATCATTTTAAACATTTGTAAAGGTGCACATATACACATGTATGTCCAGACTTGTATGTGTATGATTATTATATTTATTTATGTATTGTTCCCTAATTTGATGATTTGAGGGCTGCAACTACAAATCACTTCCAACATTGATTGATCTGCCAATAGTTTTCTTGACTATCGACTGACGTATTCAAATGTCTTATTTTCTCCGACAAAAGGTCAAAAAGACAAACTATCGCCAACTATTTTCTGTTGATCGACTAATCAACTCATCAACTGATCATTTCAGCAGTTTTATTTTGTCTTTACGAAGGTCAAAGGTCAAATGTGTCTTGTAAATTTCAACAAAATGATCTTCAAATGCAGGACATCACCCACAAGTGTCCCAATGAACCCTGACTATGAAGATTTTGATAATGATATCGAATTAATGTTTTAAAGGGGCTCTGTGGAGCTCATGTGTCCTGCTGGATGCCAGTCGTTAGTTTATATTTTTTTATCCATTCCTAAATTAAGGATTAGCCTTTCTTCACAGTCCCTCAGGAAAAAAATCCACAGTCCAGCAGCTTTAAACAACCTAAACAAATCGTCCACAGGCTTGTATAGGCAACCGAGAGAGACAGGGAAAGTTACATTTTTCACCTCACATCACAATCCACTCACATATGGCCAATAGTCATGTGGCAGGTTTGTTGATGAAATTAAGAAGAGATGCAAAAGATGTCATATGTACAGAATAGACCATGATACCATATCATATTGAAAATCTGAATTACAACATTACAAATTGGATACATACATGAACAATAAAGGCCTATAAGTCTCAAAATAGCAACACAACTAACACCTTTTATGAAGCTCCTGCTTGTTAACAGGAAACTCGTTAAAGTCAATTTCATCATTTTTACTATTTCCACAATTTTCATTGCCTCCTTGATAGTCTCTTTCCTCTCCTCTCCACTGCCAAATCCTATTACATTAGCTGCTGCAACAGCCCGATTTCCCCACAGGGACCAATAAAAGTTCCAGCTTATCTCAATCTTACTCTGAATATCAACCTGCACAGCATCAGAGGATGGGTGTGTAATTGGTTGCACTAATTCAACACACATAGTTTGAAAAGAATTTCGCTGTGGTTTTACCTTCCCGTAGAGAAGCTGCATGTTGTTAACAAACCAAATCACCTGAATAAATGTTGGCAAAGTACGTTCCTGCAAAATCACAGATAAGTTAAAACTTTACATTTCTTCAGGTTCCGTTTTCATTGTTATGCTTGACACAATGCTGTGTATATGCTCTGGCTAGGTTTAGGTACAAAAAACACTTGTTACCTGTTTTGGACGCCACAAACAAGGCTGGAAATTGTCTTGGGGTCAAGTTTTGTAGAAATGTCACTTATTTGAGCATATCTGTGGTTTTCAGAAACGTTACCTGCTAACATTTTATCCTGGCAATTGGGCTGTGTCAACACCTGAGGTGTGAAGTGTTGGACTGCAGTGAGTGTGGAAATTGCTTTTGGGATTTTTAAGAGCAAATCTTGGCCTTAAGGGCAGTGAGACAGTTACAAGAAAGGCTCAGTTCACTGATTTAACTTCAGGCTTCTAATCCTAAAATACTGACCTAAACGTAGCATTTTCTGGAGTTAAAACACCACACTGACATCAGTTTTATTTGTGAAGGATGAAATCCCTTTAAACTTGCTGCTATACCAGCATTATGCCATCAGTGGGATTTTCCTTTAAGAGGCCCGGGGTGGATTGAGCACTGATAAGAACTTTTCAAGGCCATTCAGGCATTTTCAGCAACTTTTGAGGCTTCAAGATGTAATTGCTCAGTTGTTGCAATCACACACATATTGCAATGAAGGTCACAATACAGTTTATAAAGTATGAAAAAGTACATCAAATGTTGGTGGCCCCACGTCTTTATGAATAATTGAGTAAAATGCGCTGAGAAAAAAAAATCTCATTTGATGACAATGCTCATATTTTTCATGATTTTAGTTGCAACAGCTTGCAAAGAAGCCCTCCGTCCATTTCTACAGGGGGTCAGGCGCAAGGCTATATCAATACTGCCTCCTGGTGTTCACATGGTGTTACTACATCAGTTATACAGATTACTGTGAGCTAAGTAAAACAATGTATGTGGACAGGGCTCCCAAATCAGACCTGAGAATTATCAAACATTTTCAATAATGTCCTGGTTTGAATGCCTGATGTGAGTTCATCGAAACTTTCTTATAACCCATGAAGAGATTGGCATCTTCACAAGTGACGTTAACATGAATTCATCCAAGATAAAGGCTTAAGGATTTTACACCAAACATCACATCAAGAAACCACATCTTACTTCAGACCACACAATATTTTCCATCAGACTGTACTCCATCAAGGTCATTTGGAGTCTTACCGAGAGTTATATTCAATCAAAGTATACGGATATTCATGTATTTGAAGGTGTTTTACTCAGAATTTTGAACCCTGGTCACATCTAAGATAAGTGGTGTACTTGAAATTTAATTGGAAAGAATTTTTATAAAAAATCCAAATATACTTTGTGACCCGTGGACTTTTTTTTGCAACAGGTACCAGTACTCAGGATCCAAACTCAGAACAAATACTTTATTCAATACAGTGAATATATACAATCAGGATTAGTTCACTCCTTCTCCTCTGCTGGTTTCGGTAAAACGTCTTCGCTCTTGAACCACAGAGCTTCACTGGTGTGACTGGCAATGATCGCCCGTTCGATGAAAGGTCCTAAGGGGAGAGGAAAAGAAAAAAAAATGTCATTAATTGTTTTAATGTAGTGAAAAGGGGAGATGCGACGGCTTCAAGAATTTCTACAACACTTTTGTAGAACAGCTAAAGAACAATTTGTAAGATGACGCTGCCAAACAGGAATGTCAGACATGATGAAAAATATACACGCATGAGACTGAAATGAAAACAAAATGTATAAATTTCAGGGCTGGGTGATGTTGGTTTAGCAAAGCCAGCAATAATATTTTTAAATTCAGCTTTTTAACAATTCTTTGAGGCTGCTGTTTCTTCTCTTTGGCATTACAACAGAAATTTAAGATCATTTTCACTATTGATTTATAATTTTTGATCAATTGTAGGGCGGGAACAAGCCATTATATTCACAACTGTTTAATCTGCCAATTATTTTCTCAATGAACATATTATTTGTTCTCGGATGTTTTGTTTTGTTTGACCGACAGTCCAGAAGTGCAAAGATATTCAGTTTAGTATCAAGCATGACAAAGCGAGAAAAGCATCCAATCCAAAAATGTTGAAACTCAGTTCTCATTATTTATGTGCAGTCAGTGACCCACAGCTTAAAATGATTCCTATATCAGTACTTTGTTCGACAAACTGAATATATGATTAGAGCCACTGATGCTCCGGTATACACAAGTGTGATGTGGAAACTTGAAACCTCTAGTGCACACACACAGAGAACTGGCTCTATAGGTGGGTAATTTGCTCAACAGTGACATTTTTGTAACAAAAATGTTTGCATTATCTGGATTTTTCAATAAGGGAGATCTCTGAATGTCATTTTAAAGAATTTTATCAGACATTATTATTTAAGAAGAGTTTTTTACATTTTCAAACATATCTGGAGGGGATCTTTAAATATTTAAGTTAAGTTTTTGCAGCAGCCTTCAAAGAGAAACCTCCATCATATCTGAAGTGAACAAGACTGACTGAACAAGATCTAACGTATTAGACCTTAAGAATCCAGGTAAACCCATCTATAATTTATAAGGGAAAGTTCTATAGAAGACCACTGGCTGTAAAAGTATGTTGTGAGAAGTTATTAAGAACATAAAATAAGTCAGTGTGTCCCTGGATAACAAAGTTAAAATTAAAAATAAATAAAAACATTGAGCTAGAAAACTTTTAATACATGTGAGGCATCAGTTTGCATGAGATTATAATAAACAGCTGCCTTCAATCTCTTTCACCCACTCGTCCTCTGTCTCTCATTTATTTGAAAACATGCACAAATTCCCTGCAGTCTTTTATTTTTCTCACAGATTTACTTTTAACTTACTTATGAATAGTTATTTCAGCATCATTCTCCCTGTTGTCTCATTTTTCCAGCACTCAGGTCTTTATTTACCAGCATATGGTTTTGCTTTTGTCATGAATAATTCCCATAAGCCCCTTGGGGTTTAGCTTTCCCTCACCCACATGTTTTGTTTCTGTGCTCTCGTCTCAGTTTTGAGCATTTATCCATGAAAGTTGCTTCTTCTTTCTGCCCACGCTGCAGCCATTAGCTTCTGTCCAAATGACACTTTAAAAGACGTTAATGGAAATAGAGAAAAATCCTTAGCTATTCACGAAGCTAATACAAGTTAAGCGTAAGTATTTTTAATGTTCACAGTTTCTGGTCCTTCACTTCTGGTTGCAGAAGTAATTAAATTCCACCCACAGTACTTGTGCACCTCTTGTCGGGGAGTTGAACTGCTCTGTAATGTTTGTTGGCATAAACTCAAAGAGGGCTCTCCGCTGACAGAGTTCAGACAGACCCGGGTGGCTCAGCTCAATGCACCGCCATCATCACCAAATGCTCATCTGTGATGAAAATTGCAGAACTGGGCCAAGGCACTGAGTGAGACGCTTCACTCAGCCACGGTAGCGCAGAGGATGCTTTCTGCAGCCGGGCGAATGCAGCAGAGCATTAACACTTGCAGGGTGAGCGCAGAAGAGTCCCACAGGGATCATCCGAGATGAAACTGCACAAACTCAAAGCGTACTGTGAGCATTTTAAACTGAAGCATCTGCTGCGAGTGCAGTTCTCTTCGCTCTGAGGAGAAAAAGTTTAATGACTTCTGCAACAGAAGTTTTCTTCTCAGTCCCAACTATTTGTTTGGTTATTACCTTGACATCTCAAAAACGTTACAACTTTCTGATTGGTGGAAAGTGACTGGCTTTGGTATGGATCCAGAAAATCCTGAAGGATTTCTTAACATTAACATCCTTAACTACTGCACTTTCCTGAACAAAAATATCTGGCTGTTGTATCTTGTGTCTGGATCCAAATTAAATATATTATTTTATCAAAATAACAATTGGAGAACGTTAAGCCTTGGTGGAGCTTGGTGCTATCGGAGTGCGTTACAGTTTAAGTATTTTGTTTATTTTTAGGTTCTTAAACCCCAGTTAAAAGTGATGCAGGTCATGTAGACAAAAATAAGAACTTTTAAAGCAGCTCTTTTCTTAGCAGAACAGTAAATAAAGACAATATTATCGCTGTGGATTAGTCCATTGTTTGTTGTGGATGATTATGTTGAATGATATCCCATTAAAAAGCCCAACTATCACTTTGTCCTTTTCCTTCCTCCACACGTTGTGCTTCTTTAAGTACAGAGGTGATAATCATGATATTTCCACAGGGGCCATTAGGAGTTACTGCAACACATAACTCTCACACTCCAAATGTGAGTGCCATTTACCAAAATATTTGGTTTTAAGGAGTTTCCCGAAATGACTGTGGCAACTCTACTTGAAATGAAGGGTTGGAAATTCAAGCGTGCATGTTATGAAAACATTAAGATTTCTCTGAAATACTGAGGGATGAGAACCGTACAATGTTGATGTTTTCTTCCTATGATAATAGCTGTTACATGGCACATTACTGTAACTACCTTTTGGCCCTTATGGGTGGTCACACCCCCTTCAGCCATGGTGAGCATGCGTTTCTGTCTAACCATACATCGGTCTACACAAGTTTCCTGCGTACATCAAAATGGGCACCACTTTTATTTCCTGGAAACAAAGCTAAACAGCCAAACTTTGTTAATAAAAGGAATATGCAAGTGGCCCACTGAATATAATAGTGTAAACCACATCTGAAAACACAGCAGCATTAGTGGCAATATAGTCCTCAAGGGAGAGGTTCAAGATAAATGGGAAAGTAAAGACTACTTGATATGAGAAGTTCCAGGTCACAAAGGGCCAATGGTTTTAAAGTGTCCTCAATCAGCATTTCTGAAAGCTCTGCAGTTCACTTCACTGGGGCCACTGTTAATGACATTTTATTTAGCAAGCTCAGAATCAATTATATTGCAGATCATTTAAGCCTCTCCCTCTAATGACGGTCCATTAGCTGATGATTACCCTCTGCATCTTATTATCGAATGGAAAGTGAAGCAAATGCATAGAAGATCGGAAATGAATTAAATCCAACAGACTGAAAAGGCTGACTTTCTTACTTTACCTCTCTGTTCGGTTCATTCCAGCACTATGAGGAGCACCGACTGCCTCAGCAGGACAGTCTGGGCTCATATTCAGGGCCTCCATTCAGTGATTAAAAGGTTGATTTCCGAGCTTTAGTTTCACATTTTCTTTGACTACAAATCATGTACGGGTCATTCCATAACATCTCACCTACGCCCTCCCAGTTCATATTGTAATGTAGTATTATATTTGGTCCAGACAAATGGAACGAAATGTCATCATCTAGTATGTAAGAAACCAAACCATTACAAGCTGTAACTTGCAAATTTCCAGAATTCAATAAAAACAGTGAAAAATAAGCGATTGGTGAGTCTTTGAATACACATACAATCACAAAAATGATCAAACTCATCTCTGAGGGCCGATCTTAAAAAATCATGACTTAAAAAGTATTTGGAGTACAGCTATAGGATTTTGCAAGGCCCCAAGTATTTAATAGAAGTTTTACATATATTTTTTCGAGAACATGACCAGGGAAAAGTTCTGAATTATGGATGAGTTGACATGGAATGACCCATATATTTAACACTTTTGCTGACCATTCAACAGATTCAGATTTTTCCATTTGTGTTTCATCACTGTCGTATGGTAGCGCAGTCTACATGTAGACAATCTAAAATAACAATAGCGTTATTTTGACAAGAATGAATGCAGACTTTATGTTCAATGTGATGAATTAACACAAATTCTGATTTTCAGTGTTCAAAAATGAACAGAGACCAAACTGGTGCAGTGGATGCCTGTAACAGTCAGCACACACATCGCAGGGAAAGCTCTGGCCCTACGCATCTAATTTAAATAATTTCGTGGCATAAGTCAGTCACCTCTTATCCCTTCTTTCCATCAAATTTCTTGGTGGAAAGAGTTGTTTTTGGATAAACCTCCACTCAACTGAGTAAAGAACAGCAAGCCTCTGGATCCACATGAAGCTCAATTGCCTGTGGTTTCCTCCAACAGTTTTGTCTCATGTGTTTCTGTCAAAATACAGTCCAGTAACCACAGGAAAGGGAAATGGACCACTCGCTCCAATTTTTGAGGTAAAAACGTTCAAAACACAGTAAGCCTTGACAAATCACAAAGAACACCTGGCTGGCTCGTTGCTAACCTCTTCCCTGCTGCCTCCATCAGTCTGGCTGCAGAGGTGTAAACTGAACCAGGGAAGCAAAACAGCAGGGAAAAGCTGGGGCATTTTGAAAGCTTTTCCTTTTTATGGCAAATAAAAATCCATTAACAATGTGCTATTCTATCCTGATGAGCTGTCAAAACAATTAGAGACAGAGTTTATCTGCAGCTGCTGAGGAAAAGCAGCCCTGAAGTCATTTCATGTCAGTGGTTGAAATTGTCGTGCGTTGTGATGGGTTTTGGTGAACATACCCATATCGGCTGGTCGGTGGGAGCAAACATCAATCAGGATAGCTTGCAGGTTGGCGAGGATGTTTTCTTTGGGCATGTCGAGCTGTGCAGAGGAGAGAAAAAAGTATGAAATAATATTTAGCTTTCCCTTGTCTTCTGCATCTCACCTTCACCATTTGTAATTATTTATTATAATATTTGCATCAGACACACTCTGCATCAGTTTGTTGAGACCTACCGTTGCTATCTGGGTCCTGATGTAGCAGTCGCTCTCAACCATGTACTCATGACCTGTTTTGAACAACGCCAACATCTTGGGAATGTTGATGCCGACTGAGCCTGAGTGTCAACAAGAGAGAGATAGAGAAAAAAATCACTGATGTTTTCTGTAGCCACAAATAAATGGTTCAATAGAAATGAGAATTGGTCCTCCTTGTTATCACAGACTGATATAAAAACAGCTTTTACTTTTGTGAATGAAAGCTCTTCACGAGTTCAACTGTCCTCTGGGTTACTCTTCAATTCGGCAAGACAAAGTAGATTGTCATATTATTTGGGGCCTCAGCTTACCTCTCTTGCTCTTTGGAAACTTCTTCCTCAGTTTGTTTTTCAGCGGTACAAGCTTCGGGAGCATTTCTGGCACTGCTACATAGAAGTCTGCTGAAATCTCATCATCTAAGATCTGGAAGTGAATAAAGTCAGATTAGGTGTCAGTTGAAACACTCCTGCAGTGGATCTAAATAATATTTAGATATAAATTCAGAGTCTGAACTGCACAGTACAGGTTAAAGCTGATGTGTTAGGTGTGTAGCCTCTGTAACAAGTACATGTCCTTCCTGTTTTTTTTAGTCTTTAGCCTTTTTTTAGTGTCTTTCTGTTTAGTTCAGATCATGGGGATGATTTTAGCAGCCAATTAATGCATGAACACAGCATACAGCAGCTATCTGGCTTCTTTGTACCTGTTTTAGTTGGCAACAGTCCTTCACTCATAAAAATGGTGATTGTCAGACCATTATTAAAGCTGATACAAACATTATAACATCATATACATTATAACTTACTTCAACTTCATTAAAGTTACTAAAAATGTTTTTTATGTTGTTTTTAACTCAATGTGTATTCTGTTAGTTACCGGTTTTGTATCATGATGTGTTCATGTGCTTGTGTTTCACTGCTGGACAACCATTTGCCTTTTGGGGACAAATTAAGTGACTGTTAATTCAAGTGCAGTCTGAAGCAAACACAGGCAGGAAAATGGAATGAGACACTTTTTCCTCTGCCTTTGAAACTACCTGCATTATGCCTTACACCTTGTCTACACCGACTGTGTAGCAAAAGCAGTACATCAACAGAACAACAGCAGCAGCTGCAGTCGTCTGTCAGTGTCAGACTCTATCCTGCCACACTCTGGTGTAGACAAGGTGAAGATCAAGGCATTACAACCTTGTCTGCCCCTGTGACTGCGGTGGTGATACTGCACAGCTCTCACTACACCTATCAAACATTAAATAACAATGAAAAAAGGGACGGGATGATGTGGCTGAAATCAACATCACAATACATTTTTTTCAATAATGACATTCTGTGCATAAAACTGGGATGTTACTAAGATGCAAAAATAATCAAACTGATCATTTCTTTGTTTGTTTTTAAGCTTTGCTTGGATTTGGTGATTTAGAAAATGTATTTTGTAACAAGCAAATACACTGACATTATACGGTTACAAAAAAAGAATTTCAGACAATGATGATAGCTTTGTCTTGAGAGAAATAAACTGAACATACAGTATGTGATGTTAAACCAACTCACCGCCTGTATGAGCTCTGCTCCACCAGCAAAAGCAGCTCCATTCTCCTGGGCAACTTTAGCTTGATTAGGATCCTGCAGAGAAAAGCAGAGCCAACGTTACCCACTTCATCTGATTTGGGTGTGTCAAAATGTGGCAGACCGCACTAGTGTCATTCATTATGGTCGTTAACATGCACGTCAAAGTTACAACCCACAACCTGTGCTGCTCGCCGGGAATATTAATCAATTCCTGCTTGAAGATTTCTGAGCCCATTCATTAGAGATAAAGGGGGTGACGAATAAAAGGTGCTACTGCTACATCTGAATCATGTTCAGACAAAATTAAAGCAATTAATCAACAGCAGGCGATCAATTGACTATGAAATTAAGATTAAGTGAGGCTGAAGGAGAAGATAAAAAATACGCTTTTACCTCAGTAAAAACTAAAACTTTGTTCATCTCTGTCTTGATGGGGTGCGGTACGTGGACCGTGCTGACGAAGGGGTCCACTTTTTTCTGTGAGGAGAAGAAAAGATTCAATTATTACAGCTTTAAACACTCCTGGTCACAAAGGATTTGGGAGAAAACATAGGGAAAAGGAGGAATGTCAATCACAGACCAAGCTTTGGTAATCAAGTATTAAATCTATTCTGCCATCACTTTAATTTTTCATTTCACTGGAGTGTTTATGATTCATTATGCATAGCCCTCCTGGTTCTGCACGGTTCTGCGGAGACGGACAGATGAGTGTGAGGCTGTAAGTAGCAAGTAAGTCCATCTCATGTGGACTGTCTGCACATCAAAGCAGCTCTGCAGTTCAGTGATGTGGAAACAAATTCATGAGGTTTTTATTCCTCTGTGTCGTGCAGTTTTTGTCGATTAACCAAAACTGCTCATGTAGCAAAGACTGATGCAGTTACAGTAACAGCCAGAGTACCAAACTACAAACAAATAAATATGATGATGGGATTGTTTCATTTCAAATATTAAAAGATTTTTGGTTTACATGAGAGATGGAGTTAAAACTCTAGATTATGTTAAAATTAAGCATTTTTCAAGGAGTATATTCATATTCAAGCATATTCTAACCTTGAAATCATAATGGTTGAAATTAAGCACATTCCAAACTTTTAAGACTTTATACAAACTTGTAGCTAGGTGTTCCTAATAATCTGGCAACTTTATCAGCCTGGCCAATTTTCCAGTCGCAGTCTATTTGTGATCTGCACTCATACAGGCAAACGTTTACAAATTGCATCCTACTAAAAAGACAATTTGACCACCTACAGGAGAAGACAGTATAAGCTTCGCTGGTAGGTGTAATGATTGGTAACATCAGAACTGTAGACCTTCACAATAAATCAAAAGATGGATCACACATTTAACTGCAACAATGCTTTAAACATCTTAATTAGAATTCCATTCACTCCGCATAGATCTGCACAGAACACAACTGCAGTGTTGTTGCCAATGCCATTACCTTTTTCTCCAGTTTCATGTTAAGCCTCAGATCGATGTAGACAGGTTGATTGTGAGGAGTGAAATCCAACCTCTGAAAGTTCTTAAGCATGTCGATGGCGTCTTCTACACCATAGGTCGTCCTGGGGTAGAATCTCATAATGTAGACGTCATCTACAGGCACCCACGCTGTCTTGCCATAGGGCTTATGTCTGTCTTTATCATCGATGACCCTCTTTTCTTTCTTCGAGTCCTTCGCTGCGTCCTCTTTCTTGCCTTTCTTTAGTGCCCTGACAAACAATACGGAAGATGTTAAACTGAGAAATAATTGATTAATTAGGCCTACCTCTATCTTCTCTTGTATTTATGATTCAAACAAACAAACAAACGGAATCTAGTGGACAGCTCCATCATCTAAAATGTGCAAAACTGCTATGGGTGAAACAGAAAGATGCTGAGAAACTCTTTCTCCTCTCTGCATTTAGCTCTTTAAAGTTTGTTTTAGTAAACAGGATGTTTGTAGACTCACTTGACAGCAGCGAAAGTCCTGACAGGTAGATTCTTCGGTGCAGTCTGTGAGGTGCCTGTGTAGGCTGGACCACCGGCTCTCAGCAGCTGCCGCTGACATCCTGCTAAAACTGAGAAAAAGGAAAAAGCTCTGTAAAAAATAAACGGTCAGACATGTTGTACAGAATATAACTGCCATTTAACACAAAGAGATGCTGTTTTCTGTTTGTGTGACCCTACATGACACTGCAAACCAGAGTTTTGTACCTCTTCTGTGATATTATAAAACACGGTTCAATCTCACACAAACCAGGTGCTCCAAGAAGTATTAATTTAATTCCACCAGATGATGCAATGGGAACAAGCCATACAAACCAGCTGTATAAAGTGATCCCAGCTTGGTGAATTGGATATGGCTCAAATGATGCAGAGAAATGTTTATTCAAATGTGTCCCTTCTACCTTAATAAAAATGCAAAATACATCAGGGCATATCCCTGCCAAAACTGATACAGCCCAAATCCAATGTATGTTTTATTTGCATGAAACTGGAATGATTTGCAAATATTTGCATGAGGAGGAAAAATCTACCAGTGAGCTCATTGAAATGCAAGACAAAATGTGCTTTGCAAATTTAAAGCCCGTGTGAAATGGTTCGTTGGGCACTACTAAATATGCCCCCAGTGCTACTTTTATGTTTACCCGACAAAGGCACTTTTCCCCAGTCTGTGGGAGAATCTAAGTCTTTCTGTTAATTAGAAGTAATAAATCTTGAGATGCCTGCAGGGATGTATGCTGGGAGAAGCTGTCTGATGTTTTTTACAGTAATACATCTGTGTCCATTGCAGCTTTACTTACTGCTTGCACCGGTTTAATGTATATGAAGTAAATCATATATGATATATGATATGTGAGCAAAGTTTGTATTCAAGTACAACCACTCAAAATTAGTTCAAGATTCAAGATTCAAGATTAACTTTATTGTCCCACAATGTGGGGTTGTTAGGGATGTTAGGATATTTTAGTCTTTCACTTGATTGTTTATTCTGTGACATATCTGAATTTATATTTTGTGTTTTGTGAATATTTTTGGTCCCCACAAATAATGCGACACACTTCATTTGACTTTTACTGCATATCCATGCACATGCATATATGCACCGATATCCCAATATCCCTAACTATTTTTGAGTAGAGTATTAAAAAGATGCAGTTTACTGTATCACTTCTCTGGTTCGTTAACTCTCATGTACAACAGTATGGATCTTCTTGACTGACAGCAACTCAAAACCTAGAGCTCCTCAAATTGATTTAATTTCTTCGCCCGACACTGCGTTTAGAAACTCTTCAGTTGAATACGTTTTTTGTCATAAACAAAGACTTATAGTCGGAATAACATTATTTAAAACATTGGTTGAATCATTTACGCTAACTCTTCAATTCGGCATGCATATAATCCTCAAAACAACACTGAAACATATCCAAATGTTGACTTTTTGTACTCGTTAGCACTTCTCGTCACCGCCTACCCCAACGTGTTATGGTTCAAGGACGCAAAGCAAAGGCCGATTCATTCGTCGCAAAAATTGTTGATTTGATTTCATTTGAAGATGTCTGGATACGGACACTAATGCCGAATTAACCGCAGAATCTCAGCTATTCAGATATAACCTTAAGTTACGTTGCCCCATGTGTCAAATTATTCAACACGCAAGGGGACACTAAAAATGACATATAGTTGCGATGTGTTTGGCTGTCTGTACTTGACAGAGTGGGATTAGCGAGCATAGCTGCACGCGAGCTAACAGGCTACAACGACTGTTTTAGTCCTTAACAGAAAAGACAAACCAAAAATGAAGATTGCAAGAAGTAGTATGTACTTCTCTTAGCACATTCACGAACAGAATAATTACTGTCAGTCACACGCCAGTAAATTACTCAAAAACAACTGACCTTTCCACACAGTCCGCGTGCAAGTTGCCATGTCTGGGAATGCCGCAGGTCCGTGTGAAAACAACATGTAGTGAATAGTTCCACCTGGGAGGTAAAACCATAGCTCTATTCAAAAACCGTCAATCTAGTATCACCTTACCAATTGGTATTACTCAAAAGTTACATAAAATACTAAGTAAGTATATAGAATTATTAGGATCCACTTTCATATTCGGCGTGTGTTTGCTACTTAAATTTAACCGTTTAAAGAAATGTTTGACTCATACGTCCAATCAGAAATTGTTCAAACTCAATTTTGACGAAACAAAAAATAGTCTTGCCGGAGTAAATACATGCCGAATTTTCCAGCGCCTTCTAAATACTCTGATAAAACTGAATCGACCCTCTGCAATCTATGTATCTGTATATAATATTACATTGAGATTTAAATGGAGTTTGCTGACACATTTATCTAATACCTAATACAGAAAATGCTTTATTCGTGATGGGATACCTTCGAACTACGGCTACCTAAAAGCTTCCTGTGTTATATTATATTCTTGTGATGATAAAACTCAGTTAAGAGATACTTTTTAATGATATTTGACGCGATGACTTGAGGGACAAAGTTCGGCGGTGCATGCTGTGTGCGGGACGGGTACGAGCGGAAGCCGCGTTTGTTGTTCTTCCTTCTGTTTCCGAGACGTTCAGGGTCTAAACGGGTTCAACAGCCGTGTCTGCATGTCTCTACCAATTCCCTTTATAAATCGTCTTCTACTGCCCCCGAATGAAGGTAATGTCATTTCTCAGTTTGTTCACATGCTGCGGACACTTTGTCCAGGCTGTCCCGGGTTAAATTTCACAGTTAAATCCGCTCACATTTGCTCACACTCCGTCTCCCCCGCAGTCCGCCTCGGTGAGCCCGGGCGGCGTGCGCCCTGCAGCCGTTAGCCAAACAAATCCAGCGCCGTGCTTTAAGCTCGCTAAGCTGTCAACCGGTCCACACTCCGTTTCGACGATATTTTAACAGTTTTGACACTTTAAGACGTAGACATAGACATATTCGGAGGGCGTGTTTACCTCGTTGTCAGGTGTGACAGCTGGTGAGCGGTGGGCCGAACTTCTCCTGAACGGGCCCGTCCGTGCAACGTTAACTTGCGTGCTTGTCACTTTTGACATGTATCAGAGCTATGTTTGGACACTCAGCTGTCGGCGCAGTTGTCCCTTTCTCCATGGAATAAAACTCCCGTCTTCATAAGTGAATATCTGCAGTTTCCAAAGCAACAGATTCAGGACTTGTCATAATATTAAGGGTATCTGTGACAGCCCCCCGGAGTCTAAAATGTGGGTATCATGTCAGGCATGTGATGTGGCGCAAGTCGCCTTTGTAACTCCAGTGTCGGGCCTGTCTCCGTATGGTTGTGATATGAACTAATGCCAGCAGGCCGTATATCTGTCCGCAGCCGCTGTTGCCGCTTACTTGTGACCCAGTCGTGTGTAAACAGGTTATGTAAGTCTTCTCCAAACTTATTCACCCTTAACCAACCTCATGGCGGCTGCATGCATATTATCCTGCACCCCGTGCTTTTCCCACTTTGCACACTGCTCATATGCATTGTGTTCAGATAGTAAGAAAGCCATGCAATGTTATGACACGTTATTATATGTGCCCATGAGCCATGCATGGACAGCAGGCTGAGAGCAGGGGAGTTTAAATAAGCTGCAAACTCTACTGAAAGCTGTGTGTTTTCTGAGACCTACTGCAACTTCTAAAGGGACGAGATTGCATGGTTGATAGAGCAGATGTGATATTCAGGGCATAAGGAATTATAATATCTTTGACTGGGTAACTTTTTGCATGTGAACAGAGTTTCCCAGCAATACTCATGATGTCTGAGGAAAACCATGTCACTTATACTATAATGCAACTTTTAAAGGGGCACTATGTAGTTTTGGGAAAGAAATTTTAATCAGAAGAGAACGATCTTTGGCTGTTTTTTTTTTATGTCTAAACAAACTAAATATCTCTTCCTTTTCATGACTGAATGAAATTAATAAACAAACTGACCTAAAGGACAACACAATCTCATACCGTGGACCCTACCAACTTTCTAGCTTCAAACAGTGTTCTGGGGACCTTATTTTCCTCTGAGAACAGCTTGTTTATTCAGTTATGGAAAAGGTAAATATTTCTGAGTTTGTGTTATTACCTCATTAATGTTTTATGTATTAAAATTCTGAGTTCGAATCATGCCCCTTTAAGTATAAGGCTGTAGAAAAGATTGCTTCTGTTGAAAAGTGTAATTGTGGATGCTTTGGTTGGTCTGACTTGTTTCTGTAAGCTGCCCTTAAAAGTTGTCACGTACAGGTTGAAGTTTTTAAATGTTTTATGCCTGATTAAGATGAGCGATATTATTAAAATCAGCCTCACAAAGTTAATAACAATTCAAGATTCAATACATTATTTTGTTAGTTTATATTTGTTAGGTAATTTTGTAGTTACATTATTATGCTGCATTGACACTTGAATTTCCCTTGGATTAATTATCTGCCAGTCTGTTTAAAGTTATTAGTTTATACAACAGAGTTTATTAAACTGTGACATCATTTGAAGACCATCGCCATGTATTTTCACTGAAAATCTTGTTAAAGATAACATTAAATTTCCCCTGCCTTCATGTCTGAGAGTCAAATCAACCGTGCATTAATAAAATTACCGATGTTTAAAAGTTCTATATAACCAAGAAGAAGTCTGAGAAGTCGACTAGTCCAGATTCAAAGGAGAATGGTAGCACTAGCACTTTTCTGTCCTGTGATCACTGCAAATTTGTGAAGGAGATGATTTTATAAGAATCTTTGGAACTTGTATTTCAAAATATTTTTGTATGAATCCCTTTAGAGCTGAGATGACATTAGGACAGAAATGTGTTGGCTGTCAATTGTGACTCTTATTTTAGACTTAGGTAGGTGAGCTGCTGTTGGAGTGCCAGCTGTTTGGTAATATTGAAAATGTTGGCATCATTTTTAAATTCAGTCAGCTGCTGTGGTTTGTAGATTGACATTGTGTCTTCCTGGTTTTCTCACATAATTAGTTCTCCTTTTGATCTTAGCTTGGCTAGTCAAAATAAATTCCTTTAAATCACATGCTGAACACCACTGACATCCGTGTCTCAGCTCTTTATATAGACGCCGGTTTCCGTCCCAGCATGTTTTAACTGGTCATGGCTTTGTGCTGCTCTCAATGTGGAAAATCACCTCCATCCAGCAGCCCTGTGCCGGTAAATGCTGTCTGAGGTTGCTGAGGTCGCTGATTCCACCAGCCACTTGAAAGGGCAGACAGTCATTTATTTGGTTGTTCAGACGCGTTAAAATATCCAAACAGGTGGGGAAATATGTTGCAGTTTGCTGGATAATTTGGGGGGCTTTGCCATTTACTGAGGCTTGGAGGAAACTAAATTGGCACCGTTATAAGGAATGGCTGAAATTGTCGGTGGATGTTTTATAGTGATCTGTCTGAGAAACAAATTGGGTCTGTTTTATACACATCTGATGGCACTTTATGCAGGAATTCAGTCGTACTTCTTGGTGCATCAGGTTATTCTTTTAAAGAAAAGCACAGATTTCTTATACAAATTAAACAGAACATGCAGTGTATTTTAAAACATAAGACAATAAGGACACAATATTTTTCTTATTTATTTGTTGATTTTTCAATTAGTTCATCAACAGACCATTAATCAGTAACTGTTTGTTATTAATTAATCAATGAAGTAATATTAAAAAGGCAAAAACTCCAAACATTCTCTGGTCCCAGCCTTTCCAAATATATAATTAATACAGTACCAGTACCAGAACCAGTATCGAAAATGATAAACTGTTGTTTTTGTCACTTAATAAGTAGCACTATTTTATTTATTTACATCTGCATTGTTTTAAATGATTCTTAATTATTTCACATTATGTGTTTTTTCATTAAGCTTTATTTTAGTAAGTATTGTGTACCTTTTCCTTTATTTAAAGGAGCTCTGTGGAGTTTTCTGGTGAACAAAACTTATTTTTAGATTCATTGTAACTCATCAAGACGCTCGTGTTTTTCCTTGAAGTCTGGAAAAAAGGGTTTAGTACATTTTCTTCCTCGTAAAAATTTGCATAGCAATTTATTTTTTTAGTCCAGTGGGACAGCATTGTATAATATCGAACAAACGGGGACCCACTCATAGAAAAACAGCTTCATTACACTAGAAGGGGTCCACAGGGCACCTGTGATTTAAAGAACAGTCAAGCTTTTTACTACTTTTTAAAAATGAAACAATTATATTTGTCATTATTCTTTGTCAGCAAATATGTTTTTATTCATCTTAGAATTCAAATTAAAACCTCTGTGTTCTTGCTTTGTTTTCAGATTAACAGGTATGCCAAAGGAAAAATATGATCCTCCAGATCCCCGTAGATGTTACACCATCATGTCAGCCGAGGAGGCGGCCAATGGGAAGAAGTCTTACTGGGCCGAGCTCGAGATATCTGGTCAGTCCCTCTGAATCTGCTTCCATAAAAACATCCCAAATGAAGCCTTGAAGCACAGATGTAAATCTGTAGCCAGTAGATATAAGAGAAAACCAGGTCCAGGTGAAAATATTAAAATCGATCGAAATAGTCGACTATAGTTCTCTGCCAATTTTGGATTGTTCTGCAGAATTTCACCAGTCTGGTTTTCGTGTCACATGAAGGTCTGAATGCTGTTTTGTGGGATTTTACACCCTGATAAGATTTATTTTCTAGATTCAGAAACTGAATGGAAGCTTTTGTTTTGGCATGAAAAGGGTCTAAAATTGAAATGTTTTGATAGGAAACTAAAATTTTCCACTGAGCAGAAAATCAGTATTGTCGCCAGTTTTGTTCCCTGGTTCAACTGATCACAAAGCTCAGATATAAAGTCTATGTTTCTTTAATAAGATCGTAAAGCAAAGACCTTTTAAAGAAAATCTGTACCCATATTTGTGTTAACGCAGGACGAGTGAGGAGTCTGAGCACCTCATTATGGACGCTCACCCACCTGACGGCGCTGCACATCAACGACAACAATCTGACTCGCATCCCGCCAGACATCGCCAAGCTGCCCAACCTGGTCTACCTGAATCTGTCGTCCAATAAGCTCCGCAGCCTGCCCGCCGAACTGGGCAACATGGTCTCTCTCAGGTAGGCCGTCAGTGTGGTCGGTCCTGTCCACAACAGTGCTTAGATACTTTTAGGGATTTCAGGACTGACATCAGTCCACAGAGTAGTGAAAACACGGGCAGACTGAATTCACTAGAACACAGAGCTTCATAACAGGAACAGCCTACAAACATCGATATATTAACCAGAAAGGGATATCTGTGGGGTTTTTTTTCTAATCATATCAATTTAATACCTGAAAAATCAGGGTTCTTCATTATATTGGTCCAGACATCATGTAAATCCAATTCATCAAAAAGCAGATCTGCTCATTGATGTATAACATTGCCCACAACGGTCAAATACAAGTAGGGTGTTTTAAGTAATAACTGTCTCTGTGTAAACAGTGTAGGATTCCCCCCAGGAAATGAGTTAGTGGAGCTGGTAAACTTTGACTGTGATTCTTCTGTTCATAGTAGCCATTTTAAAATGTTAATCTGAAGCTAATATTAGGCTTCAGCAGTCTGAGTTAGACAAATCAAGTGGATATCTTCCAAGGTTAGAGGCGTTTCTCACCCTCAGCAAGGAAACACTGTCCAGGGAGAAGCTAAAAGGGAAGTCTTTACTAAACAAAATACAGAAACTTTGGAAGATATCCACTTGATTTGATTTTTGCACAGATTGTGTCTGTAGATTTTGTCCCCCATCACTTGCTTTGAAGGCACATTGGCAGTCTGGATTAAACAGGGGGAATCATCATTGTGAAAGCTGCTGTAAGTGGGATTGCTAACTGCAAAATGGACAGGAAGTTGCTCATGACTAGAGAGGGGTTAACAGTGTATATTTTGTTTTGAAAAACAAATGATTGGATTCATTCGAGGGATTACATGAGAGAACATGGTGATTACAACACAGTGATCAAACACTCAGGTGAAAGAGGAAGATTATTAAATGTGTGGGTGGGAACAGATATCCCGCAGGGCTCCGGAAAGCATCTTACCTCAAAACTGACAGACAAACAAGCAAAAATGAAGACGACAAGAAAAGACACATTTTGTCTGGAAGACTTAATTGAAGTGAATGAAGAAAAAAATCTGTCAATGACAAGGAATTACCACATTGTTAGAGAAAGTTTCTGAAAAAAAAGAAAGACCCAGACACAGTTAACTAATATTCTTTTACCATTTCTTTCAGGGAATTGCTTTTAAACAACAATCTTTTACGAGTTCTGCCTTATGAACTTGGGAGGCTTTTCCAGTTACAAACCCTGGGGCTTAAAGGTGAGTCTTCTCTTTTATTATAACCATTTTTTTGGACCAAGAACTCAAATTATATATTTTAAATTAACTTCTGACAGGTTTCTAATTACCATTATACACCGAATACAAGTTAATGCTTGCTGTCATTATTTGTAAATATAAACCTGTTTTAAAAGTGTTGATGAATTCAGAGAAAACTGTTCCCTGCATTGTAGTTTTCTATATATTTATGTTTGTTACATGGTTGTTTTGCAGGAAACCCTTTGTCCCAAGACATCCTCAATCTGTACCAGGAGCCGGACGGAACCAGAAAGCTTTTGAACTACATGCTCGACAATCTAGCAGGTAAATGGCTTGGTCGCTTCACCTTACCGCGCAACTGTTTATTGGAACTCATGAATATTTAACCATTAGCAACGCAGGTATATCATAGAAGGAATACTATTGTGTTTGTCACAGACAAGTGAGCGCTTATCCCTAATTTCACCCTGCCCTACCCTGTTTCCAGTGCACCCAGAGCAGCTCCCCCAAAGACCTTGGATCACTCTGAAAGAGCGAGACCAAATGACTCCCACAGGTAAGTTCAGTGCAAGAAATGACTTGGTTGAACTTCTTCACGAGTCATTGGATCAAAAGTAGACATTGTTTTATTATCAGGAGTCAAAAGCCTAAAAGGATATGAACTATTCATCCAACTAACCCAGATAATGCTTCCCTCTGTAGTGTTAAAGCTGCCAGGTTAGTAAACATGAATGTGTTGTGTTAGTTCACTGACATCACCCCGCAGGGTGTTTGTGACAATACAAAACAACAACACTCACAGGCCTATTGGAGCAGTGATGTAAGAGGGTGTAAAGTGTCACTGAGTTGCCAAGTAGGATGTAACTTAGTCACAACCTCATTCTTTATTTATAAAGCACATTTAATAAAACACAAGTTAACCAGAAAGCTCTTTGCCAGTCCAGAATATATAAATGCTCCCCTCATGTCATACTGTAGGTACACAGGTAATGAAAACAAGAGGTCCATCCAGAGAACAAACGATGCATTAAAAGCTTTAGTTGAATATCTTTCCAAAAAAGTAATAATCTGCAGCATTTACATATAGATGAAAGTTTGTCCTGCTACTTTTCATGGGCCAGCAAACACCAGAAAGTACAGTTGAATTACATAGATCTCATTGATAATCATTTAGTGTTTTCAACCAACTCTAAACGTCTCTTCTTCTCTTTGTCCTCACCTGTAGCCGTGTTCACGGTCATGTGCTACAACGTGCTTTGTGACAAGTACGCCACGCGGCAGCTGTACGGCTACTGCCCATCCTGGGCCCTCAACTGGGAGTACCGGAAGAAAGGCATCATGGAGGAAATTACCAGCTGTGACGCTGACATCATCAGCCTGCAGGTAAATGAGGGGCCTCTCCACTTGAAGCTGACATTACCTTTATGTTTTGTTAGATTTTGGACTTTTAAGCTGAATTTATTTTCCAGAGACAACGAAACAAATTAAACAGTAATCAAGGCAGGAAAGAGGAAGATTTGCTTTGTGGGGAGGTCAAAAATTTAAACTTTATCTCTCAAAATACGCTTTTTTTAAATAATTTCTTATTATTTATATTTATTGCATTCCTTCTTCACCTAACAAAAAAACAATCTGGGTTAAAAACATTGAACTTCTTTGATGTAATAAATTTTAAAAAATTACATTGGATACAATTAAAGGATTTCCTTTTGAGATATAAATTTTATGACTTTTGGGCTCAGCATCACGTCAAAAGTAAGGCAACAAACACTTATTGATCACTACTCTATTCAAGTTTATTTGCAGTGCTTGACTAAAATTTTTAGCAAATCATATCGGTTTGTCACAACTTTGCTTCAAGTATTGAAAATTCCATTTCACAATCGTCTTTGCACAGATATTTTTTCCCCCCAGGGATATAATGTTTTTTTTTATTTGTGGCACTATTTGCTGATACTTAACTCCCCTGCTTCATGTCAAGATGTGTTTTGAAATATCTCTTAGCTTGACAACTAAGAGTAAGCAAGTGTAGGCTCTACAGACATGCTAGTGGCTCTGTGAGGCTGTGCTAATTGCTAACGCCAGCATGCTCACAATGAGAGTGCTGATGTTAAGTAGGTGTAATGTTTGCCATGTTTAACATCTTGGTTTAGTGTGTTAGCATGCTAATATTAGCTAATTAGCACTTAACACAAAGTACAGATGGGGCTGATGTGATCGTCATTACCAGTAGTTTTGAACAAAGTACAATTTTTGACCAGATGATGGTGCTAGTGGAAAAGTCAGGGTGTCACTGTACTCATTAGGGCTCATCATCTTGGAACCATGGATATATGCAAACAGACCTGCTAGTTATGCTACAGGAAAGGTCAGAGGATGACCAAATTAATTAGGATTTATGGCGGTCCTCTAAGGATCTATATTTGTTAACTTACTTTTAGAGTATAAATGAGACAGGGTCTGAAATAAAGGGTAAACTTAATATTCACAACTAAATTATACCTGCTTTGGCTGTGATTTTAGCAGTTCACTTGTGACTTTTAATGTAAAGAAAGGTCTTCACCCACCATCTGTCCATCCCTGACTTTCACTGACCGAGAGAGGATGATTCACTCAGAACAAAGTCAGTTTTAGTAGATCATGAAACTGATTTTATTAAGTCGTTCAGTCTTGTCTCTGCTGTAATTGTCAGACTGTACTCTGTGTAGAGTTGCACTGCTGCTATCAGCTTCTCACATCAGTACACAGTATCCAACCATTTCCTTTCAACACAACAAAGTCTTTGTCCTGTACATCAGGAGGTAGACGTTACTGATTAACTGTAGTCAGTTTAGACTTCTGTCCAAAGCAAAGGAAACTGTTTGTCTCTCTGGACAGTGCCTTATTTCCTACTGATATAATGTCAAAAAATGACTAACTATTTTACAAGTTACCTGGACGTTTTTAAAGCTTAAACTAGACCAAGGGAGTATTATCTGAATTGAGGTTGAAAAGTTCAGAAAATGAGGAAAAAGGGAGAAAAACTGAAGATTGGTCAATATATTTTAAAACTTAACTTCACTTGAGTCTCAATATTAGATGGTATTTGGGGCCTGTTTAAAAATCAAAATGGAAAGTGCTACTATATCCTACATAGGCTTGGATAAAACCCCAAATGTATCTTTGAAATTGATTGAAAGTTAAAGAGATTTTATGTGTTAGTTAATTGAGAGTTAATGGAGCTGACATGAAAGTATTCAGTCTTGGAATGTGATTATTGTCTAATTTCTTGGTTAGTTTTCCCACGAGAGATGTTTTCGTTTATTTTCTTTTTTTTTTTTTTTCTTTCAAGCATGTGAGAGTGTTTCTAATCGGACTGTTGACTCAGAAAGAGTAAGGCCTTAGGGTGTTTCAGTTCTTTGATCCACTGGATGGAGACTGGATTCTGTTGTTTGGACTAGATAGCTTGGAAGAGCCATGAACGCCTCTCTTTGTCACTATTGTGTGGGGTCTGTGTAACAGCACTGTTTTTATTTATTCATCATGAGACTGACCTGAAATTTCTCTTTTTAAATAATCAGCTGATGATCCCTCTTCACTCTGCTGTCACAGTTACTAATCCCCTCACACACACATTTTATTGACTCTTTCAAATGACATTTCTTACCCTATGTGTCTGCAGGAGGTGGAGACGGAGCAGTACTACACTATGTTTCTGGAAACACTAAAGGAACGCGGCTACGATGGCTACTTCTGTCCAAAGTCTCGTGCCAAGCTGGTTTCTGAACAGGAGAGGAAACACGTGGATGGCTGCGCTGTGTTTTTCAAGACCGAGAAGTGAGTTTAAGAGCTTTACTTTATATTCTTTACATACATAAATGTGTGTAATTGTAGTTTTTTGTATTGTTTGGCTATCCATGTTTTCTTGAACTGAGTGAAATTCAGGCTTAGGCCTTAGGCCTTCAAAGTCCTCCGTGAATATTTATGCCACTCCGTGGATTTTTCTGCAGGTTTACTTTGGTCCAGAAACACACTGTGGAGTTCAACCAGGTGGCCATGGCCAACTCTGAGGGCTCAGAGGTCATGCTGAACAGAGTGATGACCAAAGACAACATCGGAGTGGCTGTTCTTCTCGAAGTCAACAAAGACATGTTCTCCGGTGGTAAGAACAGACAGTCACTCAGTGAACCATCTGCAGAACATCACGCAAAACTGAGGATTTAATGTTACTATGTCTAATAATATTACCCACTTGGACACTAACTAAATACGATTTTCATTTAGCAATTTATCTGTCAATTACTGTCAGAAATATGTGAAAAAGGCCTGTCACAAGCTCAAGAAAATCAATAGTCCTCCACCCAAATACATTCAATTTAACGCATAAAAAGCAGCAAAAAATTGGTCCCAACACATTTGTAACTTTAAGTTTTACAATTAAAAAGACCATACATAGTATTATTATTAATGTATAATATATACATGGATTCATGGTTGCACTGCAGCCAAAATTAAATCAATGACGTAGCAGTCGGCCTTCACACAGCAATTCAAAAGTATGTGTTGGTCAAATGAAATGAAAGTAATGGCAGGAGAGAAAACCTGTAATAACGTTTTGCCACAAGGTGTCACCAGTGACTTTTATTAGAAATCAACAGAATCCACTAAATGTTTGAAGAAGAAGAAGAATTAAAAAAAGGAGAAGACATCCTTTGTTAAGCCCTTTTCAGGGAAAATCACTGTTTTCACTCAGTTTTTATTATTTACACACACACAGGCCCAAAATACACTCACATCCACAAACAGGACCCATACACATCCACAAACAGGAACCATACACATGCATTAATGTATGGAGAGACGTCAAGGCGAGGGGGCTGTCCTGTCTTGAACCGGCTACCCTCCAGTCCCCAAGCCTTGTGGACTGAGTTCCTGCCACCAGTAGTCATGTGATATGTAAAAGCTGACATCTTTCATTAATGTGTTCTGTTGTTATTTGAACGTATCATTAATTCAGTATTAATCAGTTAATTCATTAAAGTCTGCAGTGAGTGATGTGCAGGACACCTTTACTCCAGTGACATTACAGTATAACTTCCCTTTTTTGGTTGTTTTTTTTTTTTTTGTTTTTTTTCTCTCGTATCCTGTAAATCCCTATTATGCGCTTAGTGATATCATTTTACTGTCTCAGCACTTCCTCGGTTTCTTAAGTTGCATCAGAGCTCTGTGCTTTTCTGTAACCACAATAAATCCAGAGTCGGGTTAAATTTGGCGGTTTGGGGGTTTCACCAAACCTTTCTTTTGTTTTTACTCTTGTAAAGATTTTTTTGTGTGTGTGTGTGTGTGTATCTTGTCTTAAACATTTGACCTATTTTATCAGTGTGCTGTTATAGTGGATCTGATTTAATCCACTTTTAATTTCACTGCATATCTGTGGCATAATCCAGTTTTTTCCTCTCCGTTTTCAGGCATGAAGCCATCACAGGAGAGGCAGCTGATCCTGGTTGCCAACGCTCACATGCACTGGGACCCTGAGTACTCGGACGTCAAGTTGATCCAAACCATGATGTTTCTGTCGGAGCTGAAGAGCATCGCTGAGAGGGCTTCAGGCTCCGTGGCAACCGGTTCACCAACCTCCGACCCGTCCTCCATCCCCATTGTCCTGTGTGCTGACCTCAACTCACTGCCCGATTCTGGTAGGACTGCCACTTCTCAGGACCTTTTGCCAACGTTTCAGTTTGACACTCGCTTAGTCCTCCTCAGCTCATGTTGTTGCAGGTTTATTTCAGTATATTTATATGTTGGATAACTTTGTATCTTAAATTATTTGCACAATGTGATTCTCTTAAATTGAAACTGTTCAGGCAGTTCAGTACACTCATTGATTTCGGTTTCCCTTTCAGCCAATAAATTATGAAGTTGGACACTTGATCTTCATTTAGATGAATACACACAAAAGATTGTGAAGCCATTTTAAGTGTTTTATAAAACATAAGAGGGTTGTTGTCTACATTCAAATTGGAACCTTTTATGATGCAGGTGTGGTGGAATACCTGAGCAACGGAGGAGTAGCCGATAACCACAAGGACTTCAAGGAGCTCCGCTACAATGAATGTTTGACCAACTTCAACTGCAACGGCAAGAACGGCAACTCGGACGGAAGCATCACACACAGCTTCCAGCTGAAGAGCGCCTACGACAGCAATCTGATGCCTTACACCAACTACACATATGACTTCAAGGTGAAAACCTCTTCTATGTGTTGTAATGTCTGTTTGCAAGTGTTAAAGAACTGATTCACTACATATTTAAGTAAGTTTAGCCTTTGGATCTATTTTTCCTTCCATTGCAGTTTCCCAATGATCTTAATTCATTTCTCAAGCATAGCAAATCAGCTAGCAGAGGTTATATATTCACATGACAAAAGTCTAGTCTAGCAAGTAGATATTTTAGATTGACCTATTTTAGACATAAAAATGTGTAAAACAGCATGGTTTAAAAATGGTTAGCAGTAATGGAAAGAAAACCACTGGCTTGGTTCTAGCTGATTTATGGCCGTGGAAGTCAATTTTGAAGTCAAGAATTGTGAGCAAACAAACCCTGACTGCACTCCTGACCTCCTGATCATTACTTGTGTGCCCAAAATTGGAATACTGTAGGTTTTAGGGGTTAAAGTTATTTAAAAACAATACTTGCCAATTCAAAAATCCTGTGCTGTGATCATGCCAAGCATCAGCTACATTCTTTAACCAAAAACTTCAATGAAAGAAAAACTGCATGCTTTCCACCAAAACCAAATTATCTTAAGAGCTGTTTAAATCATCCTTCTCACTGAGGCCAATGGAGTGGCACTTTAAACATGCAATGGGAAAAAGTTAGTGCTGTTAAACTTTGCATTTGACTAGAATATACTGAAGGTACAATCAGTCAAGTTGAGCATCAAGTTAAAGGACATACAGTAAATTGGTGCATGTGCATGTGGAGTGTTTCATATCAATTTTGATAACACGTATTTTTTGCTGTTGGAGATCTGCGTGGGAATGGAAAACCCTGAACAATGCACAACACGGCATAACCTTATTACCTTATTTAGTGTGTTGGTGGTAAAGTGTTTATATGCCTGTATCTGAGTCTGCTCTCGCATTTTGAGATGTCCTGTGGTTTCTGCTTTGGTTCCTAATGCGTCATTCAGGCATTTGTCACACAGGCTGCTCCTTGTTTGCACATCAGTATTAATGGACTTCCCTGATTATCAGTGTTACACATTTGTGCGTCAGTCAGCATTATTATCAGTGGGCGTAGATTAAAGTGAAAGTGGATGAGGCTTTGGGTGTGAGAAGTTCCTTCCTTCACACAAACAACATGATCCCTTCTTATAACGGACTGACTAACATCATCTTTGCCTTAATTTTATACTGGACAATCATGGAGGTTATTCCAAAATGTGTTGTCCAACTTTTTCTATTTAAGTATGCAGGTACAGACTAAAGATTCATGTTAGATTTACACAGCTGCTGGACAGCTGCTGGGCTCAGTCTATTCTCAATTAATGTTTTTCAGACCACAAACTTAAAGGGAATAATCCTATCTGCATTTTACAACATGGAACATTTTATAAAATGTATGTTCTTTCTCAGGTATTTTGTTCTTGGACAGTGTACAGGATCTTTTGTCCTGTGGTGGATATTCTGACACACGTCTTTCAAGATTCAGCAAAGAGCGCAAAAAGACATCTTTTATACAGCATGTTTTTCTGAGACTGAAATCTGATAATAAAAACTTGCAAAGAAATTCTTTGAGAAAAGCACTGAAGGGGAAAAATTGGAGCTTCTTTTCCCTTTACAATCTCTTATTTTGAAATAGTTATTTGGCCAAAAGATAAAATGGCATGACTTGTCTAGCATTCTGTTTTAAAAAACAAACTGTATTTCGGCAGTTCGACGTTTTGTGAAGTTCGCTTTTTCACTTTCTTGCCAGGAATAAGATTAGAAGACACTCATGTTCAGTCTGCATGCTCAATAGGTAGCAGTTGCCAGCACACAGTTTGCTTATCTTAGCACGAAAAACCTCAACAAAGGGAAACTGCTAGCCTAGCTCTGTAAAAAAAAAAGGGTAACAACATCTGCCTACCAGTACCTCTAAGTTAGCCAATTAACACCTATTATATAGTTTGCTTAATGCGTACAACAACAAAGTGTTTAAAACACAAAACACAAAATTTGACAGTGGTTGTAGTATAAGTCACTGTTAGATTTTACTTGTAGACAGAGCCAGGCTAGCCTTTTCCCCTTGTTTCCAGTTTATGCTAAGTTAAGCTAAGCTTACAGTCTCCCGGCTACAGCTTCATGTTTAGCGTACATAAATTAGAGTGGTATCAGTGGTCTCATCTAATTCTCGGCATGAACATGGAGGAGTCTTTTTTTAGACACTAGGGAATTCTCACTGATACAAACATATTTCCATCACAGCTGAGAACATTTTAAGTGACTTAACCCATTTTTTGTATCTGCAGGGTGTGATCGACTACATCTTCTTCTCTAAGACCCACATGAGTGTCCTGGGCCTGCTGGGACCGCTGGACAGCCAGTGGCTCGTCGATAACAACATCACGGGCTGCCCCCATCCCCACATCCCCTCGGACCACTTCTCCCTGCTGGCCCAGCTGGAGCTGCAGCCTCCCCTGCCCCACCCACTCAACCCCCTCAACGGGCTGCACCTGCCGGTCCACAGGTAGTGCAGCCCGAGAAAGCCCCACCCTTCTTACCCCACCTTCAAACACTGTCTTCCCCCTCCCTCCAGCTTTATACAGGACCCTGTACAGTTTACCGGTCATGTTAAAACACAGACGTCATCCGACCCCTCCAACCCTGAGACACACCCAGCCAAAAGGAGTGAAGTATTCGCCTGTTTGTTGCTCCTTTTTGTGTTTTTGCACACTGTAAATGTTATATTTTATTTTTTCTTTCTCCCCTTCAAAATGCTTAATACCAAATGTTGGGCTTGGGAAGGCGTTGCTATGGTAACCCCCAATGTCATTTTTTTCCTTTGCCTTAGATATGATCATCACCACGTGTAGGTTCTGCTCATACATCATCAAACCTTAACTAATACTATCAACTTTTTAAAGATCCATCTACTACACAGACGTCGGCAGATTAGCTGAATTTCATTTGCATTTCTTGCTGTGAAATAGTCTTTTTAGAGTAAAACTTAAACAACGTAATATTGATGCTGCACCACAACCAGAATGTTGCGTTAAGGTCTATAGAAGTGGGACCTTCAATCATTCCCAAATAAACTGACAGATATTTTAATTAAAGGCGAATCACTACAAACAGCTGAATCTACGATAGGAATGTTGTACGCAGGTGTGAAAGGTTTGTTTATTTTTTGTAAACACGGGTCCGTAATTTCAATTCTGATCACCAAAATACTTAAGTCAACTACACGTTAGTGAATAGCTACAATTTTTAAGGTTAAAAAGTACCGATTGGGTGTTTTTAAAAGTAATATAATGTCATTGTAGCACTAAAATGGTGTGTTTCATATGGGAACTAAAATATGAAATCGTCTTATGTCACGGCGGCAGGTTACAGCACTGAAAATAATGATGACAGATTGTTCTAGGAGGCTTTCAGATTGACACTTGCCATGAGAAAATGAATGGATAGTAATGGATAATAGCTGACTCCCAAATAATGCAATTTTCAGCCTGAAGCTGCCTCACAGTGCTGCCTTTATGTTGCTAAGCTGCTGAATTCACTTCTGTGAATTTCTTCTTTTACTAGGTATTGGCCGTTCGGCACACTCAGTGTAGTTTAAAAGGTGCAACTAATGAGTTTTCTGCAGCACTTTGAGGAAATGAAACAATCAATTCAGGCCATATTAGTGCCCAAATCTTATATTTCTGTCAGCATTGCTACCAAATTAGGCCACTACTCTTTGACTTGCTTTGAAGAAAATATTTTAAAACAAACTATATTTGTAACACAATCCTGATATATACCAACAATGCGCTTTACACTTTTAGTTTTTCAAGTCGTGCTTTTGAACACCTACGGTCTTAAAAGAGAATCGTCCTGTTTCCCATCACCTGACTGGCCAAAGAATCTTCCAGAATGAGTCACTTATGCTCTGTTGATAATAAAATAATATTTATTTATTGGTGCCAGAGAAAAAAACTTCCTGAGAAGAATCTGCGAATGATTCGCGACCAGGAGATGAATGTATTTACCAAAGGCTCACTATGAAATTGGTTGTTGGAGCCTCTTAATGCCAGATTCCAGTGGACTCTAGACTTTGTATATTTGTGTCAGATAATTAGAACTAATAGCCCTTTATGTAAGTTGTAACTCAGGGCTATACTATGCATCCAGCAGTACCTCTCTTTAACGAAAGACTCTCAGAGTCGCGTCGTACGAGCAAAAACCAAACAGGAAGCTATTGTTCTGAAAATCCTTTATAAGCACAGGTAATGTATGTACTCGCATACATAGTATATGTTGTCGTCGTAGAAGTCCCACGTCTTTGTGCATTTTTGATAAAACTGCTGCTGCACTTTTGCTCCATTTCCAAAAAGAATGACTGGGGAAATTCTTTTTTGGAGTCGCCAGAAGATGCAAAAATTGTTGAGATAAATTTGGTTTAGAGAAAGTTTAGGAGTTTTAAAACATCGTCATTTGGTTTTGTTGTAAGGCTTTTAAGAGACGATCGAGTCTCAATGTGGGATTGTAAGAATTAATTAATGCAGGTGTTGGACTGGGTATCAATACTTGCACCAATATGTTACAGTACCTTAGTTTCAGCACTAATACAAATATTATAGCCTATGTTTTTTCAATATTTAGAAAATTCTAAAAAAAAAAAAAGAGAAAGAGAAAATAAATGGATTTCTCTACAAGACTACTCAAAATTGTAAAGTCGGCTCCAATCCTATAGGCTCGGACCCACACTAGGGGTCTTTACTAAAAGTTCAGACGTCCAGCCTGCGACAAGCACGGGGACATGGCCTGTATTAGTAGGAGGTCACTCACCAGCAGAGAATGTTGGGAACCACTGGTCTAAACACAGTCAGCCATACATTTAATATAAAATCGATGTCTCAAATTGAAAACAATTTGATTTCTAATCAGAAACAATCTGGTTAGAAGAAGAATTAGTTAATAATTAAGTATTATTAAGTTCTTATCTGAGTTCTTAGTACATTAGATTGGCACTAGATTGGCCACTGCGGTTTGATACCCAGCCCTATCTTTGCTATAATAGCTGCCTGCACATGCATTCACAGTGTTTTAGATACTTGGCACATTTCCCACTGTAGTGTCTAGTAAACCCTGACTTTCTAAGATTGAATTAGTTAAATTAGTCAAAGCATTTGCTCCATTCAGTATTTGAAAAGAAAAGCCATAATTTCGGGATAAATGGTGTCACCCTGTAACCTCAGCTTTAAACAGATCAGTTTTACCGGCCTGGACGGGCAGTATCAGCTTTGCTTCATTTGCACATGATTTGACGCTAACGGATGCACCTCCAGTTTTGGTGGAGTTGATGAAGTCCATCTTTATGAGCATTTTGAGGCCTATACTTCACTCCTAAACTCACCTCACTGGGTTTTTTTGTACAACAGCTGTACATAAATGAAATTGCCTTTGATGACAGGGCGTCTTTCACATCTGTGAGGGGAATGTACCATTCTCCGATTAAGGGGCGTATTTTTTCTCACAAATCAAAGATGTACTTGTACTTTTTTCTTTGCCCGGTGCACTAAGCTCTCATATGTGAATACAACCTCCACCTGTCTCTGAAACTCTTGTTGAGACAAAACGTCTCTGTCCAACGTTGTTTTTGAACTACGGGCATTTTCTGTCTCTTACTAACATGCAGTCTTTCAATTGGTTCTTTGTACAATTCACTATTACCAAGTTTTTGAGAAAAAACATAAACGTTTTAGGTTTAAAAGCAGTTTGTCTTGATGGCTTTTATTTCTCCAGTGCACATCTAAGTGTCCGCTCAAAGCTTTTCATGCTCTGAGATGATGTTTAAGCAAAATTATTTTGGTTTCTTCCTCTTTCTATTTGGTGTGTCCCCACTGGGTGTTCCCAGAAATTGTTTTCCAGATCCTGTTCACATCTCTCTACACACATTATCCAACATCCATTGCACATCTTTTACTTTTTACACAATAATATCCAACTATCATTACCTAAGCATATGACCTGTTGATTTTGTCTCTGTAGAGCGCACCTCACATAATTTTTCTACAAACAACGTGCCTAGTTTGTACAATTTCTCCAACAGCAGCACTGCCCATGAGACCAAGACGCTCAGAGATTAACCCAGCGCCATCATCCAGCCATCAATCCATCATCCATCCATCCATCCATCCATCCATGCTTTCATCCCTCCAATCCTTCCTGAACCAACTTTAGGGGATGAGATCATGAGGAATTGAAACTGGTCAACCATTGCTCTCCTCAGATTGGTTTCTTTTTTTTAATCAAAAGGCTTTTTTGTATCCATTACATCAAGGACAAATCAGTCATTTATACCAGATATTGCAGAGGTCGCTGTATCTTGCACGGGATTATCACAACCATCATCTCATGTGATTTCTGAATGTAAAAATCCTGTCAGTCAATATCTGGCCCTGGCTTGTTTTTGTTTGTTTTGTTTTTTTCCTTCCACTGTTCCTTCATGCTCATTTTACAGCAATGTGGTTGCTACATGAGGTTTTTAGTCTGTGGTGGCCAATAATAAAATGTCCAGCAATGTCCACTTGGGAAAATGAGGATTGTCTGACAAAGCATTTAGCATTTGAAAGGAGGGTTTGTTGTCTTTAATCTACTTTTACATGTTGAAATTGACAAGTCTACAACTAGGCCAGGCTTCCAAGCCAGGAAGCATTTAAAGGATGCCGTGTAACGGTTTTCTTCCCAGTGTATTAACCTGTGAATAATGATAAATAAGGAAAAGGAATTCAAAAACACGACAAACATTGAGATTATGCGCAATTTGACACAGTGTCTTTGACAATTTACAGCACTGACCACAGGTTAATGCGCTGGTTAATTTGCTGGAACGAGGCCATTATAGAATAAGATTTTGATTAAGAGGAAAGGCAGCAACTTCAGTGTCAAAACACTCTCCAAGCAACTTTAAGTTTCTCATCTTTATCAAAGTTGTAATTCTGAGAATACGAGTGATGAGAACAAAGTATGCTAGGCTATTATCTGTGAAACAAAGAATTTATCTCTTTGGAGCATTCCTTAAGTTGCTGCCTTTCGGAAACATTCAGCAGATTTGTTTTATTCATGTGTAATAAGCAAAGTAAAACAGAATGAGGGTCCTCAGCCACCAGCAGTCACCAACAACGGTGCTACATTATTTCTCAAGAGGATTTCAAAGGACTGCACTCAAACCTGTTATGTGTAACAACGATGTTAAGTTTCTGTTATCAGATTCCAGATGAGCAGCTCTTCACCACATTGGTTTTCAATCCAACTAGCTTCCGCCGCGTTTGTTTGGAAGGAAAACTCTGTGCTGGAGAGTTGCTAAGATTAGATGAAAAACAAAGCAGTTTTTGTGTTGTGGAAGCCAAAGTATGCATCGTGTCTGACAATTAAATGTCAAAAAAGGTGCAAAACTGCAGCGACACAAGTAACTGTTCGCCTGCGAGGACGGGTGGAAGTTTGTCTAATGTAGGTGGCAGTGCTGACTTTGTTGTTTTCCTCTGACAAAACAAATGCAGCTCTATCCTTTGTAGATATCCTGTTTGCTTGTGTTATGATAAGTTACCACTGCACATTGCACGTCATCAGGGTCGGCCCACGCATATATGGAAGAAAAAGATTTGAAATCAGTGAAAGGCACGAGTTACCCCGTAGTTTCTTTAACACTTGACATAAATATAACTTAAAAATAAGAGTGACAACCTTTCACCAATGTTGGAAGAAAACCTGCTTGAATTTCTGGAATTTTCATGCTTATGTATAATCAGAAAGATTGCATGCTACTGTGTGAATTCAGAAAGCTTTTTTAATAATAAACTCAGATTTTACAAAGTTCATGTTACTTGTCAGGAGAAGTAGTATTCAGCCTGACCTGTATAATGTTAACAAAACCCTGATTGTTGTTATCTTAGCTGGTGCTAAGGGACTTAAAAATCTTGGCAGAAAAGTCTGTGTAACAAACTGTAGGTGTTTAGAAAGCAAAGGGTCTAATGTAAGATGCTAATTAAATGCATTATGGGGATTAATATAATAATAAAGAGCGAAAGCCAGGATATCTCTGCCTCTCCTGCCGGGAGTTTGACCATTCTGTTTGTAATCTGTCTCTTGTAAATCCCCCAACTTTATGCAAGTGAGTTACTAAATCACTGAACTACACCTATTAAGAGAAAGAACAATGTAATCAAAGGCAAATACAAATAAAACCAAACAACTGGACACTTATTTGGGATACTAAAAAATCTAACATTTAGGGTATGTGGGTGTGTTTCTGGCTGATTCCTTTGGCCGGCTCTGGCACAAACAACACATGTATGTATAGAGAGAGAATTTCTTGTTGTATTGAAGCAGTGATGTCGACACAAGTGAATGCAGGACTTCTACAAAAGCTTCAGCTGTATTTAATATGTGAGCAGTTCCACCTCAGTTGAAACCAAACATGCTCAGCAGCACTTGTATCATCTCTACACCCAAAGCCCCGACTCCCCTCTCCTCCTGTAGGCAATAAACATGTCGTTTTTTGAAACAGTCTTTGTGTCTGAACTTTTATTCTTTAAGTCATGGATACAACATGAGCACATCAGAGGTTATAGCACCATCCAAAATATAATCAATGCAATGTGGACAGCAAGATTTGAGTCACATTCGCAGAAAGACATTCTCTGTTTTTCATCAGATTTTACTTTACAATACAGATTTGTGGTTTTTGACAATAAAATGGCAACAGGAACACATTTAAAGTGTTTCATTTCAGAGTGTACACTTACAACAAGAATGCTTTTTAGCTTGCTTAATGAATTCACCAATGACACATTGCAAACTTACGGCAGAACATTATCAAATCTCAGACAGTATTATTGTGTAATTATTAGCTTTTCCAAAAGGATAGCACCAGAGGGACCAATCAGTTAAAGAACATTATCTACTGAAGGTGTGAAACATAACATTTGAATCCAGTAGCGGCTCAGCCTTCTCAGGATTAATTCATAGCTTAATAGACTTATATGAAGCTATTGGCTATTGCCATTAAATGTGATCAGAGGTTGATTGTGGAAGCGGCGGGTGGAACAGCGGTGGAGGTGGACATCGCATTTCCTCTGGAAAAGAAAAAAAAATATTAATTAAAGAGTGAATAACAATAATTCAGAAAGCAAATAAAGATACAGTGGCTTATTCTTGTATATTGTGATCAAGGGTGACATAATAACAACCTGATTGGAAAATGTACAATATTGGTATTATATAGGTTTTATTACCATAATCACAATAAATGACGACCAACACAAGAAGCCCCTCCTCTGATACAGCCCATCCTTTAGACACAACCAGTAAACAAAGGCCAGTGAATATAAATTGTCGTGGCAGGAGTAATAATTGCTTTTTCCTTTTATTTTTTGTTCTAACAGAAAGTTTTTCATGTCAAATAAGAATTGAGGTTTGGAAAACATCAGCGGTGAACTAGAGGCTCTTGGCTGCTATCATTTCTAACTGATGCTGTGCTGATGACAAATTGTTATTTTTTATTTATACTTTACTTTTTTGGCCTGATCGTTTAGTCTATATAATGTCATAAGCATGTCCACATCAATATCGAAGAGTCTAGTGTGACTCCTTTAAAGCAACATTATGTAGAAACTGGCTTGCTGTGTGATCTGGCGATGTTTGTCAGACATCAAATCAAGATATTACTCAGTTAAATTATTTTGGTTCTTAAAACAATATCATGTACAAGAACACAATCAGTGATAAATATAAAAAGAAGTCATTACTCTTTCACAGTGCTCATCAGTTTGTTGAACCACTCGGCCTCTGGATCGACACAGACTTTAGAGCCGTTCTTTCTGGTGAGTCTGTGGAGAAAAAAAAAAAAGATGTGTTGACACTGGAGAAATTCCCACACTGGATGTGATGATGAATTGAGTTTTTTTCCATTTTTTGCAATGTTGTTCTTTTGCTTGACTACTTTCACTTTTACACTGAGTGCAGAAGTACCACTGGTCAACAGGGATGTGTCTGTTTGCTAATGGGACACATCCAAGCTTCGTCCATGCTTTGATTACCGAACCAGAGCAAAGATGGAAAGCATCGCCTAAGTTTACTCATATACTATACTTAAAATTAAAATATACAGTCCAGCTATCTTTGAATGAATTATGGCTACTCACATGACTTCAGCATGGCGACAGTGTCCTGAAACAGGAAACACCTCAACTTTCTTGATGACACGAAGAGGGACAGAATTCTTGATCGTCCCAATGCAGAGACATGTCTGCCTTCTGGGAAAAGCTGAGAAAATTTAAAAAGGAGTTTGGTTAATATCTCAATCTATGTGGTGGTCTGCCTTTGTTAAGTTAGAAGGACAACACATTTTACCCTTAGAAAACTCTGCAAATCAGAGTGAACTGTGACAGAAAAAAAATGTATTTCAAGTTCCTGTCAGTCGCTTTTTCTGGAGCTTTCCTCCACATCTATTGGTCTCACTGAGCGGACAGAGTTTGCTCAGTTGTCAAGTAAAAAGCTTTTACCTGAGGTAAGTATGGAACTTTGTTCATGTAATTACAGGTAGTCTAACATGAGCAAACTCCACTGGCAGAGAAAGACTGTAAGATGCAGTTGAAAGCTTTGAAAAAGCAATAGAAATAATATAATAATAAATAATAAAAATTAAACAAAAAAAAGTTTTGTACCATGCAGAGTGCCGATGCAGAGAGTCAGAGCAGCCAGAAGGAGCAGTGGTTTCATCATCATCTTGGCGGTTGTTTTGATCTTTCAGCACCAGCGAGGATGTGAGAGTGTCTGTGAGAGTGAATGGAGTGGAGTCTGGGTTTATATAGCAGCAAATAAGGAAGTGTGAAGTGTGTATCCGAACAACATCCTTTGTTTTTTTCTTTTTTTTTTTTGTTTAATCATCAATAATTTGGATGTAATGACTCAGTGGGTAGAGGCAAGTATCACAACAAGTAGAACAGTCTGGTAATTTCAGAAAGTTACATTACTTTACTGTAATGCAGCCTTTAACTCCAGGAAAAGAAAACCCTTGTCACAATATAACAATATCCAAAATCTAAGACCATATACGTAGTATCATATCACGATAACAATATAATACTGACACATTGGGCAGCCCTAGTTGCAATACTATCCACATGCAGTGACTATAGCATTGTTAAACTTTTTATGGTTGGCACTTGTTTAAGGTTAAAGAAAGATCATAGCCTGTTTTAATGCAAAAAACAATCAGCAGTGACTCGAGACATACGATTCAACATTTATCCAAAAAAGTCATGTTTTTAACCTAACCTTGACTAAATTGCTTTTGTTGCCCAAATCACTTCACCACAGACCACAGACCATGGTTGTTTGCCAGCCATCCATCAAAACCACACTCACTGCAACTCCAAAGCAGAAGGTCTACTAAATGTGGTATTTCATTCACTCGAAGAAACATCGTCTCCCCAGTGACAGCAAACTTTGTGCACAAAGATCCCCCTGAGACCAAACACCCTCGCTGTCCTGTTTGGCAAGAACATATAGATGTATGACAAACAGAAAGAAATGTAGCTGAGGCATATATCTTTATATTTTTACTGAATATATTACTGGAATGTTTTTTGGGGTCTCTTCAAGAATATTCATAGTACCCAACAATCTACAAGCTTCACATATACAACTAGCAGGTTACTCAGAGAGCAGACCTCGGCCAAGGCCAATAGTCCACTCTTCTACACTTCTGCAAATGCAAACTCCGCAGTTAATATTATCGCTTGTTCTTTTTGAGGGTAAACTTTAAACATTTTAGCCTAATAGAGATATGTGTGTATTTACATTTTCATAGCCAAACCTTTGTGAAAAAGGCGTTGTTAAAATTGTACCAGTCCTCCCATGAAACCGCTGCCCCAGAGTGCTCCAAAGCAACTGGTGTCTGGATGAAGTTTGCTGACCCAGAGGATTACTAGAATCCATCAATGTGGACTGAGTCATTACATTTCTGTAACTAGCTTGTGGTTGTTCGCCATCAAGTACTGCCGAGGCCAAATGCCCTGCAAAGTCTCACAATGTTACCAAAAGTGAAAAATAATTAGTGCATTCGCTCTGAGATTCAGATCCATTTGAATTTTAATTTTAATGGTTTCATGAAAGTTGGGCAGTAGTTTTTCTGTAATCCTGCTGACAAACAGACAAACAAACCAGAAACATAACCTCCTCAGCTGAGGTAATAACCAATCCCTCTGACTGAATCTGAGAATTGCTTGCAAATGCCTAGCAACACATTTTTCTTGAGGGTTGCTGAACTGAACTGCTGCTGCATTTTAGCTCCACCTGTTCAGATAAAAGTAACACAGACAATCAGGTTGCAAGCTGAGAAGCACTAAGTATCCTGTATAATAGAGACAAAAAACCTCACTTAAGAAAAGTTAATTGTGTCTAGACACAGCATCAGCACATGACAGAAGAGCTCTAAAAACTGAAACTATCATCAGCAACGCCAAAGCAGGTCCATGAACATTCGGTCCAGGACAGACAACCGTACAGTAATTGCAACAGCTTGGTTTCAACCAAGCAAGAATCAGGAACAGAAAATATTAGGCAGGATACAGGGGAGTACCAAGGAACAGACTTCAGCAGAGCTGTACTTCTGTATTTACTGATAACCGCACCCTTTTCTGGTAATCAGTTAATTGAGGGGACACTTACCCAAATTAGACTCTAGTTCTCATAAATGAAAATAGTGTATATGTCCTAAGATTAGATTTAGATAAGCTCAGTCATGTGCAGTAAATAGTGAACTCTGCTGGTTTCAGGTTCATCCCCTCTAGACAAAAGATGACCGTACTACCAGACTACAGAGCATCCTCTGTCCTAAGACTGTGAAATCCCCTAATTTATCTTCAGCACTCCACCACGAAAAATAGTTTTTACTTTATGACTTAGATAATTGCCGGTCGTCTCGCTGATGGTCTCGTTTGCTTATGTAGTTCATAGAGGCATCTGTATTACACTGAGGCTGTTTCATCACTAGGGCCTTTCTGTGCAGAGTTTGCATGTTGGGTTCTCTCCCCACGCAGGCACGGGGAGGCTTCCTGCTTCCGGCTTCCTCCCACAGTACAAGTGAGACATGCAAGCGAGGTTAATCGGTTTGCCCATAGGTGAGGTTGTTTGTCCAGATATACCCCCTGACCCGACCTACAATCCAAAAGCATCAGTAGTTGACGAGCTGGGAATGAGTCTCTCAACTGTAAGTGCAATTTATTTTGAGAGATTTGCACGTCAGGAATGATTCACATTAATATATGGTGCCTGTAAAGACACTTAACACATTATTGCTTATGTAGCTTCAACTGTTCCTGACTACACTCCAGATATGGCTCGAACAGGCAGCTTGGTGACAGGAAATGCATGATTCACTATTCCACTTAATTCTTAATTGGTCTAGCTATCTATCTTAACTTATTTCTAATTAATTTACAATTAATTAGTTGCCCCCACTATGATTTTTTTTATCTTGGACTCAGATACGTAGATATATTTATGGTTTTGTCTGTTCAGTACAACATTGTGCTACCTTGGAAAGTCCTTGGTGAAAGTGATTTGCTGCCTTCCTCAAAAGAGAGGGACGGGGAAGTGGAAATAAATTTGAGTGTATGATGTAGTAGTCTGAGTCCAAACAGTCACACTCAATGCTACTACTAGTTAGAGGTCATTAAAGGTCACAGTTAAGTGCTACTAGTAATTTTAAAAAACAGTCTCACTGTAAATGCAATAAAATCAAATAAAAGCAATTTGGTTCTGATTTAGGAGTATATCATACTCTCTGACCTCCCTCCATCATTTTCACCAAGCAGCAGTTTCAGTCAGATTGGCTCCTTACACATTCATGGAGCCTCTGCCAAGGCTTTGTAGCAACAAAACAAGCGCAATATCAAAACGAAATGACATCAGATTAACATTTCTGTCACAAATGTTTGTGATACTTTGCACCTTTAATCATATTTAGCATTTTCCATTTCCAATTTCTTCTTCCCAAGAAGTCAAATCAAAGGTTCAAATGAGGGCTTAGAACGTATTCAGTCACAGTTCAGTTTCAAGGATAAATCAGATCAACTGACAACAAAACTATTGTTAAACTATTTCTGATGATGATGGAGTGATGTGGCAGCAAATATCTGTTTCTACACTAAACTGAAGATTAAAATTGGCTTTAGGTTGCACTTGAATGATTAGCTGACTATTGACTGAAATAATAATCAAGAGTAGATCATGATATAAATTCCTCTATCAACAAGAAAGAAAGAAAGAAAGAAAGAAAGAAAGAAAGAAAGAAAGAAAGAAAGAAAGAAGACACAATCATATTTAATTCTAATACTTAAAATTAGCATTCAAGTCAAACAGGGCTCTTACATGATCAAACATCCTGTCATTATTTGAATAATAATAATTGCCATTATTCGTCATCTTGTTTTTGGCATTGTGATTTACTGAGTGATTGGAATGTCCTTTTCATGAGGCTGCCTGTATGGTGTGGATTAAAGACTAAGATGGTGTGAAGTATCCATTTTACACCAACCTGCCAGTGATAAAATCGAGACTTCACACCACTTCAGTGCTAAACAGGAAACGTTGCTTTGCTGTGTTTGAAATGTAATATGCATTAATCCTGGAAATGGTGCAGGTTATCTGACATTTTATGAAATTGTTATCTGACATTTTTATGACATTTATGAAGTGTGAACAGGATTTCCTTTTTGAAAAAAACTGTACTTTTCAGGGTGAAAACAGTAACTCTTGGTGTCAAAATTTTAAGCAACCAGGGATGAGATACACTTATACACTTATACACGTACAATTTATTCAAGTTTAAGTACAATTTTGAGGTATTTTACTTGAGTGTTTTCATTTTCTGCTGCTTTAAACGTCCTCTTGACTACATTTATTTGATGCATTTATTAACTACTTTGCAGATTCAGATTATTCAGTGTTAATAGGCTATCAGTTGTGATGTGTAAACAATCTGACACAAAAATCACCAATACTGATAATCTGAAAATGCTGAATATCGACCCCCTACCCCTACTACTATCTACTACTATCTTATAGTAGTAACTACTTCTCCATTAGTGGTAAATTAGACTCTTTTCAATCTGAAAAATATGGCTGACCGAGCAACCGCAGCAGAGAAAGCTATTTATCATTTATTGTAATAAAAAAAAAGTGTGACAGTGTCCTCGGCCTAATGAAAACAGGTGATTATGTCTTCACTATTGTATATTTCCAACATTTTACTGCACTCTCTAAAAACAATTTTCTGTCTCATTGTTCAGTAAGCAGACCAATTAATTATGAGACTTGTTGTTTTGTTTGTTTGTTTGGGTTTTTTTTTGGTCATCTGGTGCCAGTTTTCAGCAGTGATGCAAGAGTGGCTGTAAGTTATCCTGGGTGTAGGGTCGCTCACTTTTTTAGGCTTTTTTCAAGTCTGTCTACATCTTTATAAGGAGCTAAACTAAGACTGGCCTCATGCTGTAGACAGGTCTGACACATCTTGCAAAAAAAGAAACAGACGCTGACTTTGTTCTTCATTTCTCCTCCTTCTGAAATAAGATGAAACCTAAAGGATTTCTGGGGGGACTTTGTGTTGCTGCAAAAGCAAAAGTAAAGAACCCTGCAGAAAAAGAAATGCAAGTACAGATGCTTCCTCATGAGAGGCAGCGCAGCCACTACCAAATCTGCATTCTATTATTGGCATGCTTGGGGTACTACCAGCGAGGTGAAAACCCATCTGTCTACCAGCAAGAGAAACCACAAAATTTAAATTTCCCGACTTTCTAGATCAGAATAGACTTGTCAGCCTTCCCCTCGAGAAAATAGTGAAAGAACGGGGCAAACCTGACTGCTTGAGTCAGCAATTTGAAGCCCATTCAGTGTTTGGATTCAATGATTTGTTTGATAGTCTGTTGCAATAATGTACAGTTTTTGTTTTGCTCCCTGTGCATAACTCAGAAACAGCTGAAATACTTAAGATAAGATGGGGTTAAAGTTTGATTGTTAGTATACGACTTTATGCTGATGATATAAATGATAAATGCTTAATGTTGTGCCTGAATGGTGGTGGAGGTAGAGACTGATGGTAAACCAGGATAAAACTCAAATAGTATGTTTCAAGATGCAATTAGATGCTAGATTTGACTTACATTTACATTGTAATAGTCATGATGCCCAGTGCCTTTTGTTAATACTGTTGATGTTTGGTACAAAACTAAATTACAAACATATTGTCTGATGAAAAACAAGCACATTGAAGAGCTTTATATCGAGAAGAATTAAGCCAAAAGTCAAAGATGTCATGGTGCACAGTTACATCTATGTACATTACCATAAGCTATAGTAACAGGCGACAGTTTACAGAAAAGACTGTTCTGTGATTTAGGTGAGACCAAAGATTGATTTAATGTTTTATTTACCAATATATGGTGATTTAAGGGCTATTTCTTATAATAAAATTAGTTACTGTGAATGGATGATTATAAGAAGCTGTGTTTTAAAGAAAGTGACATTTGTATGGCTGATTTTATTTGCAGAGTCCAAGTTTTTTGTTTGCAATGTAAGGTGAGATTTAATGTCTGACAAAATATTTCAGCAATGCAACGGCATTTTTGGTGTCTTATAAGTCAAGTTCAGCCGAGTACGTGTATGTGCGCGATACAAAAACTTGCTAACTAACTTACTTTTGAGACAGGCCTCTAAATAATAAGTAGTGATGGGAATTTCAGCTCTTCATAGGGAGCCCAGATCATTTGGCTCTGCTCAGCATAGAGAAGCAGCTCTTTCAGCTCCCAAATGGTACTTTCATCTAGTGCCACTTTTGGCCTCCATAATTTAGCCAAATCAAGCAATATTTTGACCTATGATGGGAATGTGTGCACAGGTAAAACCTACAACAGTCTCACCATGCCTGGGTCTTAATTCTACCAAAGTCAGACATATCTGAAACTTATTTAGCAAACATGTTCATCATCTGATTTTTCTCTTGGGTTCATATTAGTGCATGTGAGCCCCCTCCCTTCAGATCCACTGGACTTCCCTGGTTGTGTGTGATATGCCACTTTTGACATGGTCCACAAAAAGGTAACTTTATTCCGTTATCTCCTGTGTTGAGGGGATGCTTCCTCCGTGTGTGCTCTGCAACACCTGCTGCAGCTGAGAATGGCGTAGGTAGAGCGGGCGGGAAAGGGAGAGCAGAGGTGTAGCCGACACGCCGGTTTGTTTTAGTCTAACATGCTGGTGCTGATCTGTGGCTACTAGTGGTGCTCAATTTGGCATTTGGGGCCATTAAAAGAGCCGGTTCATAAAACAGGCTTGTTCACGACCAACACATCACTAACAGCAAGGACTTGAATTAAATTTTACAGTACCATCAAACAAGATGAAACCTGTGCGCGTTCCTCAGGGAGCCTGTTGAGGGCCTCCTGTGTTTGCAGTCAGGTGAAGCTAAAATGGTTCCTTTGAAGATCTCCTTTTTGTCATAATGTGTTTTTCAAAATAAACTTGTAGAAAATACATGTTCCTAGTCACTTGTATCAAACACAAATACTGAAATTCATCCACACCACATGTCTTTTCATGAAAAAATAAGTATAACTTAAAATCGTTTATGAGAAAACTCCAGACAGCTTAAATATTATTTTTGAAAACAAATCAACAATGATTGTCTCCTTTTCTTGTTGTCTTAAGCCAGTACACATAATTAAGACACTTGTTCTACATTTTATTTGCATTATATTTTCATTCTGAGGCACACCACAGCATTAGAGGAACTTCTGCACTCATGTTGAAACCGTTCTCCACATGCCCACACTTCCCTGGTTATTCCATGACCCACTTTTTTTTCATCCTTTGTTTAGTGCTTTAAGTGTTTTTCTGTGTATGTTATATAAAATATTTCAAAATGTTCCATTTTCAAGAGTAAAAGTCTTGCATGTCTTTAGTTTCCGGCTGGAAACAAATAAATCTCCTCAGTTAGTTTTTTTTCATTTGAAGGAAACTTTCAACCACATACTGTGCTGCTCCACTTAATGTCACACATCTTATTTCACTGTAACTGTCAGTTACAGTTCGTGTTAACAAGTAGGCTTCTTGACTCATAAGATACAGGAAAGCCTCTATACTTTAATGCTGCACAGACGGGATCTCTCAAGATTGAGACTGTAAGGTGTCAACCACAATTCTCCTGTACAGCAGAAAATGTCAAAAAGTGTGAAACGTGGTTATTATTTGTCTGAAACAAAAGTAAAACTTTGAGCCCTTATTTTGCTGATTGATACAAGGCAGCCCACTACACTATGACTAACATGGTTTGACAATATAGCTTTTGTACTGGAGTGACTAGGCCGAGACTAACACTGTCATGTTTCAGGGGATGACTCACTCAGTGGAGCCATCCACACCGCACACTTCCTCCAAATTGAAATAAATCTTCAACAATCAATATTTTTATGATAACCCTGGAAAAATGACCATGTGTATGTGAAAGGTGTCACTGGTTACCTCAGCCGCATTTTATGGTTTATGTAGGTTTGGTTTTTTGGTACATTTACTGTATTGTTCAGTCTTGCCACCCTCAACAACCTTATTTTCAGCAGATGATGTGTATGTATATTGATATCGATAGTAATATAGTTTGATGACATGTTAGCCATGTCATCTTTATGAGGACATATGTCACTGTTGCGTTTACAGCTTGCTGCACCAAAAGATCCATTCATGCAGGATTGTATTTGATATTTTTTCTCTCTACTGTTACTCAGAGTCTTATTGTTTAAAGGTGCCGCAACCACATGGGGCTTATTAGTCACGATGAGATATTGCAAATGTGACTTGCAATTTCAATAAAACATGGAGTTACACTCAAATTTTACCTCCATTAAAGGGAAGCAAAAAGATGCACCCTGAAAGCAGCCACATCACACTGCTGACCAGTTGCAGAAAGTGCATTGAATGACATTTTGAAAAGTTCCTGTCTACTACCTAGAAAGCATATAATCAGCTTTCTCAGAAGCGGTCAGACACAGTTCAGATGCTGCTGTTGAGTATCTCCATTAAGCGGTGTTATAAGTTCCCAAAAGTCATACATACTAAAAGTAAAACTGAAGATAATGTTTGAAAATATTACTTTGGTAAACATGAAAGTCACCCATACGAATAGTACTTGAGTAAAAGTATTCGATATGAAGTGTACTTACGGTAAGTATCAAAAGTTCAAGGAAGAGTAAATTAGACTTATGTACTATATACATACAATGTACGATTCATCAATCAACTATCAGTCTGCCGATTATCTGACTCGATATTCAGCATCTTTCTGACTATAACAATCAGTATTTTTTTTTCTTATCCAATTGCAGATAAAATAAATCAGTTTACAAATGTGCTACCTCGGCTCTGAGGTGGCATGCATCTAAAGCAACTTTGTCGCAGGCAATGTTTGTGGGATTAAGACTAAAACACAAGAAACACAAGATCATAATGTTTATTCCTGTTCAGTATTCAGCTCCTCTGAGTAGATTACGGCTAGTTGCTGCCATCTACAGGGCATCTCTGCACAGACAGATGATAATGTTGTGCAGAGTGCCCTCTTCTGCTGGAGGAAGAGAATCACAAATATCTCAAGTGTGATGAAGTGGGAGGCCTTTTATACAAATCTCTCAAAACGTCTGCCTCACAGATGTGTTGTCTTTGGAGACTCTGCAACAAATTACCAACTGAAGTGTGTCTCTGTAGAGTAAAGATACAATTTCTTCATGGCTATAATAATCCACAATGTTAGACAGACACACCTTTGTTCTTCTAGACAGTACTTTTGAGGACCCTCAGTGACCTAATACATTCTTTTTGTAATTCAGAGATAAAAAAACAGATTAAACCGGAAAAAATACAGAAGACATGGCCTTTGTGTCCAAATGGGGAGCAACCGTACAAAACCACACACATGCATATACATTGTCGTAACACCCACTCTTCTATGTCCTATGTGATTACAGAGGTTTATGTCATTGATGATTAAAAACAGGACACAGAAACAAACTCAGATTAGCTTTTTATTGTCATTTCTGCGCCACAAAAAACAACAACGAAGAAAAGTCGTAGTAACTACGTGGTGACTGGAAGAACTGTTCCAACTTGATTCTCTATAAATTTAGGTTATACTAGCTTTGTAACAATAGAATAATTTGTTAGAATTAACAATAGAAAAAAAGCTCAGGGAGGCGAGTTGTGTGCATAGCTTATAACCAACCTCTAGACAAAACAACATAAAAAGAATAGAGAACAAAAATATATAAATAGATGCTTTAAAAGAATACTAAAGGCTGTGGTGATGTCAGACTATAAGAACAGTGGTTCATCCCCAAAATGTGAGAATAATGCGATTAATAAACATACAGCTGCAAAATACAAACAGGGTGGGTAGTGTAAAGTGATTCAACTTATATAATGAGCTGGATTCAACCAACGTAGTGTGATGATAAAAACTGGAGCTTCACTGGAAAAATGAGTTTACTCATGAGGAGTCTTAAAAGCAGATTCTGATTGTAAATGTGGGAAAACGTTCTGTCAAAAGGAACATTTTATTTGTTCCTTGAACAAATACAATTTCAAATCGAATATGCTTTAGTTGTGGGCTGACAAGATGTCTACTGACTATTTTTGACCATTTTCTGACAATTTATAGTCTAAATGATTAATTTATCAAACAATTAGTCAAGCAAATTATCACCAGATTAAATCGACTCGGAAAAGTTGGAGCCTTTAGGCTTAATGTTTCTGGGGCAACCTTGAAACAAAACATCTATATGTCATATAGCCGAAATCAAAAGATTAGTGAAATTAATGACCTGCATTTGAAGGGTGCATGATTTCTCAAACTGACAGCTTTTTTCACCTTTTTTACAACCAGAAAAATATGATTTAAAGACTCTGTTTAAGAGAACATCTTGTTCCATCTTGAAGTGGACGAGTTTGCAGAGTTCAAACTCCGAAACACAAAACTAGCTTCTTAAACTAACAAAAACAAGCGTCAACCAGCCAGCTGGTTGCCAACATAACAATTCCTGTGTTTCGGTGTTTGTCAGAGCTGCAGAAACTCGTCCTTTTTTCCACCTCTTTGGTGTTCGTTCATCTGATGACAGCTGTAAACAACCCGGCCTAACTCCAAGTAAACATCCGTGTGAACACCAAAAGGCATGGACGCCGTTGCTCCACCAGGGGGCAACAAAGACTTTTACAGTCGTAGCCACAGCAGAAACCCCTCTTCAACTTGACACCGTAAAAGTAGAACAGTTTGTACCACAGAACACGTGTTTTCAGCTGACCTCACATTTCGTTTTGACCTCTGATGGCTGAGGAGAGAGGAGAACTCAATTTTATAAAATGAATCCCTAGTGGAGATGAAGCAACAGTGCAACAGTAGTTTACATGCAGTGAGCATACAGTGGGATTTCCAAAATGGCTACACCTGCAAGTTACAACATGACTGACACTGAAAAAAAACAATAAAGAAACAAAAAGAAGAACAATTATTTCTCTCCTCACCATCACTAGCACTCTGTCATCACAGCTTTCATGGTGCTTTAGGGTCATTCAAGAGAAATTTCACAGGCACAAAGTGGTTTGACTCGGTTTCCCCGATCAACAGGGAACAGCAACAACTTCACTCACACAAAAAAACAAAAGCGATTCAGAGTTTCTGCATCTTCACAGCTGCTCAGTGGGAATCGATACACTTCAAGTTTAGGACTTTTTGTTCTGCATGAAAAGTTATTTTAGCATGTCCAATTTTAGAAGATTTAAATGTGGAAGCTTTTTCCTGATGAATCACATACAAGGAGTCTTGTTACCACTTCTGGAGCATCAAACATGTGGCTGATTCATTTTTATCAAATGGTGAAAGAAAAAACAACAGTACAGATATATTAAAAAATAATCTACTGAATCCACGTGTAACCGCTGCTGGACTTGTGCACAGTGAAGGGATTGTTGGTACATATAAACATCTCGTGCTGTAGGTGTTGGGGGCAACTTTTCTATAATTCATAAATCAAGTTTATTATAAATGTGTTACCAAAAGTGAAAATGACCATGAAAACCATTATCATCTATACATCCCCAGTTTGTCATGAAGTCCAGCTTGCAGTGCAGCTGATCCTCAGGAACTGCCTGTCACTGTCACAGTGCTAACAGCAGGTGGGAGTTTCTCACAGTCTGTAACTGGCTTTCATACAGTGTCATGAATCACACACACAAGATGTTCTCTGCAGAAAAGTAAAAAATGGTAATTTTGTCCAAAACTTTCAGCATAATCTGTCTTCAAGTCTGCAGAGTCCAGTCTTTATTTACTTATTTCTTGTTTTGGCACTTTTTCTGATGCATTCATTAAACTGGTGTGATATATGTGCAAGTTACTGTATGTCTTCAATTTGCTTAGAAAGGTGAAGTAGGTTGCCAAAAATAGGATACAGAAAGAAGTAGATCCGGTATAAAAATAATAAAGTGTAAAAATGAACTGTGTTAATAACGACGTTGGCTTATTGTTATTTTAGTGGCTGAGGTTGAGGAATTGAGACTATATGGATTATGCTGCAGTTTATCTTCAGCAGTGAAAGTTTATTCTAGACAGGCACTGAAGTAAGAATTATCACTGTCCCTGACAAGACCCGACTGATAGCATGCTCCAAGATAACACTGACTGTAACTGGCTGGCTGACACTGGCTGTGTCCCAGTTCCATATTAGATATTGATCTAAGCAGGTTCAAAGTGTATGGTGTGAACTGAAAGAGCTGCTCACAGCTGTAAAAAAAAGTTGTATACAGTATGTATTGAGTATGGAATTTGGGACACAGAGAGTATCAAGTGACGGCAGACTATCAGCTTTATCTCAGACATGAAAATGAGAACTTGAGTAAGTTTAACTCCGTGTTTCCTTCCTCTTACTTTGAATGTTTCCCACCTACTACCAGTAGAGTTAGCATAGAGCAGCAGTTATAATAGTAAACTGGGGACACATGGATGATTTTGGTTTCTGTATTGTTATCACTGAAAAAGGTCAAATCTATATATAGTGTCACTTCTTCCAATCTTGAAAATTGTGTTACTGAAACACAGAAGCAGGGAAACACACTACACGGCACTACACGGCTGAGAAACGTTTTGTGCTTTAGTGCTTTCACTCTGAATCGCTCTCAACATCACGAAAATCAGCTGAACGGAGCGCAGACACACAGACTGCCACAAATTTCACATAAAGTGCAAACTGACAAGGTTTTCCCCTCATGGCGTCAGACCGGCTGAAGCTCCAGGAAAACCGGCGAGACAGAAGACGGGACGATCCGCAGGTCGACACGTCGCCTCTCCTGCTGGTCTCGCTTTAATGGCTCTCAATCACCACAGGCTCGTACCCGCCTGCAGACACCCTGCAAAGATCCAAACATAAAGGGGAAAGAGTCAGAGAACTTAAAACAAGTTTTTCTATTAAATCATTTTTATGTATATCTGAATAAGCCAAATGTTTGCTTACTTTTGTCTAAAGCAAAGCAGCTGTACCAAGAGCTTACCTACCAAGAGTTGACTTCAATCCAAAACTATGTGCTCTGGACACATTTCATTCATTACTACAGGCTCAGCACCACAAACTGGGGTGACCTCTGAATTCAGAAATGTATCTATAACTACAACCCCAATCCGCAGAAGTGGAAGTGATTAAAGTAAAAGAGGAAGAGAGAGAGCAGCACGCAGACAGGGGAAACGAGTGGAGAAACATTAAGAGGAGGAAGTGATAAAGACACAGAAAGTGACAGGAAGTCAGAGTCAGGCCTCTCACCTGTTTCCAAGCCTGATGCCGCTGAGCGCAGTGGTTCCATCTCTGCTGACGAACAGACGCAGGTTGCTGTCTGAAAGCCAGACATACACAAACCCAGTTAGCAGCCGCTGACGAAAACCAGAAGGCATCAACACACAGACAATAAAAGGTGATGAAACACAGAGCTGAAAAACTGAAGGAGAGCTCGGTCCAAAGATGGAGCAGTTAGTTACAAACACTGTGTTCACCACTTTTGCAGTCATATTAACTGTCAAACCTTCACATGAAGAGATTCACTGCAAACAAATGAGACCACGTTGAAAAGGGATAGCCTGCATCACACACCAATGATATCATCACTGCTGCTGTTTCTCAAGGTTAGGACTTCATTTCCCATAAACCACTCCTTCCAACGTCTTCCTCAGCCAGAAACTCAAAAACAACACTGTGCCAATTATCTCTCCTCCAGGGCAGGTCAATGCAAATTACACATTTGTTCGCCAACATTGTGTAAACAAGCTGTCACTTTCTCTTTCATGTGACATTGTGCCAAGCAGCATGTTTTTGTTTATATCTTTCGTGTTGGAGACAACAATGGTGATCTTCTGTCCCTTTCTTTGACAGTTTTTTGGGAAAATAGCCACAGGACTTTGGGCGAACTTTGCTCTCATTAGCGTAAGTTCAAGTTTTCAACTGTTGTCTTTGAGTTGCAGGTCATACCCACAATGCATGCTGTAAATAGTTTTACCTTGATGGGGCTAGTGCACTGTCAGAGGTACTTGTCAGATGGTTGAATAGCTATAGAAACCCTTTCCCTCCACACCATCTGACCAATTATGTAACTTTAAAAATGGCAATCTTACATTTAAGCCCACTTCACACTGTGATTGGTCAGCTGTGTGGATGTGAGAAAAGAGCCAGGGTTTGAACTCTTCCCTCAGCTCTCCTTTATGTCATTCTTGATACAACTCTTTCTCTCACCTTTATTGAGAACGACTGAAAGCAACACTATGAATGTTTTTCAGGAGAACTGTCTAAATATGGAGATAATGGCACACATTTTCAAACAATATCAATACAACAACCTGATTTTTCTGGAGCTTTTTTGGTCTGGACATGGAGCTGCACTACTGATGGCAGATCACTATGTGTTATCATTCTACGCTCCCATTGTACCTTCAGTGTTGTTGATATCTGCAAAATTTTGGCTTTGGACAATTTTCTCCACGATGTCGTCAGCATCCATGCGAGTGTCGTTTACCCAAGAGGGGTGACTCTCCACGGAGTCCTGCTTCCTCCTGAAATACCATAAAAGAAGAAAACTGTAGTTGGGACATCAGACATTTCTATTTCTGTCTTATTATGTAAATCTGAAGCAGGATGAGTGTAAATCCAAGCAATTCTATGCCTCAGCATCTGTACCTGAGAGGCCTATTGGGGGGCAAGACAGGCCGAGGGGGTCGAGGGGGTCTTTCAGGACGTCCAGCGTCCTTGTCGCCCTCTGTGGGTGTGTCAGCAGTGAAGCCCAAACCCCCAGAAGTGCTGCTTCCTGTGGAGGTATTCCTGCGATGTGTGAGGTCGGACAGGCTGGAGGAGCAGGAGTGCTCAGTGCTGTAGCCTGCAGGATGGCGGGGATACAGGAGGGCATCAGAGATGTTAGAGATATCATAGGTTAGTGGAACCACTGTCTGTCACTTTGCTTAGATAAAAGCAGTGTAGAACAAAGGTGAAAAGTAATGAAGTGCACTCACTCTTTATCCTAACTGAAGTTATGCAATATAACTTTTAGCCCAAATTAAAAGCAGAAGCAGGAAGCCAAGTAAATAACCACTACAGAAGCGTGCATCAATTTTTTTCCTCATCAGCTCCATTATGACTGTCACTGTTGTCCGACATTAGTCAACCAAGCTGCAGCACAGAAAGCGGCTGGCCAAACTTTCTACAGCTATAATTGATTTATTCATTTATTTAGTTAACCTTTATTTAACCAGGAAGTGTCTTAAAAGAGATACATCATCTCTTTACAAGACAGACCACGCCAAAATGGAATATGCTTCAAAAATGCTGTTGGTGTGGACTGCTCTTCTGTCTGGCCCGACCTGAGACCAGTTTGCATTAGGAGAGGCTATCATGACCTGTTGCCCCTGACAACACAGTTCCCAGGGTCACAGGGTAACACAAACCCCTCCGCCACAACAAGGTGGTGCTTTTCAGAGGGGTATTACAGGTTACAATAGCCTGACCATAGTTTCCTGATCGGTTTCTTGAAAGGAACTGATATGTAACTTTAAATTCATAGTAAGTTACCTATAAAGGACTATGTAATATGGACTAATACACTATCAATTACTTGCTGCTGAAATCTAGAGAGTATTTCAGTCAGTTGACAGCCGGTCAGCTGAAAGTGCAAAAAATTCCTTGGGCAACAATACAAGTCAACAACAAATGAATGTTCAGATAAAATAACCAATGACAACCAAATAAATAGGCTATTTATTATTGGGATCTATCAGTTCTTACAAGGAAATTCCTCTGGAAATCAACTGCTTATAAACTTATCTGACCAAATTAAAATAGCTGTCTCTATTTTACCGATTGACGTTGTTGCCTTCTTTCCAGGAAACTTTCTACAAAATTATGAGGAAGTAACAGGACCCACAAAATAAAAACTTTATTTTAGAAAGATACTTTTCTGGAAAATATATATGTATATTTTTTTAATCACACCGGGGACTTAATGAAACAACTGCTGATGAATTTTGTACCTGAGATTTTGCTGTGCTGGCTGGCATAGCTGGAGTTGCGAGAGTGACCGGACTGGAAGACTTCTGCAGGGCTGGGCTGGTTCACTTCTGATTCTTCAAGGAGACCTGAAGGCACAACAACTGTTAGCAGCTCATATTTATTCAGTCGAAATTCATCTGCAGGATCAAACATCAATCAGTTTTTGTTTACTTTAACAGTAGAGCTGCAGAACCTCACTGATGGCAGCCATTTCTGACTCATAGGAGCTGTAATTTACAACCATTTACTGTAACTTCTTGTGAAGTCAAAGAGTTGGCAGGTTTCCACTCCGATCCAATCTATCAAAGTATCTGAACGTGTAAGCTAACTTTTGTTTGTACCAAGACCTTGAATGCTCTTGTGCACTCATAGCTCGTTACTGAGAGTTTGCACTTACTTCTTGGCTGTAAAAGGTGTTTTGGACAGATTCTTGAACCACATGCTCAAATGCTGTGAACAACCTTAGCCTTTCAAGTTGTTTTCCATATTGGAGCAAAACATGTTGGGTTTCATTTTTTAATTTTAATTCAAACTGAACAAATCCTTAACAATGCCAGCTAGTATTCCATGCGAGGAAAATCTTTTCTAAAAGGTTTTTTTTAGAACTTCTTCCAGGAAGTTTTGGCTCAGATTGAAACACATCTGGGTCGGGGCAGGTTGGGCCAAGACACAAAAGACTAGACTTCAGTCTCAAGACCACTTTATCTGATGTTTCATACTTAAGTTAACTTCTTGTCTTCTGAACGACATGTTTAAAGTTCTATAAGTTAGTTTGTTGGATGTTGAAGAGTTCGGTAGTTTACGTTATAAAGTCCAAGACAATTATGATGAATAAGGCGAATCAGACATCATTTGATATGTGCTCAGTCTAGACTCTGTCTCACATCTCTTTGGATCTGGCCTTTGGAAACAGGGCTGGGATTCAATACCATTTTATTGATTCTGAATCCAGACACAAATCTGCTGACCAATCCAAAAATCCTTTCAAAAACCCTCATCATATCCCTTCAGGTCGAGCTAATACTGAAAGACAAACATTCAAATACTCAGTAACAATTGCAGTTCCAGATGCAAAACGTTAAACTGGATATTTCTCCAGCTCTGAACCAGCTACAAAATATAACATGAGTTGTACCTGAGCTGATGATGGAGGGTCGAGGCTTGGCGACTCGGCCCAGAGAAACCCCTCCAGCCGGCCCGGGCTCGGCTGTTCCCTCCCCCTTACAGTCCAGCTGCAGGGTGTGTTCTCGTCCTGGGATTGAGATGGACTTTGCTGTGCTGGGAGGCCTGCAGGAAAAAAAAACACCACTTATCAGTCTGGAACAGATTAAATGAGCACAGAGCTGCAGTTCTGCTTAGCTTGGCACGCTCAGATAAGATTAATTTTTATTGACCGCGGGGAAAGCGAGTCACTGTGGCAACAAAGGACGGAGCACAATTATAAGTGTTTAAGAATCCGGTTAAAAGGTCAAAAATGTGCAGAAAACACCAAGACACCAATAAAAACCTGTGGATACACATAATGGAGAACCCCCTCAACAAACATGCCAAATTGTTTTGACCAACAAGTTCACATATTTCGGACAAACATAATTTTAAAAAACTTGGAGCACACTGGTGAGATGCATTATTTTCCCAAAGTCTCAGTAAACAGTGTATTTGTCAAACCCTTAGGAGTACTTTTATAGACATGCAATAACACAGATGTACTATGCTTTGCTTTTTGTAATTTGTATCACAAAATGGAAGGAATTCTCATTCTCATTCTCATTTCAGTCCAGAAATGCAGTGATTTAACTTAAACATAGCTAAAAAGGGAGTGGCAACATGGTAAAACACTGAAATGGAAACAAAGAATAGGGCAAAAATTATGACAAGTCTAACAATGTGAGGCTGTAAGTGTATAAAAACATCTGTGATCGATGTGTTAGCTTCATCATTTCACCTTGACAATTAGAAATGATCTCAATCTCACAATTTCAATTACTCACGTTTTAAAACACGGATCTCCAGACAGAAGGGTCATCCCGATGATCACCTTTAAAAAACATCAAAAGAAATTTTAATCCACAATATAAATGTCAGCATCAGCAAAATGTCTGTTTGACTGCCATGTCAAGAAGTGCTCTACAAAATAGGTTAATTCTGCTCCCCTTGTCTCTGATCTTACATCAACAAGATGATGAAATATTCTTCCATAATTAGAAATTACTGCCTTTTTCCTCTGCTGTGCATGTTCTTTCCCTTTCCTGTACACCTGACTGTATCCCTGCACAGCAGTTAATCAACATCCTGTATATCACAGCACTATTTCTGTCTTAATCACAGGGGGATAATCTAAACCTGAACTTCATCACAAACCAGTCCAGCCCAGTTCCAGAAATCACTGTCCTACATTTCTGTTAATGAGTTGTAACAACGAACATGTTTCGACTAAACAGCGTGTTGGCTGCTTAAGCGATGACTACAAATTAACTGGAGGAGCTGGGGGTAAATTCCCAGTAAGCTCACTGACGTATGAGTTACACACAGCAACACAACACAAAGTCTTCCAGACGAGATGACAAATCTACTTGTGACTGTCTTGGCTTTGTTTCACACAGAAGTTTGTGTTGATGATCTCTGGGGGGCGCTACATAACTCAACTCCTCAGTGAGTAAATCAGAACCTCCTTCACCCACAGAGACATTTCACTGCTTCAGCTGGGAGTGAAATCAACAACTTTGTATTCAGCTGTGATAAATAAATGTAAATATAAAAAAATATCTTTTTTTTATCAATATATAGATTAATCCTGTTGTTGTGAAAAATGTTTGAAGCCAGGATGTTATCTTCAAATTATTTTTTTCATTCAATCAATAGTCCAAAACCAAAATATATGTTTAGACTACAATCTGAAAAGATGAAGAGATGCAGCAAATCCTCGCAAATGACATTTTGTTTGTCATTTACAACAATTAATTGATTAATTCAGTAGATCAACTAATCAATTAATAGACTAATTATTGTATGGCAAGGTGATTTATATCAAAATACATCCTAATAGTTGCATCATAGGTGGCGTCTGTAAGGCACAGGTTAATGGTTTGGTTTAAAAAACGTTTCATCGTCTATGAATAAAACAAAACAAACAGAGGAGCAAGAGACAACACAAAGATAAGACTGCCTGCAATGAGACATGACATGTTTCTTCATGATAGTACATTGAATATCTTTGGGTTTTGGATTGGTCCGACAAAACAGCACATTTGTTGCTTTATCTGACATTTTTCACTGTCCTTTGACCTTTAATGAATGAGACAATTAATCAGTGAAATAATCTGCAGATTACTCAGTAATGAAAGCAATCATTAGTTGAAGCTCTTTTTACATTTACAGTTTTTCCTAATCTGTTTTCGTAACAAATTGTGCTTGACAACTCGATTTTTCATTACAGGATAACAAAGTTAAAATGACCTAAATTAATCGGCATGACATGTAACGCGACCATGTTCAGTGTAGCTGCTGAGGACACTGTTTAGTGTTTCAGAGCTCTGAGCTGCTTCTCCTACATAACACATATCCCAAACTGTCACTACATTGTTGTTTTAAAACAAAGATGCATTAAAAAGTAAAAAGGTTCAAAGGAAATTCAATCCCTCCTGGAAGCTGATTGAAGCGAGGCTGAAATAATAATTATTTCATCATCAATTAATCTTCATTCTCTATTGTTTTGACGATAGATAATGACTTGTAATTTTAGCTGTGTCAGACCACCAGTCCAAAACCCCAAATACTCAGTTTACTTTGACTTAAAAGCAGCTAATCTAAAAAAATAGTGACTGGAACTAGGGAATGCTCGACATTTTGCTACAATCCCAAAAAAAAAGTCGCTGATCAATTATCTCTACATCAACAAACTGATTAATCAATAACTCGTTTCAGCTCTAGATGGAACAACAGTACTAGTATATATTTTCGTTTGAACAAAAAAAAAAACACTTAAATGAAAAGTCCTTCACCAGTTCTGCATGACAAAGAGAAAAATGATCGTCCACCTTTCCACCCCGGCCACTTCTGACTTAATTTGTTGAGTGGAAGCAATCAATGAAAAGGTCGAATGTCAAAGGTCAAAGAGTTAATGATTAAGCTTGCTCCAGGCATTAGAACCTATAACATTTAGGACATTAAAATTCTTGTTTATACAATGAGACTTTTCAAATAAAAAATAGTCCCATATTAACCTCTCTTTATTCTTTATTTTAATGGTGTTAACATTAGCCAAGAAAAATAAAGGCATATTATACAAAATATGCACATAGATCACTTCTTCTTCTTCTTCCCATCAATTTGCCATTTTTTCCCCACGTATTTTTTCACACCCATGTCTCCTTGCCTTCAGTATGGAGTTGTCCTGCCGTGTGTTCTTGGTGTCGTATCCCTCCAGCAGACAGCAGCGCACAGTGGAGCCAGAACCCGCAAACTCCGCCATGTTGAGATCTGTGAAGCCCAGCTGAGGGCAACGAAGAGGAGACGAGTTAATTCTAGATTCACTAATGGAGGGGTTCACTGGCCTTTATTTTTGGCGTGTCTAGAACGGAGTGATTTCTGCAACACCCATCATTTAGCACAACAAGCGATTTCACATCGTCACAAGCTTCTGAAGTTTTAATGCATGACAGGGTGCAAAACCACACGTCAATCTTAACAGGCATCAAATCAGACTAAGAGTGAGTTTAGAGTGGCTTTGATGAAGGCAAAAAGCTCTTGCAGGTAGGTCTTTACACTACGGGGGGGTCTCCAATTGCAAGTTGCAATCCATTTATGGGATTGCAGTAGGGAATTTAGTATTGAGGTGATTTACAGCGGCTCTGACCAGGACTATGGCTCGAGAAGCAAGAAGTGGGAGAGGACAGAGAGGGAGTTGGGTTTCAGCACCAGCATTTATTTACACCAAACCAGACATGGTTCAACTCAAGACAAATCAAGAATGTTTAGGTGAGATTCATTTAGTTTATGCCCAGTTTGAATTCATGTATTAACACAATAAAAGGTTGTCTTGGTTCTGTAAAAGGGAGAAATTGAATTCAGACGGTGTACAGTTTAATTTTTTATTTTTATGAGAATTATTTGCCTATTTATTAGACTAAAAAAGCTGAAAGAGCTTGTGAAACGTAGCAAACTCATTACTCGCATCTTCCAGCTGAAACTTAGGGGGCTATACCATCGGACTATCGCCTCTTGGGGTACAAAGCAGTATTACAAGACAGGATGGACAAGGGCTACCAGGTTAGCGTGCTAACTTTAATGGACATCGATGCAACACAATACATTAATGTCTTTGACATAACTAATAACGTTCATTCTTTTAATGCGTGAATGTCTCTTAAACTTCTTGGCAATCAAGTGTATTGTTTGCTTCAGTGTCTAAAATAAGACCTACTGAGTTGAAGTTACGGGCACCATTATTCTTAGCACCTATAAAAGTCGTCTTGCTGTACAGTGAAACATTCCTGACCTATACCTGTGGAAACTGTCTTTGTCTGACTGCATTCATGATGTTATTTTAAATTAACTCTGCAGCACCCTCAAGCTAAAGGTTCCCATTCTTCTTTCTCCAGGTTTCCCTTTCTTCAGGAGCTTCTGTTTTCATAGGTGTGTAGTTAAGGAAGCCAACTTCTAAGGAGGGAAGCGGGATATATTTACCCAAAGGAAATCTAAATGGAGAATGGGTAAAAACAGAGGAAGCAGTTCCTGTCTGGCAACAACGACCATGGATCAACAAAAGTTTATCTTCATGAGGGGTTTGACCTTGTAATTTCTCTCATCAGGCATGACTCATTTGTCAGGAGCTCTTACAGTTACGGTTAGAAAGGTGTTGGCAGGACGTTTTGCAGATTCCAGGCAAACGTGAGTGTGAGGAGGTTTTGATTTATAGTCCCACCCTACTGGTGGCATGCTCGTCAAAGTGCTGTGAGAAATGCTAATATTTACACGAGATGGCATTATGGTTTACAGAGACTCACGCAAGCTCATCTGTAACTGTTTCTATGTGTTTATGTACGTGAGAGGTAAGGCAGCCGAGACGGAGACACAAGCTCTTACCTTCGTATATGCTTTTCCTCCTTTGAGTTCCTGCAGGGAAAACAGGAAGACAGTAATGAACCCAGTGATCCAACTGATCCAACTTTATATTACAGAGGCCTCCAATTACAGGGATGCAACGAGAGAGCTGAAATTACAGGCTGAGACCACACTCATGGTTCCTCAGAGCATGGCACCGAGGCGGCGCTGTACTGTCTGTACTGAAATATCCTCCCGCATGCATTTCTGTGAGAATTTCTCCAAACCTCTTTATACATTTTTGTGCGGTTAATCAAGTTTGTTAGTGGATGCAGTTCTGTAGGTCTGGGTATTGTTTAACAATTTTAATACCAAGACCAAAAATGATACTTATTTTTATTACCGTATGTGGAGGAATATGCGTTTCTACAAAACCCTTCCCCATAAGCATTGATTTGAAGATTTGCAGGTCATAAGACATCAACTTTAAACTCCACAGAGGGTAATTTTTAGGAGGATACGCTGCAGGTGACTGTGATGACCTCCAACAAGGAGGTCTTGTTTTCTCAGTCAGCCTCGCAATGGTAAAGAAAAGTGTGAAAAGATTACGTATCCGTACCAAAAGTTAATGGGGTCTGTTCTGGGCCGAGACCCATCTTCCAATTTTCTTTCTCACTTTCTTTTTTTGCGTTTTTCGACACTTTAGTTATTTTCTCAGGGTATAATGTATGGAAGCATCCATGCGTATTTTGGCGGCCGGTATCTATGATTGAGCACAAAGGGCACTGTGGGGCCTTGGCCGAGATGTGTGCTCAACTGAGTGCCGTTCTAGTTTAAAATGGAATTTCAGTGGCTACCGGAGAGACAACGGTCAGTCTTTGAGTACATTTTCCTTCAAATAAGAAAATAATGACAGCATACAAGTAAATGACAACATAACTGAATGTTCGGACTCAACAGGAGTGCAGTTTTCTATTTATTCAAATCCCATTTTTTTTAAGACACGTCATTGATCTAGTTAACTACAGACTTGAGGAGGACACTTCGAGAGTCGTACCTTTCTGACCGACACCCTGCAGACAGAAGGATCCAGGACTCCGGTGTGGGGGTTGGCGCTCATTTTAGACACAAAGGTAAACCTCTTCCTCCAGCGAACACAGTTCTCTTGAACCTCCTCTCTGTAAGGAAAAAAAAAAGCAGAAGCACATAAATCTCTGGAAAGAACAATTTAGTATTCTGCATTATGGTGCTTCTAATGAATTATTCATTTCGAAATTCCTTTCTATTTCTGCTTACTCCTCTCTTCCTCAGTTATAAACTCAGTTAATGATAACATGATTTAGCTTCCCATTTGCTGACGCAATAAAACTGACGATGACACTGAAACATATAAGGTAAAATGGAAGCAACCTAAATTATGTATTTATAGACACACCAGGACTAAAAAAGGATTCTTCCCTAAACTTTTCCTGACATTGAGGTCAAACCCAAATGTTCTCAACACTTGGCAATTTATAATTTCTATCCGCTATATTCTCTGACTCGAAACAACTATTTTTTTCCAGTTATGTCATTCCTTTCTCACAGCCTCATGACCAGTGGATCAGATTTATCAGAGCAACACTGGGGAAACATGTTGTGAGCAAGTTTTTCCGCAACTAACTGAATTACAGAGCTGATTCCCATGGCTTCTGACACTGATGACAGTTTTAGCTTAACTTAACTTAGCTCATCCTTCCAAGGATTTTGTAGGTAGATGCAGCGTTTTGGTTGAGGATAGTTACCTGCTGACATTTTGTCAACAAGACGGTGAAAACCATTGGTGGAATGACATTATCAATATGTAAACTGGTTTGTCTCTCAGGATTTTCCCTCCTGCTTAACTGACAAGTAAACCTGTCGAGGAAACAGTGTACAATGGTCAAGAGACTTCTGTGAAAACAAAGTTTGCCTTGACAGAAATGCCAGTGGAAAACCTCAGAGTATCCATACATCCTGGCTAACGGGTGGGAACACAGCAGTAGGTGTACAAACAGAACGGGTCACTGATCTGTTTGTTTCTGAAAACAAAAGCTGATGTGACTGGCACTCCAACAAATTCCAAAGAAATGTCCAGGAAACGCCGCAGCATGCAGAAAAAGAGGAGAATGTTGATTTGTGTGGTATGTACTGAGAAAGAGACTAATTTGTTTAACATAGCACTTTTGTTGCCAAAACAAGATTCCATTCAAAATCTGATTTTCTGCAGCTCTACATGTCATCTATAAAATAAGGCATCACTCTTGGTTAGCACTGGAACAATTGGTCATTTAAAGGTGCACTATGTTGTTTTGGGGAAGACATTTTAATAGGAAAGATCTTCATTGACTGTTTTTTTTATGTCTAAACAAACTGAATAAACAAACTGACTGTAAAGGACAACGCAATTTCATACTATCTTACTTTGTTTATATTTGGCGGACCCTGCCACCTTTCTAGCTTCACACAGTGTTCGGGGAAACTATTTTCCTCTGAGAACAGCTTGTTTATTCAGTTATGGGAAAAATAAATATTTCTTCTCCAAAACTACATAGTGCCCCTTTAATCTATTAGGGGGTTGACAGAAAAACAACCTCTAATGACTATTTTGATAACACTCATGAGTTTATTTTTCTAGAGAAAATGTCATATGCTCCATAAATACTCTCATAAATTCCAATTGTGAGTACTTCCAGCTTTTCTGTGTCTTATAACAAAGTTAACTCCATATTGGGTTTTTTTTGCATGTTTGGCTGAACTAAACAAAGTACAATGAGAAATTTGAAGCACAATATGGCCTGATCCTGAAACACATGCATCTACTGTTGTGGAAGTGATATCAAATGGCAAAATCCAACGCTTTAGGTCCCCACAGCCAGAATACCAAAGAACACTTCATGGAAATCCATCCAGTAGTTCTCGAGGCATTTCACTCAAAATCTCAAATCAACAGCGCCACACAGCTAGCTTGACTAAAAATATAATTTTCACTGTGAGCAGGAGTAATTCTACTGTGTTATTTGTAGTTAATTACAAATGTCTCTGGTGGTAAAACAGGGAGACGTCCAAATAACCAAAGTCACATACCAATTATGGGGGGAAAAAAATTGCTACAAAATCCTAGCTGCAGGTCTTCATTATTTCTAAGTTATGAGGATCTTCACTGTTCTGTGAATCATTATGTCGACCAAACATTTAAGTTAAATACCGCCCCGTTAAAGAGCCCCATAATTTCTGTAAATGTTCTGTCAATCACCAGCGAAAGAGAGAAAAGTCTAGTTTCTCTCCTCTTAAATGGCAAACAGCTCATTTAGAAACTTTCATTGGATTCTGTCCAACGACATGCTGAGAAGAAGTAGATCAACTGAGCAGCCAAATGTTTCTGGAGTCACTTAAACTGCTTGACGCCTCCTTAATTCCACCACATATAAATCACAAATACAGCACTTCACGGTGGGGCATGCATTTCAAAATGCAAAAGGTGAAAGAGAAAAATGATTGTACTGATGAGATGTTTTTATTGAAGAAACTCTTCAGCATTAAGTGAAATAGCCTGCGTGCGTCTTGATACAGTATGTACATTTTTGGGGGGTTATTCAAGTGTGTTAGTGCATGCAGTTCTGTAGGATTGGGGATTGTATTAATACTTTTAATACTATAGATAATCGTCTGCGGAATGAGGAGGGCAACGGGTCATAAACAAGGGCCTCTCTTATACAGTATATTAAAACCATGTCAACGGTAACAAAGTAAGAAACATTAAAAGGTAAGAAACGTGATTCTAAAGACCTGTAATAAAGCTGATGGTTTTAAAGTCCATTTCAGACTGTTCAAGAAGACACTGACAAAGTTCTGGATAAAAGAAAGAAAGAGAGAATAAAGAATCAGCTACAATGGCTGCATCATCAGACATCGTCTCCAGCAAATCAGGACGCAAGGACAAGGATTACCATCAGCCTTGGACCCAATCAGGCAACAAAAACAGGCAATTAAAGGTCCTACTTGATGATTAATGAGGACATTTACTTGTTCGAGGCCTGTCCTAAAATCAAAAGGGTTTACCATCTGGAGATCACAAATGTATTCATGGAATTTCCTGGCTCTCTACCCAGATTAGATTTAGGTATTTCTTGTGTACAAATACAAATTTTAGCCCAATTTTAGCCTGAGGCGAGGTCATGGGATCAGCAAAAACTTTGTGAAGCAGCCTCAAGCGAACATGAATAAACACAGAGAATTTAACGGGCAATCTGGTATAAAGATGTTGAGATATCACTTTTGAAACAAAGAGTGATTAATCATCTGGTTGAGCCATCGTGAGAATGGGAAGAAAATGAGCTGGGCCTCCCTGTTCTGTTTACATTACAATTGTTTTAATGGTTTCAATTCCAAGAAGTTTGATTTCAGTCATTTTGATTTCTTTTAATCAATGTACATGAGGCAGTATGAGCTATCCCGTGACACAGAAGGTGCAAATGACACACGTACAACAACCACACACACACAAAAACACACTCTATAGTGCAAACTAGCAGCAGCTGCTCCTCACACTCCCCTCCCCCTTCATCTTATTCACCATCTCTCCAGTGTTTTTGTGTGATTTCTACCACTTCTGTCATTCTCTGTCTTTAACCACTTTCAATTATTTTCCACAGTATTCTGAACAAACACCCTCAATAATAAATATTAGCCAGAGCTGAGCTACTTCCAGCCTCAGCACAAATTACAGGTTTTACAAGTAAAATGGTGTATATTTATTTTTTTTTTTACATAAAATTAAATACACAGTTGGTTATTTATTGTCAGATGAATTAAACTTAATGGCAGCCTGTTAAAGACAATGAATACAAAATATTGGTAAGGTACACGGTTGTTTTAGTTTCTTTCTTTCTTTTTTTTTGGTTTTTAATCAATCAGTTAACTCATTTGTGATAATTCTAGCGAATGATTGCTCACTTATAAATAAAAATACAAACCATTTGCTGTCCACAGCCTCTCAAATCAACTTGTATAGCTTTTCTTCATTCAATATTATAACAAATAGAATATTTAAGGTTATTTGACTGTTGGTCAGACAAAATCGGCAATTTCAAAATGTCACTATGGGCCCTGTGAACCAATGATGTGCAACTGTTAGGAATCGTAGAACTGAAAAAAAATAGCTGAACAAGGTAAATAGAAGAAGACGATGCCTGAAAGCAAGTAACCAAGGATGTAAACAATCCTGGATTTAAAATACTAACAAAAATAAAATAATAACAATGAATGTTAACATAACTTTTATTTGTTTAGAAGAAAACTCCACAGGGTCTCTTTAAGCTAGAACAGTATGACAGTATAAATTAACTGTCTGTGGCTTGCTTAACCACAAACCGTGGCACATGCAAGTAAAGTACTGGGGATTCACAACAAAGAGAATAAAACCACCAAAAACAAAACGTGCTGGAAATCTTCTTTAACCCTAAACTGAAGTTCTAATCCTAAACCAACTCTTTGAAGAAGTGAAGAGAGGTTAAAATGTTCTCAACTCGATTCTCCCTCATCCATCTATCCCTGGAAACAAGTGCGGTTCTCAGAAAAGTAGAGACACAAAAGCACACACACACACACACACTCTCTCTCTCTCTCAGCTCTTATCAGGACCCCCACGCTATTGGTCCTCCAGCGTGTAACGGGGAGCGTTCCCAAACCACATTCCTCACTCCAGATGGCTTTGTTCAGACTCCATGGAAACCTCACACTCCTCAAATCCACCGACGCTCTGCCAGCAGCTCCGAGAAGGAGACACTCGCAGCAACACTCTTTCTTTGAGCCTCAGACGTTTTTATAAGCCCTCCGCCTTTTGTTTTCAATCTCACCTGCAACCTTTGGATTTCTTCTGTTCACTCTTCTTAATCTCAAACATTTTACTTTTTGTGTAGTTAACATAAATCTGTTACTTTGGTTGCTTCTCTGTCAGGATTATTTAATCAAAGCAGGAAATTATGGTGTGCAAGAACTTGATACCTATTGCTAAAACAATAAGAAGCCTTCGTGAAGTATCGTGTACTTTTTCTAGTTTGCATAATTTAGATTTTTTTGAACATCTTTTGATAATTTAACCCTGAGTAAAAACATTTAACTCAATCAAAAAATGAAGGCTAGATATGAGCAGTTCTTCAGCACTTTGTTGAGAACGCAGCCCAGCAGCAGCCTCTCAGTTAAAGCAGGCCACATTGACAATAGACAGACTGGAGCTGCTCTCACTCCAGCTGAAAACAGCTCACATAAACAGAGGACTGAAGGCCGACATCATAACGCGTGCAAAGACAAACTAATACAGAGGCCGTCATTGTGCGTGTCCTCTTCCATACATTTGTCCTGCAGGCAATACTTTGATCATTTTGTACAGTTGAATCAAATTAGTGCACTTCAAACAGAAAACTGCCGTGTCCCTCAACCAAACATAATTTCCACCAGCTGAAAATAGAGCAAAACCTGATGTTTCCCACGGACGTCATCCTGAAGTTGGAGGAGTAGCAGCTCGGGAAGACGTGGCACGGCTGTGATCAACCAAAGATCTACATTTGATGCATTGTCACTACTGTTAGATGAGGAGGGATGCTGTCCTGTGTTGGAAAACAATCCTCAAAAAGAGACGGCGTCCAAAAATGAGCTTGGTTTCAAAACCTCAAACCAAGAACACAGATCATGAAACAGCAGACAGACGAGCAAAAGTCTGCAGGCAGACCGACACTCAGTACGAAGAGTAATGTAATCAGTGAAGGCAAAAACAGAACAGGCACAAATCCGAAATCACCAACAATTACACGCAAATTAAAGTAAGGAGGCCAAGAGTCAAAGGCAGAGTGAGCCAACAGCAGATGGAACAACATTTTTTTGTGACTTAATATCAGATTAGATTAGGAAGTGGTAGCAAAGCAAATCAGAGTTGAGGAGCTGAGGAGGAGAAGATTTATTACTTCAAAAAGTCTCAGAGAAGCAAGCACTGGAGCACGCAGAGGAGGAAGAACTGGGATACAAGGATTTAATTGGGATGAGAAAGAAAGGATATGAAGTACCTCTTTGGATTATTGTTGTGGAGATACAGACAGGAAGAGGAAGAGGGGTATGACATGCAACGACGGTGCCCAGCTGGAAGTGAAACAGGGACGCTGAGGTTTTGTGGTATGAGACGTAACCGCAAGGCCACCAGGACTCCCCAGACATGTGGTGAAGAAAATAGACTGAAAAAAGTTGTTCTCATCTGGTAATTTCGATGATTGCTTCAGAAACTCTTTGTTTTCTCCTCTGGCTGCTGACGTTTTGAGGTACATTATTGTTTTCCTGTTTTAGACTAGTTTTACTTTAGCTTTCAGACAGCTTTCTGGTTGTTTCTAAGCTGTTTTATGTTGTTAACATTTCGTTGTAGCAACCTTTCATGGCCAGAGCACTCACTCAAAATGTAATCGATCTCAGAATTGTGAGATATAATTTGCCGACCCTAATCCCAAGGGATAACTTTTTTTTTCAAGTGTATAGAAGCAAAAATTCACTTCTGTTAAATCAAAGAAACGTGAAATATAAATTTGTTCACAGGAACTACGAGGTTTTCTCAAATTTAAGTTTTTTGTTCATGTTACAATCCCTGTCTTCATGCACTTCGAGCCAGAATAGTTTCGAGGGTTTCAGAGTTTTAAGTTTGCAAGTTGACTCATGCTGACATCTATTAATCATCTGTTCCCCTGCTTGGAAAACCTTACATAATAAAATAAATTAAATCTATCATGCTGAGCTTAAGTTACAGGAACTGGAATCAGATTTGTTTTGACCTTCTCACTGCTGCCAAAATCCACAATCTGGCAAGACGACAGGTTACTAAAACTCTGTCCAGTAATCGAGCTGTTTCTGAGTCCATGTTACTTCTGTTTATAAGTCTCGGTTCACTAGTTATGTAAGAAAACTCAACCTAAACAAAATGAACACAACAAATGCAACAGAGAGAAAACTTCTCCAGCAAGATTTGGACTGAAGAAGACAAACGCAATTTGTGATTGCACCCTTTCAGTCTTTATGAAGTCTGAATGTAAACATTAAGTCCCTGATTTGAGTTGCCCCCAACAGGACCCCAGCATGTGATGACTCAACATGTCAGCAATGCAGCAGTATGGGATCCTTATCTCCCATCCTGGCTGCGTGGCTCCTGGGGGCCCCGGCCACAGCAGAAAGACAAACAGTGGCCCGACCGGGTCGGGTCGCATCGAGGGCTCAGATAAACAGGCCAAGAGCAGAGTGCTGAGGAAGCAGACAGATCCTGCAGAGGGGTTGGTGACGTAAGGATGAACCAGCAGGCAGCAGGAGGGACGAGGAGTCACTGAGGATGTTCCTGTACCCAAAAGGTCACAAGGTCGATGCACACTGATGCTAATGACCTTTAAACAACCACGTGCTCTGTTGAAGAGACTCTGGATAGAAAACCAATCCTCCCCCCTTCCTCATCACTCAGTATTTATTTATCTTTCTTTATTTTTACAGGGGCAACACATGTTGACAAACATCCTGTTAAATGTGCCAGTGTTAGCCAAAAGGCTTATTTTCAACAGCTGTCACCTGGCCAGATGTTAAATTAGCCATTAAAACAACAATAAAACAAACATCAGTCTGCATTTACAAGGAGTACAATTAGCTGTTATATAATGTTGTCTGTGGTTCTGGAGGAGCTTTGTCAAGTCTGACAAAGTAAAATCACAGACTAAAAGTCACAATACACACCCTTTGCTACATCAATTTTGACCATTTTTCAATATATCTTGTGAGTCTTACTCATTAAGAAGGGTAAGATTGGTCTGGTAACAAAGGTCCATTGCCTGAAACAAACCACGTTCATTGCAGTTATGCAGGATGTTCCGTAGCAATGCCACTACCTGGGTGATCCCTCCTGAGTTCCTTTGTGTGCATAGGAGTTTTATACTAGGTTATTTTACTAGAATTAAGTAATACTGATCGCACCTTGTAAAAGAAAATATTTACCAGCAGGGCCGCAACTATCATTGGCATAAGTAATTAGTCTCAATTATTATTTTTAATTGTTTAGCCATTACAATATTAAACAAATGCTCATCACAATTTCCCCGAGAGCCCAACATGAGGTCTTTCAATGCCTTGTTTTGTCCAATCAACGGAATAAAACCTGATGATTTACAGTTTACAATCATCAATCATATCAGCTATTTATCACACTTAACCTTAAACACGTTTGGCATGTTTGCTTAATAATTAACAAACAACCAAAAGATTATTTAATTCAATCTACCAACATAACATAAATTAAAACCTTGAATGTGTTTTCTTTTTTTCATTTATTTCATTCAATTCAGTTATGTCATAAGATTGCATTTTCTTTACTCTGCGGCCAATCAAACCTTCAGTCTTACAGTGAGAAGCTCGAACAATCAATTTCACAGGAACACCCTCTGTATGGAGGAAGGTAAATTTGATTACCTGGCTAGATACCAGAGCAATAATGTCCAAAACACCCCCGCACGACACACACACACACACACACACACACACACTCACCTCCCCTTACATCCCACCAAAACGCTAACGGCTGGAAAAGTGAGATGAAAACAGGAAACAGCTGTTGAAAAGCCGCTCGTCCCCGCTGATTCCTAACTCTCCTCACAAACTCCTCTCTGGACTTCTTCCTTCCTTTTCTCTTCCCTTCTCTCACACGGCAAATGCTCAACCCCACTTACATCTGTAGAGTGTCGACCAGGTGAAAAAAAGTAACACATTTTTTCACTGTAAGACTTTGGTTGATACCTTGGTTGACAGAGGTGGTTCCAGGGATGACTTCCTGCTTGTGTTCCCACTCAACTCCCTGACTGCTTCGGTCAAGCCAACACTCATGGGGCTGTTAAAAGGGCCATTTACTCCTGCTTTGTTCCTCACATCCTTCAAACCACAATAAAAACCCAATTCTCCATTTTTAACTGGATGATTCTTACTACTAGATGATCCCATGGGGTGTCTGTGAAAAGTGGAAGTCGCAACCTGACTGACAAAGATGCTTGTTTTCTTTCTGTAATTTGTTGTACTGTAACTATTTGCTCCTTTTTTTTAACTGATCGGTCTATTTTTTGTCCAACCAACATGTCAAAACCCAAAGATATTTCATTTACAGTGATAAACAGTTGAAAATACATCAACTCCTCCCAATTTATTAATGACTGAAGAGATTAGCTGATTATTAAAATAGTGCAATTCATTTTCTGTTGATTATATAACTGATTAAATGATGGACTGTGTCCACACGGGAAGTTTTGATGAAGAAGAAGGGAAGAAATGTGTCTGTGTTATTTAAAACATCAGTTTTAACAGGCTCGTTTAGTCATTACAGCCAAATCTGGGGGAAAACAACGTCCGTCTCAACATCATCTTAGATCACAACTAATATTAGCTGCACCGTCTACACCTATTGGCCAGTTTACAACCAGTGAGGTTAATGACTATTGTTCGTCTGTGCCATCACCACAGGGGAACCATGTTTCTTCCACAGAGCTCAGGGAATCTAGCTGCTTTCAGGCCGGTTTAGTAGATCTCATGAGAGCGTGGCACTTAAAAACAGTCCTGAGATTAAAACCACCAAAGGGAGCGCAGTCGCCCACAGGTCTACACAGACCCGTAGAGGAAGGTAAACAGGTAGCTCCTTTGTGTCATCACCTTGTGGGCTGCCCAACAAAAAGCCCATGAAGTAACGCATAAAGCACGTCAAAACTTGTGCCTGTTGTTTTTCACAGTGTATAAACCCAAATACTGCTTCAGTGCACAGTGCTGACCCATATCAAGGTATCTCCTGTCTGTTTTCCAATCGTTGGCAAGTGAAGACTCCAGAAAGCAGCATCATTAGCAGAATCACTACCCAGACTGGCACACCTGGAGTATTGTACCTAGACCACTTCTTCCTCTGTCTGTATAGTGATCTGGTGTGTGCTATAGGCATTAAATGACTGACTCTTATCCCACACCATGGACACTTCATGTTAAAATCTCATACTTTGTATTATATATTATACTGTTTCTGATTCTGATGCAATGACAGCCCAGCTGATATATCTGTACTTAAATCCCTAATGTATACTCTCTACAGCTGCGAGAGGCTACATGACGTCATCATCTTCTCATATCCACGTGTCTTCAAGTGTGCCAACTGGACGTGTCGAACATGTGACGTGTGTGGAACATGTGCGCTGACACTCATTCTGGTATGTACAGAACGGCATGCATGTCTATAGTCAGGGTCCATCAGGGTCCCAGAACAGACTCAAACATGATGTAGGGGAAGCCATATAGCAGTAGCATTTCTGGTTGCTTGCTTCCTGTCATTCTCTGCTGTCATACTCAGGAAAAAAGGCAAACATCATCTTTTAAGATGTGAGAATGCCAGGAACAAATTTGGATAAACAACAGATCTAGAGGAGAAAGCCATCATCTTCATCGTCTTTCACATTCATTTTTACTGTTGTTGAATATTTCATCAATGAGAACATGAAGCAGAATCACTTCAAACAACACTTCAAACCAGTCAAGTGCTGGTGACGCCGGACAACAGACGGTCAGGAAGCTCTGCCAACTCCACCCAAAAGTTCTTGGTAGTTTTGAGGGTCCTAAGAACTACATCCTGACTGTTCCTGCTGGGAAACACTGACACAACCTCTTAACACGGTCTGACAACATGGCACGATACAGGACAAGTACACTGGCAGATTTCAGTTACATACAATTAAGGAATTCAAGACCAAATTTCTCAAATAAAGACGCTCTCAAAGTAAAAGTCTCCAAGTTATAATAAAGGTATCATTAAAAAGGGAAATTTGCAAAAGGAAAGTGTTGTTTTACAACCTGGGATGTAAGATCCATGAGCCATTGTTCATTGGTCATGTCATTGTGGACAAGAGATGGTGGCACCACGAGAAAAAGCTCCACAACAATGTCCATTTGATATAAGTAAGTATACCAGTTTGATTGCGCCAGTTTATCACCTTTATATAAACCACATACACAACAAATCCATTGACAGTGTGCCATTTGGATAACATTCTAGCGCTCAAGAGAACTTCAAACATCATTACCAACAAAAGAAAAAAATGGTTCACAAAACAATCTTACCACATCGTCCATTTAGTAGCTGTTCTGAAGATTCTGATCAAGTCACATGATCTTCGTGAACAGAGGAAGCTCTCTCAGTAGATTTGGAACTGTAGATACTTTCTGAGTACTGGCTTAAAAAAGATGAGTTTATGAAGATCATGTTACTCAAGACATTTTAAGTTTTCAGTGGAAGCACTTTTCCTAATTGAAAGCACTTACTGACATTTTTGCTGTTGCAAGAGTTTCATGTTTAAATACATCAAGAACTAGTTTCTGTCAGTCAGTGTGTTCTCGATTAAGCTGAGTTTTAGTTGTGGAAAGAATTACTTCAGAAAAAACAGATTTTGGGAACAAACTCAAACTTTGTGCAGCTTTTTGGAAATGAACACCTCATTTGACCCTGTAATAACCATGACGATATGTTGTATATCTGTGAAAGACTGTGGTTAAAGTCTCTTACTGAGCAGTGTGTGTTCCTGCATCTGAACAGGAAATGAACACAATCCGTCCACGTTGCCACATCAGAAACACATGCTGCAGCCTCTCGAAGTTTGATGTTTCACCCGGACTATACTTCTTTTGCTTCTTCACCTGAACACTTAACATCAACATCTCTGTACTCCACCACACCTTTTTCTCAGGTGTCTTTAGCCTCTAACAGCACCAATATGCCTCTTTTTTCCTGAGCTTTTAATACAATACCTTCCATCTTCTACCCTTAGCAGTTATTTCTACTTCTGGCACATCTCTATTGGACAAAATTACTGTCAGGCTGTGTCAGGCTGTTTTGGTTGTTTCTTCACACTATCTAGAAGAAATATCAGGGACAGTGTGAATAAAAACATCAGCTCAATGTCAAGAACTGTCAACTTTAAACAAAAAATGAGACATAGCAGATAAAGCCTGAACTGATGCACCACTGAGGTTTTTCTGCCAAATCAGGATGGAGACCATCTGGTTTGTAAAGCTGCAGAGAGTGAAGAAACATCTGACTGGCTGGCTGGATAAACTGTAAAGCTGGCTGGATGCAGTGGCCAGCTCCTGGTACTGAAAATTCACCAGAGGTTTGCATATGATTCTTCTTTGATATCTTTACCTGAGTGAACTGAATTTCTGTAATTTGCACCTGTTTTCTGTTTTCTCTGTGCAAAGTGCTGCAAACAAGAAAAGAAAAAACACACAAAAAACTGATACATTTGAGTGAGAGTTTGCATGCGTTTCGTTACAAAACCCATTGAAAGTGTTTTGAAGGGTGTGGAGATGATGAGGATTTTGGCAATTATGGGTTTCTGGAGACTGAGTGCACATAAATGATTGTGACTGTAACATGAAGACAGGATGGGCACACATTAAGGAAAGGTTTGCACTTATAATACTTCAAACTTTACCTCTTCTAATTAAGTAGCAGGCAGAATATAGCAGAATACTATATATTTGAGTATTTTTTGTGTCTTTAGACAAAAAAGTGTTTTGCAATTTTAAAAATACTTTTTAAGAACAATAACAACAGGGTTGGTTTAAAAATGTTCTTCTACAAACAAACAAACCTTTTTTTGGAACAACTCATTTTCTTTTTTCTTCTTTTATGTGTTGAACTTAACAAAGTTCTAAGAAAAAAACTGAACATGTACGAAGGGTTTTATGTAACACATGTTTTGCCTTGAGCTGCTCTTTGTGTTTACCATGTTTCCAAGTGTTATAAATGCACATCACTGTTTGATGTTATATCACCAAAACTGTAAAACTAAAAGTTGAATCAAGGCGACAAAACATAAAGTCCTCTGTCTGCCGGGACATTTGCCATTAAAAAGCTTACGTCATCAAAAAGAAGACAAGTGTGTATAACTGAGGTTTCATGGTTTACTTTTTTTTTGCATTTCACGAGGGTACAAATAATTGTGCCAATTCATTTAAGGCTTATGTAATTTATCAAGACAAATGCTAAAAATCTGCAGTTTCCTTTGGAGTTTGCTGATTTTCTTTGTATCTTTGGGGTTTGGACAAGCAGGTCGAACAAAACAAAAGACAATGCCAGAAAATCTTCCTTGAAAACTTCTGATTTTACAAACATAACTAAACATAGTGACACTTATAGTCCCGTCAGGAAAAGCAGCCGCCACAACATTTGATATTTGTTTCACTGCAAAACTTTCCACCATTGCTGCCATCACTGCTCTGCTGCTGACCTTACTTCACTTCCTGATATATAATGCCGTTAACTCTTGAGGACACACACAACCATCGCTCTTAAGTAACACAGGACGGCTGGTTTGCACAACAAATCATAGTTGAAATCAAGTGTATCAGCCACTAAAGCACTCTTGAATCTCAGCAGCTGTGAGTTCAGGAGCCACAATATCTATGAAATGACTGAAACACTGGCATGCAATACTGACGATGAGTAGCAAAGCTCATGAGAACAGATGAATGTTTTCCAGAGTGTTTTTCTGCAGCAGTAACGTTGGTCATATCACAGGCGGATGACAGATATCAGACAGGCCAAACAGCATATCGGTCTGAGAGCTGGACACTCACATTCGCAGCATGTGATCTTCTGTGCTTCCAGCCAGACTTTGAGCCAACCAGGGACTCTGGGAGGGGTTTCATGTGGTGCAGCGCGGCCCACTGGGTAAGCTCGCTGTTAATTCCTCCAGTGTTCCCGGCCCACAACAAGGCCAGGCCCCGGCCAGGCCCCATACAAAGACCGGGTTTGTCAGATCTGTGACATAATGCTAATCTCTGTCCGCCGCGGAGGGAGCCTCCCTGCGCCGTCACCTGCTCCTCTGAGAGGGCCTTGTTTTCAGTCACAGAGATGATAACTGAGATGGGAGGGAGGCAGTGAATCTGGGCTGTTATATAACCTCCAGAGAGGAGAATGACCTCTGAGGCCTCGAACAACGCAGTCCTCGCTGTTGAGGACAAGAGCTGAGGGACTGATGGAGGTTTCGAAAGAATTCAGTTTGTTATTTCTCAGCAAGTTTTAGTTTGACAAACAAACATTTTTATGAGGCAGAAAAAATGATCTCACTGGATCATGAGCCAAAGAAACACAATGTTTTTGTATCAGGACATAACACACTTAAATGTCAAAGGAGAAACTTTAAACTAACAAACCAAAGTCGTGTTTTTCAATACAAATACATTACAATGAAGTATGTAACATTAACAAAACCTTCCAGCAAATTATATTTTAAACTCAATCTGCATTATTGGATTAAAAAAGACAACCCAGACTTTTGTACAACGCAGTTCAGTGAAATGAACATCGATGTTTTCTTCTATAGTTACAAGCAGATATTCATAACAACATTTCCACTTCACAATCTTCACTCATAACAACATTTCTTGGAATTACTGGTTGTGTGTGTGGTTGGTCGTCTTCCTGTTTTCCAGTTAAACATAAGGAGAGCTATTAAGAGTCAACAGCCATGCTAACCGTTCTGTCAGGCTGCATTTAGTCACAGTGGTGCTTTGAGCTAGAAGCTAACATCAGCATTGCCACGTGCTTCTGTGTTAACGTGCAATTTTAAAAACATTGAATCAAAAATATAGTATACTATACAGTGTAAAGTAGACTTTAAGTAAAGTAAAATGGAAGATAAAGTAAGTGCAACAAGATAAATCAGTTAGTGGAATAAAAAGCCCAGTGCAGCTAAAGCAATAAGCTGATTAATAGATTAGTGCAGTGGTTAATGTTAACGTGAAGCAATGTCTACTCACAACGTCTTGTTGTTGAAGTAGCGTGGGATCATGAGGGTTGTTAAGTTTGTTATTAAACAACAAGCATCGAAATCTATCTGATGCACAGAATTGTTTCTGGACATCCTAATGTCTTAAGTTCTACTTTTAGTTATGTACGTAAACTTCCTTCCTCACTCTCTGACCTTTCATCTGATGTCGAGCATTGGGAAAATGTAAGTACATAGCGGTCTAAGGGTGTAGTCATTTTCAGACATTTTAATGCGAAAAGTGGCAGGATGTGTATAATGTTATAATGCTGGAAAAGTGCTTCCACTGAAAACTTAAAATTTCTTGGTAAACAACACTCGTCAAAACAACCCCACCACATTGTCCGCTGAGTAACTCCTCTGGAAGTTTCAATCAGTCACAGTCTTACTCATGATCTTCATGAACTCATCTTTTAAGCCAGTAGAGGCTGTTAACAGCTGCTGCTGATAACAACAGAACTGAAACAAGAGGCTAAATGAGGCTAAAAGGATGTTCTGTGGTCAACACCACAAGCAACAACTTTCATCTTACACATTTTCATTTGATTAATTGTTACTGTAAAAATTACTCATTACTACAACTTTCAAAAAAAGCCAGATAAATAAACAGACGTTGTGCAGCAGAAATATGTTACCCAGTAACTCCTGAACCCCGTTTTTTTAGACAATAAAAAAAGATAAACTGTTCATCCGTTTTATCATTTTGAGAAATGTATTGAAAAAATATCTGAAATATTTGTCGGATCCAGCTTCTTCAATGGTTTTTTTTTTTACTTTTGTCTGACAAAATAAAGACCAAGACATCATCTTGAGGGGCAACAGCAACTAAAGTTCTGCCTGTTGAGGTTTCACTCAACCAAAGAGACAGTCTCCACCTCACAGAAGTGTTTACATGACCAAAACTCCCAATCTGCTCTTTCCTCACTGATGAAAGGTAACAAAAAGGAAACATCCGCTGACAAGAAACCTGATCAAGATGGTTGAGATCTGTGAGTGTGTTTACTTTTTCCTCTCACTCAAACACACAAACTCACACGCACTCTGCACTGGGATGCTGCTACGTGACAACGGGGATGTCGAGCGTATACAAAGAGGACGCAGAGAAAATGTTCTCCCACGTACGCCTCAGTCAGCGCGGGGGTTTGATGTCTAACAGGCATGTTTGAACACAAGGTAACTAACAGGGAGACATCGACACCAACCACAGACTGCTTTACACCACACACACTGAGACAACTGAATGTGGGGCATCCTTTACTGAAGCCAGACCTGGAAAATCAGGGCCATCCTTTCATCCGAAAAATGGGTTAGCAGCAGTTCACAGAGTCTGCCAATAAAACACTGCGCCGGCTATCAACATAACGCCTCATGTTGTTTTACAAGTTGAACTTAGTTTAGTAGGTCAGAGAGGAACAGAAAGAGAGAGCGTCAAGGCAATCTTTGTGCCTCAGGTGGGGTTTGAAACTAAATAAGATTTCTGTGACGTTTGTTCACTTATTTAACTCATCGGACACTTTTGACACGACTACACCTGTCACGGAAAGGATAAGGAGGGCAAAAATTGCAACTCGCAGGAGCAACCGTTCATAACATTTGGAAAATTGTGTTACAGGTTTACAAGTCATGCCTAAACCTGGCAACTCTTTTGGAAGATTGTTTCCTGGAATAATGAGGTAGTGACGGTCAAACAGAGTCCACACACAAGTGCAAAACACTGTAACAGACATCTGATGAGGCTTTCAAGGCCGTTTAATCTCATCTAGAGAATCAAAGACGAGGGAGGCAAAGGAGATGAAAGTTGTGGATGTTATTGAAGTTTAGGGAGGGAATCTGGAGCTATGGGAGGTGACTGAGGAGATGAAAAGCCCAGAAAGAAAATGAAAGTCATCTTCAACTTTAGTTCACCGCATCCTATTGTCCCCACAGCAAGTCCAAAAGGCAGCTGGGTCTAAGAGTGGAGAGTTATTTTAGGAGGTTTGGAGTTAGTAGACGGGATAATTTGACCAGCGTGGACTGGTTTGGAGGCTTCTGTTTAGTCTGGTAGTCCAGTTGAGGTGCCAGTGCAGATACACAGAGACGGAGAGGCCACTTAACATGGCAACACCCTGCTTTTAAAATGTGACTCAGAGAAAACCAGTGTTTTATTAACCAGCCTGAGCCGAGTTGCAAAGTGCATACACCTGAAATAGCAGCAACAGCTTATAGAAAATTTTACAAAAGATGCAACAGGAAACACTAAATCTGTTTTTGAATTTTATGATACTAGAGGAGGGAAAAGCAAACCCAAACCAACCACCTCAAGTAAAATGTAAGCAATCTAATATAGTCACTGCAAATTCACTTTATGAATACAGCAAACACACCACTAACAACTTTTCGGAGCCACATCGAATACTATAGCTGCATCATAAGAGCTAAAAAACTCAGTCAGTACATTCACTATATAGCTTCATAAATGCACTATATACTCCTTTAATGTATTAAAGGGGCACTATGTAGTTTTGGAGAAGAAATTCAAACTTTGCAGTATCAATGAGATAATAATACAAACTCAGAAATGTTTCCATAACTGCATAAACAAGCTGTTCACAGAGGAAAATATGGTCCCCAGAACACTGTTTGAAGCTAGAAAGGTGGCAGGGTCCGCCACACATAAACAAAGTAACACAGTATAAAACTGTGTTGTCCTTTCAAGACAACACAGTTTGTTTATTCAGTTTATTCAGTCATGAAAACAGTTTGTTTATGTAGTTTGTTTAGGCATTTTAAAAAAAACAATCATCAAGATCTTTCTCTTGTGATTAAAATGTCTTCCCCCAAAAAACTACGTAGTGCACCTTTAAATCCCCAACGACATGGCTATGATTTTATAGTAAATTTAGCAAAGATGCAACAGCAAAACACTGTAATCTGTTTTTGAATGTTGTGATATTAGAAGAGGAAAAAACAAACCCAAACTAACCACTTAACACATAGTGAAAGATAATAAATCCTATAACACATAGTCCACTGCAAAATCCCTCTTTGACAAAACAAACACACCACAAACAAGTTTAGGAGCCATATAGAATTACAGCCACTGCACAGGAGTTTAAAAACCTCCATGAAGTGTCAAAAAAAGTCAATTTTTCATCATTAACGTGACTTTAATAAAGGCAAACAGGCAAAATACTCTTTGAAATGCCTTTTTAAAAAGTTCTGCATGTACGAAGTGAAGTTTACTGTTATCTCTCTTGTGATTTGTGGTGTTTTTACCTGGTAGAAGTGGCCGCAAAGTCTCCATCCAGCAGGCGCAGCTTGCAGAACAAAACTCCGTTGACAAAAGGCACAGCGCTCAGCTCCTCCAGGGTCAGATGGGTCTGAAACTTGAATTTCTTCTTTTTCACGAAGAAGGCCATTGTTTTACTGTCTTCACTCGCATAAAACACAGCCAAACCTGACGAACGAACTAAAAGAAAGTACTACTTAAAAACTGTCTGAGCTTAATGCAACGTCCCTGTTCAGCTGATGCTTCAGTCTGTGTTTTCATGCGAACTCCGCTTCTTCAGAGATGATTCAGCACAGAAATCTGGAAACAAATCAAGTATTTCCGTTATAAATGTGTATAAACGAAGAGAAAATGTCACGCTTGCGGTCTGAAAGTCATAGAGAACTTACCTGGAGACATTTCGGGTGCTGTGGGGTTCGTCCAGACGCCATAAAATGACAGAAAAAGACGTTTGGGCTCTTGTTTCTTTCGGTACCGAGAGGAGGAACTTTACATTCGTACCGTCAAGCTCGCTGGGAATGCGTCATGTGACTTCCGGTTGGCACCTTTCGGAATAAAAGCTGAACTCTGAAGTCACAAATCTGCATTTGACAACAAATATCAAGTTACTCAAGTAGGCCACTGCACTGTTTCTGTAAGGCTACCTTATATTTCTACTGCACTACATGTATCTGATTATTCAGCTGCCCAGTAGTCTGTGAAGTATTTAAAACCAGCTCCACCTCTTCAACATGCAATATTAAAGTGATCATCTAAATACTTTTCACATCTAAAAGAAGAAAAAAAAGCAGTTTGCATTTGATAAATGCTGTTTGTTTGCTTGGAATTCTGGCTGCTGATGCATAAGGGGCAAAAGTTCATGTTAAACCTTGCAGAGTGACATTAAACATACAGCACAAGCATAGTGATCTGCTAATACTACAAACTTTCTGCAAATAATAAATAAAATGAATGCATCAAAGAGTCAGAATTAGTACATTTCTTTTGCACTGATGATTATTTACACTCTTGAGTACACTGCCTAGCTTATATTGAGCTCATTTGACTTTGAATTTTACAACTAATCAAAAAAGATGAATTTAAAAATTTCTTTAGTAATAATTGTTCAACATCAGTATGGTTGTTTGCTTCAATTGTGGGTTTTATTTTAAAACGTATCGAACATAACTTCCGGTTGCTTACTACCTCACTCTTGTTAACTCGACACAGCTCTTTGGACTCTCGCTTGCAGCACATACTGCAGCCTGAGCGGTGAAGCAGCGCCACCGTGTGGTGACAGTCTGCTGCTGGGAGTTCAGTCATGTTACATTCACGGACTTTTATTTTATTGATTTATTTGTTTCTTTTTTCATATGAGAAGATTAAAATAATTAAATAATTTTATGAGGCACGTGAAAGCATAGCCATCGACCAGAATGTTTGCCTGGTAAGTTAGTTATTAATTTGTCTTTTAAGGCGGCACAATTACAAACTTTATTCTGAGAAATTTTCAATAAATTGGGCACCGTTATGTCAGCAGTCTTAAAATATCATTTTTGTTGTTGAAGCTTTTAATCATAGATGAATTTAATCAATTCTAATAGTGTCACCACAGATTCAGTTACTTATCAATTCATATTGTTGTGGTATTGTTTTTATATTATAGGCCTATATATATATTTATAAAATAACTGATATGTTATAAGCATGAAGAAATGTTACTTTCAACGAGGAGAAATGAATTATTTAAGCGGTAGGTTGATCAGCTTTAAGTGAACTTCATTGTCAAGTCAGCCAACAGAGAGCAGCAGAGCATCAAAGTCAGGGCAGAGAGGATCTGTGTCTAAAATCTCTATACTGACTCCTCAGCAGCGCCTTTATGCACAAACGGTGATGTGATCTGCTTTATTACAGGATTCAAATACTTTTTTTTTGTCACAAACACATTTGTACACAGTGAAGTGTGCAGTAAAAGGCCAAATTACTGCCTCAGTAGACTGTTTTAAGCTTAAACTACTATAATAATACAATATTGACGAGAAAAATAAAACGATATCTAATATAATATAGATATAGATAAATAATAGTACAAGGAAAGGTGATACATTCAACAGTAAGAGAATATTATTTCAGTTTCTGAATATTTTTGTTTATTTACTGGTAGATTTCTGTTGTATTTTCATGTAACTTGTCAATGGTCACAACACATGGCTGAATTCATAATTCAGAGTCCCTGTTTTGAACTTTGTGCTTTCACTCCTTGATTGGTTGAGGGGTTTCTGCATCATTTATAAAGGACAACATGCTTCCTCTTTCTCTGGAAGTCAGCTGAACTGATGTATTAGCAATTCAATGCCAAAGTGCACCTCTGGTTATCTGGAACATCCTGTCACTTGTCTGTCCCAACAATAACCCATTAACCCAGCCATAAAAACACCTCAATCCAAATGTAAAACTGTACCCTTTCCTCAGCAAGACAACAACAGTGTTACAGATGATTGTGTTGTGAGATTTCCTCTGTTACTGATGAGACTGAGCCCCCTCACCTCTCACCTGTATTTCTCCAATGTAGGTTAAAGTGTCGCTGAGACCTCTTTGTGACAAACACACACTGTCGTAACAGTTATCATTTACCTTCAGCTGTGTGACGCAGAGGATTCAACAACTGGCACCAACAAGACCAACATGTTTTTATTCACTCTGGACTTTATCTGGTTGGTTAATGGACAGCTGAGTTTGAACATTTTATGCTCTTTGATATAAGCCAAAACAGACGCGAGCACTCTTAGACCGAAGTTACCAAAAACTGACTCACATGAGAGCAGTGGTGGAAAGTTACTGAATACTTAATACTTAACCAATCTCTTTTTCAGGTGGTTTATAATTCCACTTCATTATACTTTATAGGCAAATGTTCAGGAGTGGGAAAAAATCCTCTGTTCCTTTACGTAAATAAAAGTAGAAATACCATCTAAAAATACTCTATTAAGACTAAAACTCCTGAACTTATAATGTTCCTTCCTCTGCAGAGTAGCTCCTTTCAAAGGGTTATGTTAGTGTAAAATATTTTATTATTCTGTTTTTATCACTAACCATTCCATAGAAGTACCTGAGTAAATGTTAGTTGCATGTTAGTTCCACCGCTGCAAATATTGGACTTTCTACTCCACTAGATAACAGTTATTTTTCAGTTAAAAAAAAAATTACTTTAAAAAAAAAACATATGATAAGGTTATAAATTAAACCAGTAGGTCAAAGTTTCATTTACTAGACATTTTACAGCACCAGGGTTGTAAAATGAAATGTAGGTTGCAGTCCCTTTATGTTACATAAAGAGGGGGGTGGGGATGTGGAGGATGATCTCAGAGCTTGCAGAAATAATGAAGCTGCTCTGTAGTCTGCTGGTACGGCAGAGGATACATCTGTATCTTTTGGCAGATGGCAGCAGGGCGAACAGACTGTGGCTGGGTGGGTGTTGTCTTTAAGTATCCTTTGGGCTCTATGCAGACATCTCTGATGCGCTGTAGATGGGTACTTGTGATGTTCTCGGTGGTTTCAATCACCTGCTGTTGAGACTTCCTGTCCTGGGCTGTGATGAACCATGCCTGTTTCTGATGTTTGAGTACTTTCTATTGCTCCCTTTACAAAACCCCACATGTTTCTCCTCTAAATTTCTCACATGGTTGAATTTAAAGAACTGGTTGAGGCTGAAAGAGGTCAAATTATTCATTTTAGTCCAAAAGATTCATACAGATTGGTGTAGCAGAACTTTTCTTCTTTCATCTACAGTAAACCATCTTATAACCCCTTAGATTTATATTGTGACCCCTGATGAAACCCTGGACAACACCACTAAGCTGTGTATATAAAGTACCTTGACCAGCTACAGTTATATAATGCTCATAATGACCAGGGCCTTGGTAATCTGTGAATCTGGACTAACTGAGGGTCTGATCACAGCTGAAGAAAATAAAACCTGCAGAGAAATATGTCCTCATCAGCACATTTTATCAAACCTTCAAGTGCTCTTTATCTCAGGATAGGAGTGGACAATCTTTAAGTTGCCAGACAATCAATACTTTTTGTAACATTCTAACGCTCAGACTGAATTCTGGCAAGAAAATGGTGAGAGATTGATTCTGCAAAATACACAGCATATCTGACAGTATGTGGACACCTGCACAATGTTTGTGGATACCAAAAACATTACAGAAGTACAGTATGTGATGACTGAGCATGTCATCCCATCCTCCACTCTTCTGGTTTCAGGCTTCCCATCTGATTTTATATCCTGGCTGCAGATTTGCCCCCACTCAGATACAACAGCTGATGTCCAATACTGACGTTTGTTGATAAGGTCTGGCTCACAGTCGAGTCCAGGAGTTAGATAGAGCTGAGAGCAGGGCTCTGCACAGACCAAGTTCTCCACAGCGAACTGTGAAAATCATTTTTGTGTTTTTTGTTTTACAGATCAAGCAGATGCTCGTACAACTGACAAAGGGAACGAAGGAAAAAGAAACACTATTCTAATAATCACACGATTTAGTAAAATACAAAGAAAACAAGATGATCATATATAACATGACATGACGGTCAACATGTGTGGTCTTATGAGAATGAATTCAATTTGGAGAAAATGCTAAAAAACAAACAAACAAACAAACAAAAACACTCTGACAGAGAGAGAAGTGAAAACATATTTGTATATAAACACACTGAGCTGATGAATATTCAGACCTTTGCTATGACTGATAGTTAAGCCTCATGCAGAGGTGTGTGTGTGTGTGTGTGTGTGTGTGTGTGTGTGTGTGTGTGTGTGTGTTGTATGTAAACCCAGACAGGATCAGCTGATAGTCTCAGGGCTTCATCTGGTAGATCTTGGCGTTCCTTCAGCGCCTTTTTTAGGCTTTTGGCGCTCCTCCGGTGCTCTTTGTTCCAGTTTATTTCTACAGCCTTCATCCCTCCAGCCTGTCCGCCTCAGGGTGGCTTTGACAGAGAGATCTAACCACTGCAGTCAGGGGCCAAAACAAATTATGCAATACCGTCTGCAGCAGAGTAAATAACATACAGGGAAACTAAATTAATTACAAGACCGATGGAGTGTGTCGCAGAAACAGATGAGGACTGTTTTTTAGCCTCACAAGAGCGCATAGAAGTTTTCTAAAGTTTTCTAAAACTCACTTTTGCTCATAATCCAAACTTGATTATTGATTTTGCATGGATTTTTTTTTCTTTCACTTGCTGATACATCTGTTTTGCTGCTGGATGAGTCTGTTTCCATGTGTTTGTTTTTGCTTTGCAGCAAAACCAAATTTGCCATGAAGAACAGTGAAGACTTAACTGAAAATAGGCGATTCACGATTAAAGATGGTTGTCATTCGTTTAATACCTGCTGCAAACCATATAAACTTGCACTACTCAAGTAGAAAAATAAACAAATGCATGCAATGACCCTTCATTGTGAGCTAATGTTGTGGTCCTTTCAATAGTTGACAACGCATTTTTTTACCCCACAGGCTCATTTTAGCTCTGCTTCATTAGACAAAAAGAGACTTCTTAAAACAGCCTAATTTGGAAACATAGATATGCAGATACATTTTAATCTCATTCATTTTGCCTTGTCCTGCTTTAAAATCTGTTGTCGCATGCATGCTGGGCTGGCTGTGTGTATACCTTTGACATTACAGCTCTACCTTGATGTTTCACTATTATATTCATCTATTTGTAATTTATACCATTGACTTCTTTTAGGTTTATTCTGAAAGGTGCTGTACAAACAAAAGCGTGTTCCTCTTCTCCTTATCATTTTTCGCGCATTTTCTAGTCAATTTCATTTCATCTGTTCATGTCCCACACTGAACTGAATTTGTTTTTTGGGTTGTTTTTTTTTGTCTTGCTCTGTTGTTTCTTGGCTTTGTGCTATTTGTTATTTTATGAAAATGAAATAAAGTCAATCATTATTGATATCATTGTTGTTTTTGATTTCTGCAGGAGCATGCATCAGTGATTTGGTGATATTAGTTATGATTTTCTTTACTGGTAAAATTGCTTATTGAGAAGTTTAAATTAAAATTCAGGCTGTTGTTAAAGGTGATCAGATTTGGCAGAGATCCAAACCTGCATGTTTAGACAGATCCAGTGGTAAACAGTGTCCACTTTCTACACCCAACCTGGAGCCTTTTGAAACATGTCTCTCTCCGTATGGACCTCCACCTCTTGCCTTTTGAAATTTGAGCAATAATTTTTATGAGGCTCCTCGAGCAAAGCAGTACAGTGTGTCCACGATGCACTGCTTATGTCATATCTTGACCTATGAAAACAAACCTGGTGCTGGGTACAGTCATAATTTGACTTTAATTCTGGCAGTGGGACCCTGCTGACATCTGTTACACAAGGCCGCTGTGATGTGCTGCCAATAAGAGAGGCAGAGCAGCAGGTTTCAGTGCCCCCTGTGAAGGTTTGACTGGATGTTTGGATAAGAATAGGCACTGTAATGTTGTTATTTCAACTGCTTTATCAAGCAATCAATCAATTAATCAATCACTCAATCAATCAAACTTTACTTATACAGCACATTTCAAATAACTCAAAAGCAATTCAATGTGCTTTACAGGTGACTGAAAAAAACATGGTATATTAAGAAAACAATAATGGTGCAATAAATTAACAGTTAAAAAATATACGATAAAGAATAAAAGATTTTTAAAAAGCAATAAAATAAAATATTGCACGTAAAAGTATGTTGAAAAAAGGTTAATAAGAGTATAATAATAATAATAATAATAATAATAATAATAATAATAATAATAATAGCAACAAGTAAAATGTAAATAAAAATCAATATAAACTATGGATAAAAAGTATATAGGGTTATGATAAAAACAAAATAAATTCAAATAAGTATAAATAGAGCATAAAAATATAAGACACTGCATATAAGCCAGACAGCTTAAGTATACGTTGAATAACTTTAGTACCTTATTATAATAATAATAATACTGAGCCTATTTTCTAATTTTAAATTGATTTCGATCTTTATTTATCTATTTTTCTGACACTGGTGATATTACTGGTGATCTTCTGGCACATGTACCGCCAAACAACCCCCGTGTCAGCCTCTGCCACAGTTTGAACAAAAGAAAAGACAGGATTGGTCATTCTTTCAAGGGTTGGATAAAACGAGCACCGTGATTGGTTGGCCGTTCTCCATTTTTTTTTTTTGGCAAGAGAGGGCCGGACCGAGTCGAGCCCGTCAATGGACGCCCTCTGTGATTGATCAGTAGTAAAAAAGGACGTACCTGCTGCCGGCGGGACCGCCTGTACAGCCAATGACGTCGCGCTGTTCCGGGAAGGGGCGTGGCCTCTTGTCATTCTTTAGAAGCCGGCGTTTCCTTACCGGCATTTCAGTATTGCCCCGTGAAGGAGACGCACAGAGTTGTGCTATTTATTTATGTATTGTAGTTTCTTTTAAATTATTGGGAGCCAAACATGCTCGGCCTGTGCCTTTACGTCCCTGTGTCTAACTCGGACCCCATTGAAGTGGAATATTTTGAGTCTAACGGACTGCCGTCGGAGCTGAAGTCCCTCTTTAACAAATTGAGCGTGTTCCTGCCATCCCAGGAGTTCTCAACTTACCAAAAGTGGCGAAAGGTAAGGAATAAAAATACTTAATGTTAACTTTTAATGCTTTGTATGTCACCGCACAGACTGTTTAGCATCTACAATCACCTAACTGTGTCAATCCCATTACTTTGACCGGCACTAAAATCCTTTCTTTCCGGGCGCCGTAAGAATTAGCATGGGGTTGTAAAAAGCCTTACGACTAGGCCGCAAGTTACCGGCGTCCAGAAAAGTCGCCACGAGAGCACCTTTATATCCATTTTTAGTGGAAAAACATTGCTATTATTGTTGACACATTGTTAACGTAACATTATTGTCTTTAAAGGTCATATAGCTGATATTTTCCGTCCATTTTAACTACTTTCTATTATTGAATGGGCGCGGGCAGTGTAACAGACGGTGCCGGCACAGGGAAAATCCACCCTAAAAAGGAATTTGTGCTATGCTAGGCTATTTGAGTTAATTTCGGAAGTAAGGACAATTATCAAAATCACCCGCTTCTTCTCCGAAAGTGAAAGGAGACAGTTCATATAAGATGAATCAATGCATGAAAAATTACAATAATAATAGGTAAAAAAAAAAAAATCTCAAACTTTAGTATTTATTTTATAAAGTTGTGAAATTCTGACAAGACTCATTACTTTGCGCAGACAGTGCATGTTGCATTTTTATTTCCTCTCAGGATCGTTTAAGTCTTAGCTTGTTGTTCATACATGCATCTTGCTGAAACCAGAAAACTGGCGAGGTGACCCTTGATTTTTGTCCTGAAAGATTGACCTGGGCTGTGACTCATGCTCCTTCTGCAACCAACTGGACAATGGCCTGTTGTCCTGTTGGGATTTTTATTATTTGCACTCAGCTGAAGTCCACATTAATGCTCATGAACTGATGGCAGTGCAATGATATTCAGTATTTTGCCATTAACTTCTAAGTTAGCGTCTTATGCTTCCAGCAAAGCCAGCTGCCCCATTTGTTGTCAATACAGCAGCTGCAACAATTTCGCTCTCTGGGAAATGCAAACTTTTATTTTAAGTACACAAACACTGACCAAACCTGTTTCTGACTACAGAAATGGCATAATATAATAAAATGATGTCCTTTTGACCATGTTACGGGTCACATTTATGCACCCATGCAACTAGTTCAGTCTGAGCTGCAGATGCAAGCAAAAGTGTATCATTACTGGCTGACAGTCATATGCCTGCACTGTGGGCAGTGGGTCAGGTATCAGTGCTGGATAGCAGGCTGGAGGACTGCCGGTGTCCTCGTCTCATTTTAGCTCAGGTGGTATGAGCTTAGACTGGATTAAAGCAGTTGGCGGGTCGACCTGCAGTTGAGGTCAAAGATAGACCTGAGTGTTACTACCTAATACCCCCCACACACACACTCCCCGGTTCTGCAGAAATGGACGTCATCCCAGTCATTCAAGACTGCCAAGAGCGCGGTGGCTTAGCAAATTGGTCGTGATGCTGTCCAGTGGGGTCATGAAACACAAGCCAGGGCAACTTCTAAGTCTCCAGTCATATTTTAGACTGTGGATTCAGCAAAGGGACATAGAGTACATTTCATAACTTGCTGTACCTGTTTCATAAGCCACTGCTAAATTGTGTCAGAACAGACAACTTCTCTGCATACCACTGTAAATTGTCATCTGCTGTTAACACTGTTTATCCTTGAAACTATTTAAAACGATGTAACACCACACTATATGTGCATCTTTGAGTCAATGAAATGTCATTCTTTGTTCTACATCTGACATTGACTTATTGCCTGTATTCATTGCAGAAAACCTTAAAAGGGGAAGAAAATGAGTCAGACGGACAGCTGGACTTTGAGGAGTTTGTTCACTATCTGCAAGACTATGAGAAAGACCTGAAGCTTGTGGTGAAAAGCATCGACAGGAAGAATGCAGGTATGACACTGAGGTTTTCGTTTTGTTGCAGATGTGTTGTGCTTGCTTGGTTTCATTTCTCACCTAGTCAGTAGTTCACCCACAGTAAAAAAGTTTATCTTAAAACCTGTCTTTGTTTCCTTTCAAGGTCGTGTTGATCCTAAGGACTTCATGCAGTCTCTTCAGGACCTCGGTGTGCATATTTCCCCACAGCATGCGCAAAAAGCCCTTAAGAGGTAAATTCACTCATCCATTTAATCCACTGCAACCTTGGATTGTTTAATTAAGGGGCTCAGTATCTTACTTTTGTTCTCTTTTATTAAAGCATGGATAAGAATGGAATGATAACTATCAGCAGTAAAGACTGGAGCAACTACCCCATGGTTGAGAAGACGGAGAACATTCCTGAGATCATCCTGTACTGGAAACACTCCACGGTTAGTTCAGCACTGCACTGAAACCACGATTATTGCCCTGAAAGGAACACATGTAGAGACAGCTGAGCTGTAACAATACAGCTATTTCACTACCAGAACCTTAACAGGGAAGATGATCATCATCATCATCAATCATTGGTTCAACAAATCTGAATTAATGTGGACAGAGCGAAAAGAAACATTGTTGGTGTTACGTAAATTGTCAGATGTCCTTATTTCACACAGTCTCAGAGCAGATAGCGGTATCAGGGCATCTGAGAATTGTATCACTTGGACTGAAGCTAATCAAAGTGCATGGGGCATTGCACCTTTGTCCTGACTGGAAAAGCAGGTCAATTGAAGCACAATTCCCTGAAAGGCTACATCAGCTCAAGTTGTGCGTCAGCAATTAAGCTCTATTAGGCTATGAAAGGACCCGTGGTCCCATTCCAGAAGGATTATGTTGGAAGGATTTGTCGAATGGCACTCTGTTATGTAAAAGGGAGCAGCGGTCAATCAGAGCAGGTGGAGACTGAAGCAATATAGCACAGTTCTTGCTAGAGGACTGTGTGATCTTGGGGGGTGTTCAAGTTATTCCAATGCTGTGCCATCTAATGAGTCCAGTAGCCTCGACTTTACGCCGAGGAGACACTAACAGGCTGACCCAAGGCCAAGAATAGAGTTGGAGTACCCCTCTGGGAGGCCAAGCAAAACGCAGCCAGATGACTGATGAAACATGAGCTGCTGGGTCATCCGAGTTTTTAAAAAAAATCTGATGTTTAATGCTCTGTGTGGTCACATGTTAGGCCACACAGCACAACCTGAAACTTACTACCAGCTATTTATGACTGGTGGGCAAAGAATCAAAATAAGTCTTCTCAGAATGAGGTGCAAAACAAACTGCAAAATGTCTCGTAGAAAGATAATTGCCATTCAGCTCAGTGAGGAAAAACTTAGATTTCTATTTTTATGATATTAATTATGCATTTTCTTCTTCTTTTTTCAAGCTTTTAAAATTCTGACTCCTGTTAAAGGTGACCAGAGTTGGCAGAGATCCAAAACTGCAGGTTCAGACAGATCCAGTGTTAACCCATGTCCGTGCTCTTCTCCTGACCTAAATCATCTTGTCTCCTTATGGACATGCGCCTTCTGCCCTTTGAAATTTGAGCTTAAAGTTTAATAAGGCAAAGCTGTGCAGTGTGCCCATAATTGACCATTGAGATCAATTAAATATTGACCTATACTGTGTAGTCTGTAAAAAAACCTGGTGCTCAGCGACAGACAGTTTGACCGTTACCGTGGCAGGGGGGCCTGGTGACGCATGTTTGCCTGCCACACAAGGCCGCTGTCATGTGCTGTGACAAGAAACCTGTTCAGAACGGTACACATGCGGCAGTATTCAGTGCTACATGTGAAGGTTTTAACTGGCTAAGTGGATGTTTGGATAATATAGGTTCTTTGACCGCAGCTGGTGACAGTGAAGATGAACAAATAAAAACAAAATAGAAATGGTTTTACTAAAAACTTTTTTAAGTTGTCCACATGACCTGAAAACACTGACTTCTTCTATTCTTTGTCATGTCTTCCTGAAGTGAAAAGTTATTTCAAGATCTACTGTGTTCCTAACAATAATGTCTCTGTCCCTGGCAGATATTTGATGTGGGTGAGAACCTGATGGTGCCTGATGAGTTCACCATAGAGGAGAAGCAGACTGGGATGTGGTGGAGGCACCTGGTCGCAGGTGGAGGAGCTGGAGCTGTTTCAAGGACTGTCACTGCCCCCCTGGACAGACTCAAAGTCATGATGCAGGTAATTGAGCTTGATTAAATAACAGTTTAAAACTCATTTTAAAAGTTTTACTTAAAATGAAAACTGGCACTGACATGGGGGAAAGTATGTGAAATATGACTTGAATTTCCAGGTCTTGGGGAGTTTGGGAACTGGACAGTGTGTTGAGGAAGTCATGGAAACTCTTATCTTACTCACTATTTGCAAGGGTGGTGGGTTATGTGACCCACTTTTTCAGCTGTTTTGCTTTGTGACCCCTCCATAATGCACATCATGCTAAAACATAACAAACTCTGAAATAGAGTCCAGAGATTTAAACTAAAAAAATAAAACTTTGGATAAGGGGATGTTAATGAGATTCGCCTTGAGGCGACCATGCAAGTGGCACAGTCAGTTAGTCATGAAGAAACTTGGAATAAATTGCTCAAGATCAAGTTGCATAACGGTCATAAACAAGTTAATGTTTAATAGACAGTGTGTAAGAGCGCGGGGCTGGAGTCCAGGGGCTGGTGATGTGTCAAAGCCAAGCTATACCACCGACCAATGATGGCTCACATGCGAGCGTCACACCCTCTGCTGTGTAATCCTCACCGTCATCAATGAGATGAAGGTCTAACTGTTCACAATCAGGATGTGTGTCAGTGGCCCCGATTTGCGTCAGTTGCTAGGTGGAAGGTCAACTTTGAAACAATCTTGTTAACTTTGAGCCCTATCGATTAGGAGTTATATGCTTTAGTTGTTTTCCCATCAAATAATTGATGCCCAATTGGGCTCGTTTTTGGGTCCAAAGACATCTTGGCCTACAGCCAGAAAAATCAAGTCAGATTTCCAAATTGTAGTAGTTTGTCCCCTGCCAATGTAGACACAAGTTTAGAGCCGCTTGTGGTCAAACATTGATTTTATATTTAATTGATTTCTTCTTCCTTGTCAGGTTTATGGATCCCGGACCAACAACATGTGCATCATGTCTGGGCTGATGCAGATGATCAAAGAGGGTGGTACAAGGTCATTGTGGCGAGGCAACGGTGTGAACATTATCAAAATTGCCCCCGAGTCGGCCCTCAAGTTCATGGCATATGAGCAGGTATGACACGTCACTCATTCTGTGAACTGCATTTGTGATGCTCCGTGTTCTTGATGAACATTCACTAATCTATTTTCTTTCTCGGCTTCTCCAGATTAAACGTTTAATTGGCAGTGATAAGGAGACTCTGAGCATCTTGGAGCGTTTGGTTGCCGGGTCTCTGGCTGGAGTGATCGCCCAGAGCACAATCTACCCCATGGAGGTGATTATCACTTTAATTACACATGCGCTACAGATTAAAGAGGCATTAAGAAACCTTATTCATGACTTGAAGCATTGCAGTGAAATGAAACATTTTTCTTCACTGAATCTGTCCCCAGGTCCTGAAAACTCGTCTTGCTCTGAGGAAGACTGGGCAGTACACCGGTATCTCAGACTGTGCCAAGCAGATTTTCAGGAGGGAAGGACTTGGAGCATTTTATAAAGGCTACGTCCCCAACATGCTGGGTATCATCCCTTATGCAGGCATCGACCTAGCAGTGTACGAGGTGAGCAGTCACTACTACACAAACTGTTATCCTGTAAAACCTCTGTGGGGTTATTTTTACTTTTCTGCATTCTTAAGCCTTAATAGTATCGGTCTGGGCTTCCATTTCATCAGCCTGCTAAAAAAAACTCGGCACATACCATTCTTCATACCTCAACCTCTAATCAGAACAACAATGTTAATCTTTTCAGCTATAAACTCACTATGTTTAAGGTTTTACTTGCTTTTTAACTCTACACACTGATAAAGCAAACACCTTTTATATTAGGAAAGAAAGGAGGGAGTATTGTTCAGGTGGCATTAGAAAAAAGCTAAGAGTTTGTAGTGAAATATCTTACCTCACTACTTTAAAAATGGCACCAAACACATGTCTTAGTTGCATAATAGACTCTGAATGACCAAATGATGTAATACTGAGGGGAAAAAACACAACATAGTTTAGAGAATTAGTTTTTAATGTCGTACATTTCCCCCCCTCAGACGCTGAAGAACAGCTACCTGCAGAACTATGGCACCAACAGCACTGACCCTGGCGTGGTTGTCCTGCTGGCCTGTGGCACCGTGTCGAGCACCTGCGGTCAGCTTGCCAGTTATCCTCTGGCTCTGGTTCGCACCCGCATGCAAGCACAAGGTGAGGCCTCAGACCTCTGATCTTTTTTGTCTGCATTAATAAGACTACTGTACAGTATGGGATGAATGGTTGAACACAGATACTAAATTCACTGATGCCGACAATAAATTGTCTAGATATCTGGTGGCTTCTCAGAAAATTGTTGTATTCTCAGGGTGGAAAACACCAAATATGTTTTTAGACCAACACAGTGCACATTGAATTGAAGGAGTTAAAAGTCATCTTAGGGTAGTAGAAGCTCCTCAAAGGACCACACCTGTTTTTTATGTTTCTGTGGTAAGGGAGGATATGTCCATAACTGTGGTTAGGGAGGGACATTCCTGTAAAAGGCATATCATAATTCAGTAATTGTACTGGCCTGATAAAAGTAACACAGAAGTTGTAAACAAGAGGGTTAAACTTTGGGCTGCAACTAATGTTGTTTTTATGATTGATTTGTTTATTTACTTCTGTCTAAACTGATGAAAAGCAATCAATTCTCACACTCGAGAACCAGAAACTGTCCGACTTTTGACATTTGTTGCATCAAAGACTTAAATGACAAACTGATATCAAAATTGGCCGTTCATTTTCTTACAATCTATTAATCTTTGCGATCAAGAGAATTTTTTCCCCTTTTTTTTAAAAAAAGTTACAAATAAGAAAGCTCGTACATCATCTCAATGTAACCTGTTTTTTTATATTTCTTTACAGCTGCGACAGAGGGCAGCCAGCAGGTGACGATGTCTGGTCTCTTCAGGCAAATCCTGCAGAACGAGGGCCCCACAGGGCTCTACAGAGGCCTGGCCCCCAACTTCCTCAAGGTCATCCCTGCAGTCAGCATCAGCTACGTTGTGTACGAGCACCTGAAGACACAGCTGGGAGTAACATCACGCTGATACTCACCCTCTCATTGTCACATGAGCACGAATGTGACAAATGACCCTCACCCCTTCAAACCCAAACAACCCAGAACTACCACCCCCCACCCCCTCTCTCCCAGGGTTAATGCTAGGGAATCCCAGGGACCCTTTGGCCCCTCTGCGGGTTCGTGGAGTCATCTCATTCTGTGAATGTCAGCTGACGAAAGACGAGAAAGGACACTGAAAGTTGGAAAAGCCAAGGTGGAGGATATGGACTCTGTGAGCTCAGGTTGCCGGGATTGTGACTGCTGCTATTTATGTTTTAAACGAGTTGTGTTGAGAGAGAAATGTGTCTGTAAATCAACGACCAAATGTTTTTTGCTCTTGCCACTATTTCGTGTTTTGTTGCCTGAGCAAACGTCCTTTTGTTCATGTTAGTGTGACATTGCAAGCTTTTGTCAGTCAGTAAAACATGCTTGTTAAGTTAATTCTACTTAAAACACTCTTACAGAATACTTTTACATGGCAGATATAGCATTAATGAGTTATTTGATAAGTCTTACTCTTTACCAGTTCTGCCTGTAGGAAGAAATGATTGTGTTCCTAAGTGAGAGGATTTTGCACATGTGAGTTTGAGCTCTCTCCACCCCTGCCCTGAATGAATGACTATGGAGTATTTATTTCCATCCATCCTGTATTTATTGTTTTTATTGTCTAGATAAGAGAGGAGGTATAATTCTGCATGTGTCAACTGTGCAATTTAACTTAAAATGCAGTCTGACTATATTCAGGTAGGGAAACTGTAACCAAGCAACAGCCTTAACACGTGGCTATCAAACACTAAATGTAGTTGTCTGGTGAAATGTTGAAAGGAGAGTTGGACTGCCATTGCAAACCGCTTCAGATTATGTCTGTTAATGTGTGGGACAGGTATAAATGTCTTAATGTTCACCTCAGGCTGAAGGACAGATTATTTAATTAAGAGAGCACACATGGTTTGTTTTTGGGGTTTTTTTCGTTTCACAACATTTATACTCTGGGAAAAACAAGGGCTTTGAAAAGATGGGCAACAATGCACTTTAATCAATGCTGGAAGGGCCTTTTGAATGTCATATCAATTCAGGTATTAAGATTTAATTCTTTTGTAAAGAAATGAGTTTTAGTATTGTTTTAATGGACCATTTTGATGCAAATAAATGCAACTACTTGTAATGTCGAGTCTGAGATTTCTTTCTTTTGTAAAGAATTAAGTCGATCTAAAAGAGCTGTAAGATTTTTGTCAGGTTCTTACAGCAGATCATTGTCACTTTCATGTACCAGAGGAGTCAACTGGTGTCGGTTTAGCTTTCTAATCTGTACTGAAAGTTTTGAAATATGAATGTTGGTTTTAGGAAATACCATATTTTTCCCACATACAGGTCCAGAGGCATTGCATGTGACCAAGAAAGAAGTAGACTGGGTTTTTTTTTAAAATGTGTCCAGGGTTTTTTTTTTTCTTGTATGTGGAACTAGTTGTTGTTCAATGAAGGCAGAAACTGATGATCTCATTTGGGTGACACTTACAGTATTATCAACTATCACAAGTTTCTGACTTGTAAAGCTTCCATGTGAATAACAAAGTCATAATCACTGGAACTAGAATAATAAATCTGCTGATAGCTTGTTGCAGATATGATTATTGGTTGATGAGTAACAATAATCTGTAATACAGATATGTCGAACTAGGCTTAAGGTAATTTTGAAACCGTATCTATATTGCAGAGTTTGTCCACCAGCGAGAACTGACAAGTTTATTTTTCAACTGTAAAAGGTCCGACTCGGTGCATAACTTCGATCGATGACAGTATTGGTCTCAGAGCCTGAAAACCAAGCAAATGTGGATGACTCGTGTCAGCCAAACAAAAATGTCCAACTGAATTAAATACACATTTAACTTATACAGTGTTACAGTGTAAATGCACAGAATTCACTTCCCAACAGCGATCTTAAAGGAGTGAATGTTGGCCAGTTGTTAACACAGGAATCTTCTCTTTATTTTTATCTCTTTATTATTGTCTCTATTTTTTGAGACTTACTCTTGTGCTGCTACTTATTTCCCTCTGTACTGCTGTGTTGCCTGCCAATTTCTCCCAAGGAGGATCAATAAAGGAACATCTTATCTTATCTTATTCTTATTTCAACCATCCATCCCACATAACATGAACACAGATTGGCTACTGAGGAATTGGTTTGTAATAAAGGTTTATTGGCAGACCTGCATTTAGAAGGCTCAGTTCACCTATAGTTACAAAAAGCCATTTTTTATATCTAAATTTTGGTTTACTGTATCTGCAGAGACTCAAACACAATGGAGGTAAATGTAATTTAGTTTCTGACGTGCAGAATTGAAATATTGCAATAAATAAAACAAATTCAACAACATTTTAAAGTAAAAGTGTCTCTTTCATTCTAGCTAATTCACAGAACCATTCATAGGGATTATTTCTCACATAGCAAGTATTAGAAAGTTTTTTGACTGTGTTCTGTGAATTACTCTCTACTACTCTACTCTATCTACCTGAAAGCCTGGATATATCAATCTCTCTGCATGGATAGATACCAGCAGATGTAAAAGAGAAATATGTTTCTATTTTTCATAACTTTAGTGAGGGGGGAGGATTTAGGAGTTATGTCTGAAAAGAGAGTCTAAAAATGTTTTGCTTTAAACAAGTGAAACATTCATTTTCTGGTGAGAAATACCTCTTTCTGCCATATTAGCTGTTCCCAGAAGTTACAGGAAGTTTCTCAGGGCAGGGAAGATAAAAAAAAATACAGCCTGACTCTGTACTTATAAATAAATTACAACAATAAAATGGCTGACTTATTAAATGGTGTTGTCAGGACAGACATTATAATCACAAAATATTCAGTACATTTGTATCATTATTGTGTGACCTTGAGAAGTTATTAGGTACAGAAGCCCTAAAGTACGGAAGCCCTAAAGGGCCATGCATTCATACATTTTATTTCCTCCGTTTTCCCGTTATAACGAGTTAATTTCATTTGTTTTCTCGAGATCTCGAGTTATTATCTCGAAATAACAACTGCTGTTTTCCCGAGATAACGGGATAATTTTCTTGAGATCTCGAAACTTTGTTTTCCCGAGATAACGATATAATTAATTCGAGATCTCGAGATAATGACTGTGATATGACAGGCCTGAGATTATGGAGACGCCCGGGACCTCGTAGCTGGTCAGCTATGTAGTTAACGACGACATCAGGCTCACTTAGATTGCGCCGCCGATGTAGCTGAAGCCTTGCTAACCGTCTTTTTAGATTATGCCCACTAATGTGTATATTATCTGTAATAGCAAGGCATAATGCTATTTCAGCCTGTGTCAGGCCTTGATTGAAAATATATGTGACGCGGTGATCGATATGCTCCTGCTCCTCTGACATTGCTACACTGAATGATGTTTCCTGCAATGATTTAATATACTACACTATCATTTTGTTTTCTCAAGATCTCAAATTAATTATATCGTTATCTCGGGAAAAATACAAAGTTTCGTTATCTCGAGATCTCGAGAAAATTATCCCGTTATCTCGGGAAAACGGAGGAAATAAAATATATGAATGCATGGCCCATGCATTCATACATTTTATTTCCTCCGTTTTCCCATGGTAACGAGTTAATTTCATTTGTTTTCTCGAGATCTCGAGTTATTATCTCGAAATAACAACTGCCATTTTCCCGAGATAACGGGATAATTTTCTCGAGATCTCGAGATAACAAAACTTTGTTTTCCCGAGGTAACATATAATTAATTCGAGATCTCAGATATGACTGTGATATGATAGGCCTGAGATTATGGATGACTTAATATACTATACTATCCTTTTGTTTTCTCAAGATCTCCAATTAATTATATCGTTATCTCGGGAAAACAAAGTTTCGTTGTCTCGGGATCTCGAGAAAATTATCCTGTTATCTCGGGAAAACGGCAGTTGTTATTTCGAGATAATAACTCGAGATCTCGAGAAAACAAATGAAATTAACTTGTTATCACGGGAAAACGGAGCAAATAAAATGTATGAATGCATGGCCCTTTACGGCTTCCATAATTAGGCCTATTTTTTTGTTTGTTTTTTACATTGTGGAGATTGTACACAGGTCTTGAGTTAATACAGGACAGATAACAGCGGATACTTTAACAAGATGTGACTGTACACTGAACAGTAATCAGTGCAGTTATATTGTTTGTGATTGACCTTGAATTACTCATTTTAAATGTCGTTTGACTTTTTCACTTAGGGTTCAGTTCGTGTATTTTGTCCCACGCAGCCTCCCGTAGCAAAACAAGGAAGTGGCTGCATCGGGATGGACGAAATAGAACCAGACAAACAAATCATGAAATTCACATTTACTACTGTAACTAGCTACATGACTGTTTTATAAATTCCACATTTATGTCCTAGCATAGTTAAAATGTATTTGATATTGTATGTATTTGTTTTATTTTCGTAACATTAGCCAAACTAGCTATGTTGAAAACGAGGCTAAACAGTTAGCGAGCTAGTTAGCAGCGGTGCTAAGGAAAGATTATAATGGTGCAGAACATGTTCCGGACCGGGTTTCTGGTTCGGGCCACACACACACTGCTAACCTGGGTCATAACTCTGGTGCTGTTTCTGCACAACACCGGTAAGTTAATAAAAAATTCGGACAACTTTCTACTTGGGGAGGTTTTAATATCTGAAACCCCTGACAGCTGATCACATAGCGCCTAAAGCACACTTGGCTCCACCACGACAAAGGTAAATAGTAAAGTAGTAAGAGATTGGCTCATTCCAGGACGACCTGTCCAGCTCCAGATTACCTGACCCATGCAGGTCACCCTCTGTTCTTACTCAAACTCAGAATAAAACTCAAATACCTCTGCACGCACCTGAACTGGATACTACTCATGCTCCATGTTGTTTATCTGTAAATAAGAGCACAGACAGGAAAGTTGGGACATGCAGGCTATCACCTGTGTGCCTGTAACATGGAGCTTTTAAAGGGTTAGTATATGATTTAGTATTGCGCTTCCATACATCCTGATTTGTAAAAGCCTGACCAGTTTCTGGGGCCAATGTTTTCATAACAAATTTTGATATTGAAATGTGGGCCGATATACACAACACTTGTGATAAAGATATGTAATTGAGGCAGGATATTTGATAGTTTAACAATCAAATGTATCATCTAAAATGACTGAAACAGTAAACTTTGCAGGGAATATAAGCATCTTTTTCTGCACTATAATCTTTTGAAAAGGTTTTCATATCGGCGCATATCACACAGCATATACACTGATACCGATATATCTGTAATAGGTCAATCGGCCAACCTATATATCAGTTGGGCTCTAATTTTTAATATCTAGAGTCTTTCATAAGATGCCATCAGTATTAATTTCCAGACTACTTTTTCCAGAAATCAGTGGAGGGTCCCTTTAATATGTTTATATGAGAAAGCCTATCTTCCTGGTATTTGGTTATTGTAGCACTATCATGATACAGTCTTAGTGCTGTATATTCCTCGTCTGAAAGTCTATAATACAGTTATATACAATTTTCTGAACTTGCGTGGGAGCAACAATTGTCATACCCAAAATATCATTGCCTCATTATCTGTGTCCAGTGTATGACAAAACACACTTGGCTAGACTAGTTAATCTATATTGTGTGTGTTTGTGTGCAGATTTGCGGAAGTGCGAGGAGCGAGGGGAGCTGTTGCTGCCGGTTCTGTTCTTCCTCCTGGTCGTGCTGTCGGTGCTGTTATACTTTGCAGTTTCTTTAATGGACCCTGGCTTCGTTCTCACTGACACTGTTAAGGTGAGATTATCTAACAAAACTCACACAACAAAAACCAGGCAGAGACAGACTTCATGAAAGGTGAAAAGGTATTTTTGGCTTGTGTATTGCACTACAACTGACTCTAGTTTTCCACCAGCATATAGAATCACTTTGTGCTTTCAATTACTTGACATGTATATTATAAGGCAACTAAAGCAGTAATAATGCAACTTTGACGAAATATTAACCAGATTTTGTCATCCTAGATCACTTTTTTAAATTCTATGGAAGTTATGGTCCCATGTGATGAGAAGTAAAATGTGATTTTAAGTAAAAAGAAATAAAACATGCAACAACATGATTTAGTCCTTTAAGTCAAGGTGACTTGGCTTACGTGGGTGGCATGCGCGTATGTGTGTGCGCACGTGTGACCCACATCAGTCTGTGTTTTGCAGGGTGTTCAGGGTTCACATGAGGAAATGGAGTCGATGATCCCTCAGACTTCGACCCCTCGGCTGCGGCGCTGCGGATACTGCCTGCTGCAGGTAACCAGCTGCTGCCAGCTGCCAACCTACGCTCGCTGTGTGTTCGTGTTTGTTAGTGACGTGTGTGATTTCTCAAGTTTGTATAGTCACATATTTGTTCACTGTGGTGGAACATCTAGTTGCATGATGAGTCAGTACAGTCAGTCAGGCTGTAAAGGACATTAACGGAAACCTTTTTGAACATACTGCTTGTTTTTACTGCTCCTTTCTTTCTATGTATTCTCTGAATTTAGATTTGTGCTTGTTCACATCATATTTTCTCCTGCTTGTCAAAGGCACTAATGTGGGTTATAAAATGTAATTGCGTGCGATTTCAGGTTGCCAGGTGATGTTCTACTCTAAATTAAAAGCAGGGTTATTATTTTATTTATAGCTAGGAAACATGGTTAGGAATAGGCAAGCATTGATTTATGGCAAAAACTAAAATGAAAGAATCCTTTTTCATTTGTTAATACACCCATAAATTTCCTGCTACTTATCTGGGTCCATGTTGTGTTAATCATTTTATTTGTGTTGTTAAGGATTATAGACTGAATCACCGTGACACCGTGGCAACAGCAACAGTTACTTCCTGGTAGAAAACTGGCCTTTGAACTGCATTGTGGAGACGTGCTATCGGCACACTTTAATTGTGTTGTTATTTTCAGCTGTAATTATAAAATTGAAACATAACATAAACATAAACACGGTGGGCCGCCCTTTCTGGCATTTCTGCTGTGCTTATTTTTAGTACTATGTAGCTTTGCTAGTGTCTTTGATAGGCTATGTAACTAACTGTGCTTCTTGGACCAACTGCTAGTTTTAGGTAAACTCCTTTTTAAACACTTTTTTTAGTCTGTGGCCCAAGAGGTAAAAATTAAGTCTCCAACCAAACGTAAGTGAAAGTGTTGTTATTAATAAAATGTGACAGCATCAAACATGCATTTTAGATTAATAAGATGAATACACTTTGAAATAGCATCTTTAAAAAAGACAATTAAATTGTATGCGTGATACAGGAGTTTTCTTCCCTGAAGTTATTGTGAACAAACATTGGGATTCGGGATGTGATATTAAAAAAGTCTTTAAAAAAGTTTTATATTTAATTTGTTGTAAGTCTGTAGAAACCCTGGTGTCTGCACAGGATGCGTTCAGGCACAATACGGAGTGTAGGTCATCTGCATTTTGGCAGTGCTGTGTGTTCTGGGCACAGGGTGACCTACACAATAGTGTTGTGCCTGAATGCATCCTATGCAGACGCTGATGGAGTACTGAAGCTGCTGCTGTGCTGGTGATGTGCCTGCCACAATGTCAGTGTGTATTTTTTAAAAATATAACCGAGATGGCATCTATTTTAGTATAAGAAAGATGAAAGAGCGGTTTGAGTTTTCCCATTTAAAGTAGCCTCTCTCACTCTCTCTTTTTCTCCCTCTGTCTTTTTCTTCCCAAGCAGCAGCCTATGAGAGCGAAGCACTGTCAGACATGTAAACGCTGTGTTCGTCGCTTCGACCACCACTGCCCCTGGATCGAGAACTGCGTGGGGGAGAGGAACCATCGCTGGTTCATCGTCTACCTGCTGGTGCAGCTGCTCGCTCTGCTGTGGGCTCTTCACATCGCCCTGTACGTCTGCGCCCCCCCCCCCATTGATCAAGTGATTTAGAGAATAAACTAACCTGTTTACATTTGATAAACAGGGGCTTTAATGTGTTGCTTAAGTGAAATTCCAAAGTTCAAGTGACCCTTGGTTTAGAAATCAATCCTGCAGGCTCTAAGCTGAAGGACCTGAACTGCTAGTTAGAAAAACTCATGTCTTGGAGGCAGATATTAACTTGTTGAGCCAAAGAACAACAAAGAACTCTTTGGTAATCACTGCGGTGAAAGCTGACATGTATCCAAATAAATGTTAGGTAACTCTTGATAACATACATACAAGTTCAGTCAATTTGCGTTCAAAGAAAGAAAAGGTGCAACAAATTTACAAGGCAAGGTTAAAAATCTGCAATATAGACATAAAACATAACAGGTAGTAATGTACACCCAAAAAGCTTAAATTGTAAAGGCAATCTCGATATTAAGACGGTGGCTCTTCCACAATAAGGGGCTACGACAGCAAAGGCTTGATCAGTCTTGTGCTGAAGAGCTTCAGGTCAGAAAACCTCTAGTCTTGAAGAAGAAGCTGTAATTTTTTAATCATTTGCAAGTTAATTCAATAATTTTACTTCTCTAGGAAAACAATGTTATTCCACTGAGCAAGGGCGGAGAATGACCCAGAAAATAAACTTCACCACCGGTTATATAACCACTATTGTTTATTTTTCAGGTCTGGCATCTCGTCCAGTATCACCTGGGAGCTGTGGTTCAGGGTGAACGCGTTCCTGTTGGCGGCGTCGGGCGTTGTCGGTGTGTTCTCTGTGGTGGTGGGGCTGCTGCTGGGCTGCCACCTCTACCTGGTCTCCATCAACTGCACCACCTGGGAGTTCATGTCACGTCACAGGATCGCATACCTGAAGAACTGTGAAAGCGAGGAGAACCCTTTTGACCGTGGCATCTTCTGTTTTGTTTGTAAGTTGGTTTGTCAGCAGGATTTTCCCAAAACTTGGATGGAGGTTGCATCTCGGCCCAGAATAGACCCCATTAACTGTTGGTGCGGATCTGAATAAAGGGACAGATCCAGAAATGTTTTTCTAAACCTTCTTTAACATTGCAAGACAGGGCGTTTTTTAAGCATTTTTGTTAATTTCTCAGGGAATAATGCATCTTGATTTTAAAAAACATGGCATGTTTCGATGGCTGGTATCTATAAGTTAGTCCAGTGATTGAGACCCAAATGAGGAGTCACAAGATCAATTTGAAAAGTCTTGAAGAAGAAGTCTTAATTTTTTGAATCATTTGCAAGTTAATTATTCAATAAATTAACTTCTCTAGGAAAAAAATGTTATGTAAATAGAGCAAGGGCGGAGAATGACCCAGAAAATAAACTTCACCACCGGTTATATAATCACTATTGTGTATTTTTCAGGTCTGGTATCTCGCCCAGCGTCACCTGGGAGCTGTGGTTCAGGGTGAACATGTTCCTGTTGGCGGCGTCTGGCGTTGTGGGTGTTTTGTCTGTGGTGGTGGGGCAGCCCATGTAGTTAATCAAGGTCTGAAAGAGGAATGTAGACCATGACAACTATCACAAAATCTATCACCAGAGCAACAATTACCAGACTTGTGACGAGAGAGATAATCTTGATGATGTAACTCCAGCATGTCTTCCAGTTGTTGAAACTGCCTCAGATGTCATGCTGATAATCCTCCTGAGTGAGACGCCGCCATTTTTATACAGATTTACTAAATGTCAACAAGCTGGCGTGAGCTAGCTATCAAAACACTATTTAGCATACCTTTATACATGAACTATTAAGACTTTTTTTTTCTTCTTTATGCTAGAGGTGGGCACACTGGCCAAATACCCACAAAACTAATTCCCATTAGCCTCAGGTGTTTAATGCTAATTCACAATTGTTGGTAAGCTAACAAAGTAAACTAACATTTACAACGAGGTAAACATCATTCCTGCCAAACATCAGCATGTTGGCATTATGTTTGTGAGCATGTTAGCATGCTAACTGTGGCCTTTAGCTTAAAGCACCGAAATGCTCAAAGAGCTGCTAGCATGGCCGTAGTCAAAGTAGTCCAGATTTGTTTGTGCGGGTGGTTTGACTGTGTCATACTCTCCCGGTGTGTGTTTCCCTTTACGGTTTGACAGAACAGAATTGTAGTTAATTATTTCCTGGCTGTTTTGTTAAAAGAAAAAAGAAAACTTCTGATTGAAAATACATTTTTTTCCTCAGGTCTGGTCACCACTTTCTCTTCTGCAGATGTTTCTGTTGTTGCCTTGTGACAGTGTGGTGACCCCACGCTATAACACTGACTGCCTTTATGTCTTTTGAAATGAATGTCTTGTGCCTTTGGTTTAATATAACTTGTATATTAATGTAAGTAATTATTTTTACTGTTATTATTAATTAATTTAACTACGAGAACACTGAGAGCCAAATATTTTACATTTTTTTACTGTATTTGTTCTGTTTGTATTTATTGACAACAAGATTACATTAAAACACTGATGATATGCATTTTGTTTATAGAGTACATCTGTACAGACTGACATTCCTAGTCAGGATGCTTCACATACATACATAAATACAGTACTGACACACAAGTAACATGTAATATTCAGCAGCATAAACTTAAAGTGCTACAGCAGCTAAATCAACACTGGCTTGCTGTCCCGTTACATTTTACTTATTCAGCTGAGAACCTCGTCCAAAGCATTACAGGGACACTTCGGCCATGAGTGGACATACAGGCCTTCAGGAGACTGAAACTTGTAACTTTTCAGTTTCAGGACAGTAGTCTGATTTGTTTGAAGAGTAACTTAACACCCCATTACAGCTTGAACACGCCTCCTTCACATATTTAAAAAACGCTTGATGAAAAGCGCCTCACAACTCTGACAGATAATTTTTCCTTTACATATGGGAGTAAATAAATGACAAAAGAACTACGTGAGCACTAAAACTCTCTTTCATTTTAGGAAATCTGGGGACGAGGACAACAAACTGACAAACATTAAAGGAGTAACAGTTACGGTCCAGTGATTGAGGCCCCAATGAGGAGTCACAAGATCAATTTGAAGTCTTGAAGAAAAAGTTGTCATTTTTAGACTCATTTGCAAGTTAATTATTCATAATTTTACTTCACTAGGATATACATGTTATGTAAATAGAGCAAGGGCGGAGAATGACCCAGAAAATAAACATCACCAGCGGTTATATAATCACTATTGTTAATTTTTGAGGTCTGGCATCTTGTCCAGCGTCACCTGGGAGCTGTGGTTCAGGGTGAACGCGTTCCTGTTGGCAGCGTCGGGCATTGTCGAGCGTTGCCACCTCTACCTGGTCTCCATCAGACCAGAATGCAAAAGCAGCATTACACACATCTGTTTTTATAATGGTGATCTACCTGGAAAATACTTTTTGGGCTGCGGGGGATATTTTTTTCACACTACAGGGAGTGGCCACTGAGACAAATTAGCAGCTAGTCTGTGTGGCGGTGATGCATCCAGCTCTCTTAATATATCTGTGATGTGTCTCATCATAACCCCAACATCTGTGTATGGAAGTGTGTTGCAAAAGTTAGCAAGTCAAAAATGTTTGTGTTCTCAAATTCTCGCAAAGAACCTGCCAAAACATCTGGAAAAAAACAGAGTAGACATACGTCCATCTTAGCTTTAATCAATCTAGTTGTTTACACTGGAGGCCAAACATTTGAGTTTCACTTAAACCTTGTCCTCCAGCGGCATGTATACAAGATACATATCATTTTCTAAATCTTAACAGTGGATTTAGTGTTAAGTTACTCTTTAAAGTCCCTTGTCTGATTTTGATAAATTGCCCAGTAGTCCACCCACCTCTCCCCTTGCACGGATGTTTTTAAACTCAGCTCAAAAATTAGCTGGGAGAAAATATTTTTGACTTTTGGGTGCACTTCAACAAAATCCGGCCATGCACCTTCAAGCTTCGTCCCTGCCGCCCCCTCTTCTTCCTCTTCTTTTATTGCACTGACATCATTAGAGCTCAGTATCACAGAATATGATTTGCTAAATTCAAAATACATATATTTTCTTACTATTATGGCTATATTAGATTCTCTATGGCTTCTTTTATACCGCTAGCAATTACAGTATTTCTAGTGCACAAGTTCACCACGGTGCCATGCACTTCTACCGTTGTAACAGAAAAAACAGTTGGTCAGTATGAGACTGGTGAATGCGCTCGTCTTTGCTATGAGGGAATGACCTGACAAATACATGAAACATTTCAATGTTGGATTTAACATCTTTTAAAAAAGGCTTGTAACCAGAAATTGGGCTAGCTTCTTTCATTTGTTTGGTCAAGGCAGTGGGCAAAGCCTGTCACAGTGATGCATAGAAACGGCAGCACGTACTGTACCACTGAGGGGTAAATATTGTAAATAAATATCATAAGCAAAGGCCACGAAGCAAGCTGAATCTGTCTTCAACACACAGGATGCTTGAAGAGGCTACGACTGAGTATTAGCGGCACCTCGCTATTCGTTTATTTTAATACAACATAGTCTTGAAAATACCAAATTTTACTTCAGCTACATTGATCATTTTGGGAATAGTTAACCTGCGTAGCATGTCACTAGTAGCAGTTAGCATTAGCATATTAATATCAGCAGTGAGAGCTATCTAGCTACTTTAGCTAGCTCTGACAATTGGTTCACGAAGCTTAAATAAAAGTTTTGGAGTTGTAATCATTGATTTTTGAGACTGGTATTAATATGTGTTTAAAAATATCAATATTTTTTCAACTCTCAAACAAAAAACTGTTTCTATTCTTTTAGTTTTGTGTGTTTATATATTCACCTGTTGGTTTTATATGTGTATCCCTCCTGAAATCACATAAATAAAAATTAAAGTGAATAAATATCAACATTTGATTAAAAGAAATCTAATAAAAATGATGTTTTCATTTGGCTGATGCTGATATATCATCTTATCTGCACTTTATTCAGCTTATTTATTTGGATCCCTATTATCCACCACGGAGGTAGAAGCTATTGTTCTTGGGATCCACAACACAACACAATTCAAGACAAGAGCTCTGCTGTGAATCCAAATTTGGTAATGCTAATACAGTGAATCATTTTTTGGTTTTTAAGGTGTTGAATTAACTCAACGGCCTTTTGTTTGTTGTGTCCCTGAAAATTTTCCATCAAGTGTCTTTCGGTCAGTGTGGTTGACTGTCACAATTGTACTGTTTGTTCCTCTTTGTGCCGTTGTGGTTTTCCTTTGTCACATTACGTCCTCATGACTCGTTAATAAATGTCCTCTTACCACATGACATAACTATGCCCTGTTTGGGACTGATACACCAGCAACTGAGACAGCCAACACTGATACACAAGGAAAACTGAGTCGGCATTATGTGTCTGACAATCATCATTTTATACATTTTTGAGGCAACATTAGGCAGCTAACTGATGTACAGGGTCCAGGCAGTCGCTGCCTAAACTACTGGTGTATCAGATGCAAAATAAACACAATTGTGTCAACTAGCAAGAGGAAAAGTGGCTGAAATTATTACGTCAAAAGGAGGAACACTACAGACTAAATGCCTGGATATTTCTGAACTTTATGAAGTGTACTACTGTACAGATTAGTAAGAGTAATTGGAGTATTGAAACTATATTAAACTATAAAGAGGAATAAAGATGTGGAAGGAAGAGGTAATAATGTTATAAACTCTTCAAGCATCCTCTATCAAATCTGTTTCATATGTTTGTACATTTCAGCTGACCAGATCTTATAAATAAACTCTAATAGCAGGAACAGGTGAGGGTAAAGTTGTATTACTGCTTTAACAGTCAGAACAAAGCTTGACTCTCCACAGAGAATATATAAAGGGCTACAATCGCTTCCTTTGCTCTGTTAAAAACAAAAAAAAACAACAAACAAAAACAATAAGTTGTTGCCTGGTTATTTGATCGACGACTGGCTGTCGACTGGATGAGAGTGAGAACAGTCAGCAAAATCAGCCATGGGATCGTCTGTAGTGTCCTGTTTGAAAATGACTGAGCTGCAGAAACTATCCAAGTTGTTCATTCATTTGGTTGTACTGTCAAGACCAGGCTGGGAAACTTTCTTTCAGGGGTGATCAATGAGAGTTTTACTGCTTCAGAGGATTTAGCCACTCTACAGAGGCTTGAATGGTTGCTGATCAATACAAAAAGGAGATCAGATTTCTGGCTTCTGGCCCGTAATCTGTTTTCGAACAATAAAGGGCTCTAACCACTGCCTGTATACAGTATAAAGATGGACGACATGACAGATCCTTTAAAGTGAAGCCAAACATCTTGACTGCCCCCTGGTGGCTGGCTGCAGTACATGTCATAAACACAGCCCCCTCCATGTTAGCAGATGGGATATGGGCCAAACTTGAAACAAAGCACACGTCAAATATGTTTTCCCCAAAGATGATTTCTGTCATTTAAGTATTTCATATCACACTGATGTATGTTTAAATGTTCACTTTTCTTTTCTGACAGCACAAGATGAACTTATCGTCCCTTTAATGTTTTATCCAATTATCCAGTTCTTAAAATTATTTGTACTTGCCAGTTGGGGGTTTAACGTTAATGATGATGGTTGGTTACCTGCCAAGTTAACCTCTGAAGCCAGAAAACAAATGTATGTGTTGGTGGTGATTTCTCACCCTGGTCTTTCAGCTCATCTTTTATCCATGCAAGGCGCAGAAGTCGAAGTCTGCGAAGGCTTCCTGCTGCTCGGCAGAGAGGATGAAGGGCTTGGAGGGAGGCGACAAGATTGGCTGGAGTCGAGTGAACTCACTGTCAAAGTTGCTCACATCCATGGACTCTTTGATCGATGGCAGGAACGGCGGTTTTACTTTCTTGGCCAGCAGGGCTTCCCAGTCGATGGTCTGAAGAATGAGGACAATGAAGTTATCTCTTCATATTGAATCATATTGTCAACACTTTATTGTAATGTCTGAACAAAATGTATAATAGACCCATGAATTATGCCGATAAACGAATCATTAAAGTAACAGTATTTAGTCACAAAGATTCCAGCAATCTATAATTTAGTGGAGTGCCCAAAAATGTTTATCACAGACTTGATGGGTCTTGGCAAGTTCAGTCAATGTCTAATCAGTACCTCATTAGGCCGTACCAGAAGTAGTGGACATGGATTTTAACAAAAGCACAAAATGTCTGCAGAGTTTCACATTGATCCGGAAGTTTAGGTGCAAAGTTGTGTTTTCACCCGTCCACAAAAACTACTGAACAGATTTACACAAAACTTGGATGGAAGATGGGTCTTGGCCCAGAATAGACCCCATTCACTTCTGGAGGAACAGATCCTGGAAGTTTTTCTCACTTTCTTTAACATTGCGAGACAGGATGTTAGTTGACATTTTTGTTAATATCTCAGGAAATAATGCCTGGATCTTGATGAAAAAAACATGTATTTAGATAGCTGGTATCTATGACTGGGTGGAAAAGGGGATTGTTGGCCCTTGGTGGAGGTATGGGCTCTACTGAGTGCCATTCTAGTTAAAGACAGTGAGGGAAAGTGATTTACCTCAAAGAATTTCTCTCCTTTGACCTCGTTTGCGTCCCTCTCTCCAGCTCCGAGCCTTTTCAGAGGATTCTTCTTTAACAGCTGTAGACGGATGATCAGTTTGTTAATACTATATATATTTAGAGAACTGCCTGGCTGTACCTCTTACTGATATTTGTAGACTTCACCAGAGATTTGTCAAAGTTTAGCTGTGTTTATTCTCAGTTTACAACAATCTCTTCCAATTAGAAACTACTAAAAAGTAATGCCAGTTATCACAGTCCCATGAGGTTCTATAATATATCTAATAGGTGAGATTATAATATTAAACATTTTTCTGATTGTTACAGCTTTCTGGCCAGGCTCCGTGTCAAAATTTGACCTTTTGAGCCATAAACATTATTCTATTCAAGATCTTGTATGGGTATAAAATGAGGCCCAAATAATATATCTAAAAGTGAAGTGAAACTGGGAGGGTAACCTTCTGGATGATGGCAACAGCACCAGGAGGAAGAGACCCTGGATACTGCACATCATCATTGACGATGCTGTCAAACACCTCCTCCTCATCCTCACCAGGGAACGGAGACTAGCAGAGAGATGCTGAGTCAGTGATTTAACTCTTTCATTCAAAGCTTTGTGTGTGCAGAAAGTCAGTCAACAGTGATTACAGAAAAATCTTGTATGAGGTGAGTTAAACATGCTAATGGATCTGACGGGGGCACAACTTTAATAATCCACACAGAGAATTAAATTCAAGTGAACAACCTCTCCCACAAGCATCTCAAAGATGAGGACGCCCATCCCCCACCAGTCCACTGCTCGGGTGTAGTTGTCGTCTGTCAGGACCTCAGGAGCCAGAAACTCGGGAGTCCCACAGAAAGTCGACGTCCGATCTCCGTGACCCATCCCTGCCAAAATATTACCCGCTGAGTTAGAGGTGTTGTCACTGAAGAATCATCAAGTAAGAGTTTTGAGTTAGGTTTAAATCAAGAATAATTTAAAGTTAAATTAATTCACCTTCTTTACATAGTCCAAAGTCTGTGATTTTCACAAATCCATCTGCATCCATTAACAGGTTGTCCAGCTTCAGATCTCTGTGTAAAAAACACGCAGTAAAACTAAAATACCTGAATCTACAGTTCCTGTACAGTGACATGACATCACTTTGACAGTTATGACTTACCGATAGATGATTTTATTCAGATGCAGGAACTCTAAACCCAGCACAACACAAGCGGAGTAAAACCTGCACACAACAACAACAGATTTGAGATTATAAGGATGAAAATGACCACAATCAATGTGCCACATAAATATCTGTAGAAAAATAAAAGTAGGAATGTTTCCTTGATGTACCCAAAAATAAACAAATAGAAATTCTTTAATTAAGAAAAACTACTGAGGGAAAAACTCCCTTTACTGTCTCTCCCGAACATAAAGCGTCCCCCCTGATGGTTTTTAGGGTCTGTTGATCTTACAGCATAAAGCTGCTGAAATACAAATACTCTTACAGATCTCTTATTACACAAATATGCTGTTCACAAGAGTAGGAGTAATAGAGTAGTGAGCCTTTAACAACAGGAGGAAATACGAACCTGGTCTGGGCCTCAGTGAAGACGTTGTTGTGTATGTGGATCATGAGGTCGCCGCCTGGTAAATACTCCATGACGAAGCAGACGTGGTCGCTGGTCTGGAAGCAGCCGTGGAGGTTCACCAGAAACGGATGTCTAGATGCGTTGATCATCTCAAAGATCCTCTTCTCACTCATAAGGCTGCAGAATAACGCCTCATATTAACACTTACTCTAAGTTTAACACATTTCCTAACTTTGACTGAATGTCTTGAATATGGTATAGCTGTTTCTTGTAAAGTTTTAAATTGTCCTTATTTTGCTGTAATAGCTTCGCTTTTGTGCTGACGGAGAAATCAATCAAAGGTTCGTTATTCTATTAAATAGGCTGTGATGAAGTGAAATGCATTAACAGAGTCAATGAAACCATCCTTTTCTCAAGGTGGATCATTTGAATGTGCTCTAACTAGAAAAACTGCCAAATCTGATTAGTATTACATTTGAAAAGGTCCATTTTCCCAAGTTACAAATGGACCTGTCTTCTACTGACCCCTATATAACTGTTCGCAGCACTACTTTTATGTAACCCAGCTCTCTTGCACACACCTGTCCACCTCATCACGAGTCACAATGTCTTTTTTCTTCAAGGCTTTGATGGCGTACAGTTTTCCTGTCTTCTTAAACTCTGCCAGCAGGACCTAGACAGAAACCAAACAACTGAGGACAAACACAAAACGACAAAGTTTTCATCAAACATGACGAACTTAAGGGAAAAACTTCATAACTGTTACCTTCCCAAAGTGTCCTCTGCCCAGAACTGAAATATATTTGTAGTCTTCCATCTGCATCCTTGTGAAAAAAGACAAAGAGAGAAAATAAAGGCCTTGCTTCATTCTTAATTTTTTACAGTGTATAAGATAAGAAGTGTATGGGTATGTACTTTAGAGCAGATACAGGCTGATCTTCACTCCCTTCTGTGTTGTTTATGGATGACTGCAAATAAAGACAAAGTGGGACATTTTACCATTCAATCACATCTATCGTTCACAAATTATATCTGATCTTTTTTCCAATCATGAAAGAAACTGATACTGCAATCCAATTAAAACTGTTTTCATTTTGATTAACTGTTCTTTTGAATGGTAAAATTAAGAAACACGAGTTTCTAAAACACGTTTCTATCAAACATGACATTCTTGAGGACACAAGAATATTTGAAGCCTTTGGTTTTAAGATCAGAGAAAAAACAAACCTACAGAAAACATTCATGTTTTTAGCCACGCTAGCAGAGCACTGCTGTGCTTTATGCAGCCTCAAAGTGCTTATAGTGTTCATTCGTCTTTTTATTACATATCTATGATACTGGAGATCATTTAGGCTTTGCTTTTGCTTTTACTTTGGATAAAAGTATAAGGGAAAGAGAAAACATCCAAAATTCAAAGTGTAATGACATGTCCTTTATGGCAGGTTTATTAGAAATAATTTACCAGATCTTCTTGTAGTGCAGGCACAGATGAGGTTTTGTGTGCTGTGGTGATGATGGTGGAGGTGTTCTCTCCCTGGTCGAGGCTGGTGGGGGAGGGCTGATCCTCATCAGTGATGCTGAGTCTGATTCCTGGAGCTTCGCTGCATAATACAAACAAGACAAGACAACAAAATAATGGCAACCCCAACAATCATGGGCCCACAACTTGATTCAAACTGGGTCCACTCACACTAATGTTAAACTTGGCTGCTGAACAGTAATCCTTTGTCATAAAATAACTCCACTGACCTTGGCAGTGGAGTGTTGGTCTGAGGCTCCTTCTCAGTTGGACGTGGGGTGTTGTTGGCCACAAGGTCGGGGTTCGTAGAGAGGGTTGAGCTGAACGTGGTGAAGGAGCTGTAGCGAGGGAGGATGCTCATCATCAGATGACCCCATGTGGCAAAATTCATGTTCATCTGGGCCGCTCTGAGGAAGTTCTTCCCTGAGGATGAAAAGAATCATACATAAACAAATTGACCCACAGGTTAAAAGAGTGAAGAATTGATTCTTTAGGTTGTTTATCAGTACCTCGCTCTTTAGTGAAGATGCATCTCTGACGTCTCAGTTTCGGCTGCCGCTCAACAACAGTGTCAATGAATCGAAGCTGTAAAAATCCAAAACGTAAGAATTTGGTTGGGGACATTAATTTCTGTTTATGCCTAAATTAAGACTTCCTTAACATTTTATATTATACTTTTATCTGTTAAAAATCATTGATACCATGTGTATATTAACAACTTAAAAAACGACATTTAAACATTAAGAATATTGAAGATTACAAAAAAGAAGAAAGAAAAATAGTGGAAGAAAATGTTAAGTATGTTTCAGCCCATTAAAATTAACACAACAGCTTCAGGTCAGTATGAAAACAAAAGACCTGCAGTCTTTTCATTATTTTCCATGTTTAAATTATTGCATTTCCAGACAATATAATGCTTTGAATTCTTGTGAAATATCAAATATATTTTGTATTTCTCTATGAGGAGAACACTAAAATTATAACTTCACTATCAGAGTTTCTCCTCCCCAGTTATTAGATCATCACAAAAGCCTGATGAGAAATTATGGAACTACCATGAACCAGACATGTTATCGTGTGCACCTTGGCGTGGAGGATGCCCTGTGGCTCCAGACTGAGTTCCTGGTTGTGGTTTGGCTTGTCCATCATCTCCTCCAGTCGCAGGATCTTGAGTGCACACATTGCCCTCTGGTCCCGCCAGAAGACACCGACCTCCAGCTCTCGAGACTATCAGCAATTTGACAGCAGACACAACAAGCACACGATCATGAACACAATCAGTAACTGACAACTGTCAATTCATCAAAAACAGAATTTGACTGAGAGTCTGACTGGGGTTTATATAAGTTATTCATGAAGTAGAGGATAAACTTGGACCTTGAGTGTTTGATACACTTCTGTTTCAAGTCATTGAAACATGCAAACAAAATACTTTGGAGAACTTGTATTATGACATGAACATACTTTAAGTTGATCCCTTCCTGTACATTTTCTGTTTATCAAATTGTGCCCTATCTGTGATGACTGAGTATCTGCAGGTATTAGGGAGACACCTGCTGGTCAGAGACAGAACTACAACAATAATACGATTTTAATGTAGTAGTTGATAACATTGGAACTACTTTTAAAAACTTTCCCTCTGCAATGTTGTAGAAGTATACAGTTATATATTTATTATTATTTTTATTATAAACTGGAAATATTCAAGTAAACTACCTTAATCATTTAATTCAGTACTTGAGTAAATTAATTCGCTATATCCACCACTGAACTGATCTAAAACCCTCTGTCTATACATATTTGGCTTTTTCAGAATTATAACATAACATTATTCTTTTTTCACGTACTCTGTTAGATTAGGGCCTCTTTTTTAAATGCAACTCTTCCTACTATATGTTGAGTGCCTGTGTATATTTCCCGTGTACTGTCTTTCCTGCACTGTGCCCTTGTACAGTTTGTAAAGTCCTGTAGTTGCTGTATTAAATGTGTCAGCACATACATCGTTACCACAGCCTGTAAGCTGCTGATGCTGTGTGTATCTGCACCAGTGTCACAGAGGCCAAGTCCAGCACATTCATCACACAAGGAGAACATATTGTCTTTGATCTTCAGTTTTTCCATGGTGCCTTGTGTCTGTAACTCAACTTATTTCAGGTTGAAACAGGATGGTCTGGAGGGAAGTAAATACACAGGAAAGACTGCTTGAACGTGGGCGGTGTGGATCAGATTGAACATGAAAAAATGACTCACAAATACTGGAAGCTGTAAAGGGGGCTCAAATGATAGGAAATCTGTGGTGGAGCCATTGTTTGAGCTTTACCTTCACTTTCTGGATCACAAATTTGCCAATTCAACTGACAGACCTTAATACAGACTGCAATTTCTGTCATGTGATTGACTTGTAACAACATGTTAACTAAGCCATTTCATAAACAGCTTCATGATACCGGTTGTCCAGGATCCCCTGGTTATCCAAAGAGAGCCAGACTTAGCTGTGTTTGTGATACGAGTCAATGGAGAAGCTCTCTTCCGGGTGTTAGAAACCTGAATATGATGACTGCAGTATTATGATATAGACGCTGATACTGTGGCGTGTAAACACCTGATCCAGGTTTTGTCTGTTATGTTCACCTGAGGTATGTTTGTTAAGAAAACTAAAGATATAATGAGTATTCAAGTATTCTGAACTCAAAAGGTCCGATGAAGCTGGCTAAAGCGTCATCCTATTTGCTGAAGAAGACCTTAAGATGGAGTCGAAAGGTCCGAAAATCTATCAAGTCTTAAGATGTCTGTTTAAGATGTCAAAGTCAAATACACGCCCACACTGAAGCATTTGATCAAACCCCTACATCATGTTGGAAACATGTCCACAGGGAGGTGAAAAAACAGGTTTCTCTGTGTTTCATGTAAAAATCAAACACTCAATGATCAAGTTCAGGGCACAGGAATATCAAAATGGAAATACTAGTGTTCTTCAAGTGTAAACATACTCAGACTGACTGCATGTCTGTGACTACACTCACCCGCTCCAGCTGGATGCAGAACGTCTGATCCCAGCTCAGCCTGCTGACGGCTGCCCAGCGTGTCCAACCGACCACTCTAGTGTCCAGCCTGAGCACCGCACTGACCTCAGCTGAGAGACAGAAAATAACACGCCACTGAAACCCAAAAAATAACTTTTGGTCTTAACAACTTTCAAGATCAGTTCTATCGAATCACTGCTTGCACACTTAGCTAGTGTGTTTGTTTATATAAAGTGTTTCTGACTGAAATAAGGCAACAGTCTGGTTAGTCTGAAAAAGAAAAAGGATATTCATAAACTGTTTAACCTGTTAGTTGACTACAGTATGTACGTCTTAGACTTGTTTTTTTGCACATCACAATAGCAGTCAGAGAGTTCAAGTTAATTTTTCATTTTAACTGTGAACTAGTTTCAACAGTTAAAACTAAATGTTTTTTCTGGACAAGAGTATAAAACTGACAAAAACCTCTTAAATGTACGGGCCCATTAAACCCTGAGTATTAATAATAAAGTGCTCTGGCTTGTGGCAGTGTGGATTTTTAGATTCAATTAACTCAAAGCTACATTCATCGGCTCTTTTTGGCCACTTTAAGGCAAAAAACCTTCACAACAAGCTGGCAGGCACACAACCCTGACATGTCATCTAATCAGCGTTGCTGTAGCTACCAGCAAATTTCCCGTACTTCCACATCAAGCAGACATGGGCAATCATCATGCCATCAAACATCATGTTTGTGTCCACCTGATGAGTCAATATTCACAGTCTTTTTAGGTCTGGTTTGTTCTCCACCACCTCCTGAGAAAAATATATGACTCCTGCTGCTAGATGTTCCACTTTCTTGTCTCTATCTGCTGTTTTCTGCTGGGTTGGTAGTGTACTGCAGGTTTATCAGAGTTTGCCAGTTGAAAACAGCCACTGATGCTGCTGGAAACAACGCTGCTTTGAGACTTAAAGTAAACGTGTGTAAAATTACAACAAGGAAATAAAAAGAGGCTAAGATTTCTGTGAATTCTGGCATAGAGAGAGGAGGACTCAAATGTAGACAAACACATATACAAGGAAAGCAGGTGGGAGAAAGGGACATCGACTAAAAGCAGTGGCCACAAACAGGCTTACAAATTGGCAGTACGAAAAGGCTAACAAGAGGGCACGACCGGTGAACAGATCAAACAGCATAACAACAAACAGGAACCAGTAACAAGGAAGCAGGAGCAGGTATACATATACACACAACTGACTGATGACAGCAGGTGTGCTGGCAGGTGGAGGAACAGCAGCAGGAGAGAACAGAAGTGATGTAGTGACGAACAGGAGAACAGGGCACTTATCTGATGAAACAGATACATCTGTGACTGTGACTAAAACCTCTGTAGAACTGTAAAGTATTGAGCATTTTCATCACACTTTAAACTGAATGTAGTCATCTGACTCATCGTTTAAGAATATTGATTAGCTGCGTTTTAATTAAGTTCACCTGTGTAAGAAAAGCAATGAACAGCAATAACGGCCCTTTAATTCCCTAATTAAGAAGTTGCTTCTACGCACTTTACTCTTGGTGTCCAGGGTTTCTGTTTTATGTTAATGTGCTGAATAAGAGCACCAGCTTAATATCACATTAGTTTGGGTCACTCTGGCTGGATTCAAACCTGAAAATGTAATCCTTTTAATGGCATGCTATTCCCACTGAGCCATACAGGGAAACTCAACAGTGAATGAGTAATTGTCCTTTTTCTAAAGCTGAAAAAATATTTATAATCAGTTCATATTTGTTTATAATTTGTCTTCTCCTATTCTGAAAATAGCAAGTAAAGGTCATGCCATTTAGCAAATGGATTTTTAAGATGACATCCTTCCAGCATCCTTGGATATGGAGGATTTAGTGGAATAAAATGTAATAAGCGCAATGATAGTAATACAAGATTAACCTTTACCAAAGTGTTTCATACTTTACAACGAGCATGTTTCAGTTTTATTCAAAGGTATTTAATATCTGTAAGTAGCAATTGTGTATCCATGTAAACTAAACAACAACAATCAAACAAGCACATGTTTAAATGTAATGACCCTACAACTGGATTTTAGTGTTTAATAATTTTATAAATGGTCGTTTCATCTTATGACACTTAATTTTATTGTTTTCGACATTTCATGACAACTTCAAAGGACGTTTTTCTAGAAATAGCAATGTGATTTGTCGTTAATTAAAGAGAAGCTCAATTTAAACCCAATTTATTCATTATTCATTTATCATAGGAAAACATAATTCTTCATAGTTGTTGTGACCTGACACTTTAAAAAAATTTTGTATGTTCAGCTGACCAGTTGTGCATTGACTAAAATACTCTACTGTAGCAAGTAATTGGGGTCAACTGGAAAATGTACCACTTAAATACCTTTTCAATTCTTCCTATAATTATTAACAAATAACATACATTAACTCTATAGTAGCTATGTAGCTCTATTTAGGACCTATCCAAGGGGATTATTAAGAAATTAAAGACCTGTAAAATAAAACGCTGCCTCTTTACTGTTATTATTCATATTGTTACTTTTACTTGCCGCAAGATTTAAATTGTACTTGAGTGATAAATAAAAAATAAAATTTCATCCTACTGTAGCTTCAAGAGGAGACACTGCTGAGAAACCAGCTAAACTTTTATCAAAACAGCTAAATGTAAAAACTAAATACTTTAGAAATACCCAATCTCCACTCACCAGAGGGTCCGGGACTCAGATGGTTATCCTGCTCTAGGTTTGTCGGAGGTTTCAGTAAATCCTCACATCCAAGTAGGCTGACTTCAAGTTTGCCTGAAAAAATTATAAAGAAAATGTAATTTTGACGTAAAAAAAACCCAGAATATTTGAGTCTTAATTAACAACAAGAGCATCTACAATATTATATGCCAACACACGAGTTTTGAAGTGATCGTTACTTCATATACTTACTAAATACTTCAACTCTACAATGTGTAACCATGCGTGTTTCCAGTGGTTGGTAATGACTCTCAGCTAAGACAGTTGGCTAAAATGAAAGCAGCATTTCAAAATAAAACCCCTCATTTGTCGGCATGAATAAATCTCTCGGACTGAAGCCTTTAATCAGAGCTGTCTGGAGCTGCACACTGAGCATTCACATCCTAATTTTCTTCATTTCGCTGTAGTGCTAACAGCTGTGGAGCAGAAAATCACCCCGAGTGTTCTCCCCGCTCTGAGACTCGCTCTCATTATTCGCTGCCAACAGAGCAACTATAGGATTTGTCTCCTTGTTACATCATCAAAAGGCCTTTTTTCTGCCTTTTCAGCCTCATGCAGGGAGAGACCAGCTTACAACTGAACTGTCCAAAACCAACAGATTACATGTCCTGATTATCCACTGCCAGAGGTCAGCGTATGGTAAACCATGTTCAAATACTGGGCGTGCATGATACTAATGAGAACGGCTACATATTTGAGGGTAAAAAGGAAAAAAATTGAACTTGCAATTACCCTCTTAGAAGTAAATCTGGTTTAAAAATTTTCATTTTCGACATTTTTTAAGGTAAACTGGTGCTGTGCAGAATCCACAACCTACAAATCAAGGTGAACATGACAGAAAATGCCTGACCAAGTAAACCTGAAGTATTAGAGTGGTCCTCTTTCCTATAGTGACGCACACTCATACAAACTTTTTAAGTGCCTGGAAACTAAAAATGCAGAAAAATCCATTTCTAAATCTGCAATTTGATCTTTTTTGCCAGCATTGTTAAAAAACAGTAAAATTGCAATGATACAGACCAGTCAAGGAGGCAGGTCTGATAGAGAATATGGAAGGGGAGGTCGACAGGAGACATTCAGGTCTGGAGCTTTGTGGAGACAGGGGTCCCTCTGAATGGTCGACCCCTCCTTCAGGCTGCTGTAAAGGCTCCTGGTTGTTTTCCTTCAGGCATTTCTCCAGGGACAGCCGCAGAAGATCCAACTTCTGGGAGGACTCCTGCACCCGGGACTGAGCCTGACGGGAAGATAAACATTGTGTTGTTATGTTTGGTCTTTTTAAACATAGTGCTGTTTGATATTTTGGGATACGGTTAAAGTTTCTCCATTTGGAACAGAAGCTTCTTTTCCAGACTTAAAGCCTTTTAACTAGGATTGATTTTTCCTTTTATTTTGTGCTTTTAGTTTTATATTAGATTTTAGCTAATCAGTGTCCTTTGGCACAGCGGAGATGCGGCAGAACTACACAGACAGTAAACATTAATTTTGTTGTATATTTGATGTTTTCAGTTAACCCTTAAAGGACCACACTGTGTGGGTGTTGTTCGATGTCTGAGGTCATTCAATACAAATCACGAATACTTTATAAGCCTGGTTTCCATCCATTTCTATGTAAAAATCAAACGGCAAACTGCGGAAATCATCTTCTGTTGTTTAATCTATCTAATCTATCTTTCTATCACATTGCAGACTTGATTACACAACTCAAGTTTCAAGACACAACAACACATTAAAATCATCATTCTGGCTCCCCTGAACTTGAACTACTTTAAAAACAAAACTGATTAAATGTCCTACCTCCGCCAGTGCCTTCTGGTCCAGTGAAGAGATTCCCTCCAGCTGCTTCACCACATCTTTGGCCAGAACCAACGCATCTGTCTCTCTCTGCATGTAGTGCTCCAGCTCTGCCAAACGAGCATCCACAGGACAGACAGCGACCGGAGAGATCCCTGAAATCAAGAGATGAATAGGGAGAGAGAGAGTATTTCAGTATGAGAGAATTTATTTCAGATGAGCGATAGAGCCTCACTGAAAATCTTTTCATTTCTGCAATCAATATTTATAAAGCTGAAGTGAGCCGTTTTCTCTAAAATGTCACTGTGCTCCAGGCAAAGGTCTTAACATTACATTTTTTATGTTTCTGGCATTCAGCTGACACTTATCTGAAATGTATGAAAGCTCTGACTGGGAGTAAAACCCTTCACCTGTCGTTAAGTTAATTTAAGGAGACAAGCACTGGAGAAAAAGGATATTTCATCAAATGTGCTACTTTAGACTAAAAGAATCCTAGTTTTTTCACATGTTGCTTGGGGCTTCGGTAATATTGACTCATAAATGTCTAGTTTTAAAATTGTGATCCATTCATCATTATTTTCCTGGAGAGATTTTTCGATTCTCTAAAGAAAAACAAATAGTTTACTGGGAGAGGATCGACACCGTCTAACACTTTCTGGTGGTTTCTGAATGTTGTATTTTTGTATGGGATGTAAGGAAAGGCATTCACTATATATCTAGATTCTCAACATTTTTTAATCAAGTCCTGCATATGTTTTTTGGGGTGTGGAAACTTAAATAGTAGAGCTTCATTCTGTGGGCAAAAAACAGCACTTATTTAATCATAAACTGATACTTTTCCTATGTAAAGATGATGACGTGGTGAACAACACAGTGGCACTGAGTGTTATGTCTAAAGCACCCTAATGTGTTAACATCTGCTACTTTAAATTTAGCTGACACCTGGAAACACGGTGAATTAAACTGCCTGCAATAGTAGAGAGGACTTTACTTCCCGGCAGATCCCAACATTATGAGGAATCAATGAGAGGAAAGCAGGTCAGGGGTCAGGGAAAGGAAATATGAGCCGAGGAAACAAAGTGCAGAGTTACTTGTTTCATATTTCATACTCTCTCTGTCAAGCCAGGAATCATTTTGCAAGTGTTAGTTTCAGAGTTTTCAAATGGCACGCATCTCCAGTTTGGAATTAAAAGTCACATTTTCTCTCCGTCTCTATAATTGCCGTTGTGGTGGTTTCACTTTCCGATTAATACAAATAACAGCCGCAAAGATGACAGTTGGCAGGAAGCACGGTTCAACCAGTATGGGGTTTTTCATACCAGCACTGATAATTCTGAACTGAAGTTTCTAACAGGCAGTATTTTACCATCTGAACTCTGACATTTTTAAACCGAAAACCTGCACTTTCTCACAGGAAATGCTTTAGAAACATCCTGATTGCTTTCAAGACCAATAAATCTTTACTGAAACTAAAATAGTACATTTGTTTTGCAGCTTGTTACAGTTTGTCAACCCAAACCTTTTCAAAGAAGAAGAAGCACTGTCATCTATTACTGTCTTTAATTTAACTGAAGAATTTATCATAGCTTAACATTAAAAACAACAGGAAAGAACCCAGATGAAGATTTCTTCCCCATAACCTCACCTTTTCAATTCATTTTCCATTCAGTTCTCAACTGTTTCACCTTTTGGCTCCCAAAAGTCTTTGTTAGCTAGGATCCCCAAAACAGAGGAAGGACACTGACCTCTGACACCAAGCTGTTAGGAACAAACTGCCACATTACACAAAAACCCCATGGCATATAGTATCTACAAAGACTTATTGAACTGGTTATCAATCCCAATGACTCACTGATTTCTTTAGCAGATGTTGAGGCTTCCAGTTCTCATAACTGAGTTTCCAGCCAATTTCCATCCTCCATTAGACTTTCAATTATAGATTTAAGCTTCAGAGTTGAAGATGCCCTTGAGGATTTCGAGCCAAAAATGGCATTACTGTTGCATTATTCCAATAAGTTGTTATCTATAATGTTTTCACTTCTTGTTTGGTTTAATGAGCCAGCTTAATACTCTACATTTAGACAATCTGATTGTCACAAAAAAGCCATAAAAATACATAATTTCATGCCTCTTTTAGGTTTGTTTTGTTACTAGAAGAAGCTTAGTGGCTGGTAATATCTCTAAGTTTACAAAAAGAAGGCACGTCTCTAAAATCAAACTATTTGTGTATGTAAAAAAGAGTTTTCTTGACATTCAGTGACCCTGTAAGAGGGTCATGGCCCAGGACTCTGACCTCCATGTGTAGATCTGTCCTGGTTGCACCCACCATCACCACCAATACCTCCGCCGCCGCTGCTGCTGCCAGCCTGGGTGACTTTGATAATCTGCAGTCGGATCAGCTCGATCTTGGAGCGGCTATCCTGCAGCATCTGCTGAGCCGTGGACAACATCTGATCCTGGATAACGACATCACATCAAGAGACAACAAGCCCCACTTCATCACCACGTTCTCTCCCTGACAGGTCCGCTGGGATGGGAGCACATTGGTAAACAACACACTGACTGAACACAGCCATGATTTCTCATAACAAGTGGCAGAACATGAGGAAAACAACAGCGACAGTGCTCCACATGTAACCCATTTCCATGCTGGGGAAGAAAAAAAAAACAAATGCCAAAGAAGACATGCAGTGAGTGAGAACAATGTGTTCATATCAGGTGTTAACAGTATGACTTTGCACTTCACTAACCTCAGGGTGATGCTCTCGCTCCTTGCTGAATAAGGACTAATTTGGCATGCTCTGTGGAGGTGGAGGGGGGACTTCTCGGGTTGCGCCTCTCCACCTTCACTATCCTTGAAACACAAGTCCCCTGATGTTATGGTGCGTTCACACACACTCTGACAGAGGGCTCTTCTTGATGCGGCTCCTACATCTTGAGACCAGGATCACACAGCCTGTCCTCCTGTTTGTTTTTGCCTCCTTGCAGACTCCTCTGCAACATCCCCTTCCCTCTGCATCCTCATCCTCCGCTCTGTAACCAAATCCCTCTCTCTCTCTGTGTGCCTCTCTCCCTCTCTGTCTCTTTTAGGGGGGTTTTCTTCCTGCAGGGGACGTCGGCAGAGTTCCTCTCCAGTGCCAGCACTGCTGCTGCTGCTGCTGCTGCTGCTAGTCCCACAGAGCTGATCGCCTGCTCTGAGCTCGGCATTGGCCGCTGCACGACCACATGTTCCTGCGCTGTCACCAACCAAAAGACAAACACCGAGCTGCTGCTGCTCTCTTCGGGACAAGGCAGAGACGAGCCAGCACCGTTTAGGAGATTTGTTTAACCTGCTCTGACAAGAAGGGGGGTGTGAGAGACATCAATAACCTTTAACTGATCTGTAAACATACATCCGTGGTGCACTGAACATGATCCCGGACATACAGCTAGGTTTACTGATAGCATTATGAATTCCCACTGTGTGCACTTCAAGCACGCACGACAGTTAAATGGTTGTTACTCGGTCTATACAGTAACATGTCGACACTTGAAAACACTCATTCCTCACCATATAGCTGTCATAATTACGCAATAAAACGCACACAGGTTTCAAGGTTTCCCTCGCTAAAACAAAACAAAATGTACACCTATTATATACTCTTGGCTTTGTTTATAAAAAATAATTAAGTAGCACGCAAGCTACTGGACATAACCTGAACTAAAATATCCTGTTTACTCGGCCTTTTTTTCCCTTATCAACAAACACTTAGCTCGGGACAAGCTGACTGACAGGCTAATTAGCACTGACCACCAGAAAGAGGCTCCTGCGTCTCAAACCATATTCAGCATCTTTTTTTTTTTTTTTTTTTTTTTTAAGTGCGCAAGTGCGAGTCGGTCCAACTGAAGGTTTGGCCTGGCCTGGATAAACGTTACTTTTGGCCGCAAATTAATTTTAAAATCGCTCGTGAGAAAAAATATAAGTTGTAATTTGAGGCTCTGTTCGTTTTGGGTGTAATTTTAAGAGAAGATGCGATGGTAAATCAGCAAATTGGAGCCGAGTAGTGAGACCTACTTTGAGAGGCGGAGCTCGCTCTCTTCTCCATTCGGCGAGGCGCGTTCGTAATGAAAGGAGCGCGTGAGCAGCGCTTGCTGTGACTTCCTCGCTCATCGGCAGCTACATTGTGTGGAAAGCAGCACGTTGTTGGCTTCTGCACGCCGAACTTTACGCCGAATTACCGCTCTCCTGTCCAGGGAGAAACCAGATTCAAAGCTACCAGCTATTTTCTCAGACGTCTGTAAGTTACCCCAGCTTGCGAAAACATGTCGGCCTCGGCGGCAAAAGTGAGTAAAAAGGAGCTGAACTCGAACCATGACGGAGCGGACGAAACCTCCGGTAAGGGGAATGGCGGCCTCCTATTCACCGCCATTTTCACTTTCTTCTCTAACATAATTTGCATTGCCAGGGGGTGAGATTTTGTTCATATTTATTTTGTGTATCGCTTGGACTTTGCTTAACGCCACGGGACCCGCTTTGCTGTAGACCACGGCGGTCGCTGCGTGTTTCGAGAAGAGCAGTTAGCTCGCCAGCTAACGCGTTTATTAGCATGCCGTTACTCCTGCCCTGTTGTTCAGCTCAGACCGGTGCTGAGAGGCCATGTTAGCTAGTTGAGTTAGCATCCTCAGCGTGGCCAGTTGTGTCGTTGGCTACTGACTGAGTGGTCGTGAGCGGTGCTGGGGGATCAGCGTTTTGTGTGCTGTTGTAAAATCACTTCAAATTGACCAATCAATGTTTACATAGCTGTCGCGGGGTGTAATAACAGAAAAGTTTGCCATTTCACTTGGGCATTAGCAGTTAGCCAGCTAGTGTTGTTGTTGTGCTGTTACCTAACGCTAGCTGACGACGTTATGTTTTGTTACTGGTTTTAAAATGCATTTAAATCCACCAGCCCTGCAATCAGTCAAACTGTGTAATTTTTATATTTAGACAACAGGGTACAGGACTCGGCCGTGTGAGCCACGGTTTGATAGTTAGGGGGGTCTATCCTGGCATCTGTCCTAGCTCTCTCACGTTATCGCGGCTCTGTGTGTGCAGTCAGATGTCCCACATTTAAACCACGCGGCCTTGTCGGTAGCAGCCGGCAGGAAACGGTGAGTGTCTGAGCCGCTAGAGCTGCAGCTATTGGCCGCTCATGTTACCCTAACCTCCGGGGGATCCTGGGTTTTTATCATCCTTACAACTAACGCGTACTAACGAGGAATCAGCCATTGGAAACAGCTTAATTATCGGAATAGCAAAACACTTAGACCTCAGTAGTTGTCGGGTTTACAGTAAAGTTATTGGCGGCTTTAAAAAGTTACTCACAGGGCTGGCAAATTAACATAAAGTAATACACACCTAGTTTTGTATGGGCATGAGTAAATACGCACATTTTATTTCATGTCCGTATGTTTTTTTTTTCTTCCGTTTTTTGCGCAATTTAATTTGTATTTAATAAATTTTACATGTTTTCTAACCTTGTTTTTTTTTTTTCTCTCCCCCGCAGAGAAAGAGCAGCAAGAAGCAATTGAACACATTGACGAAGTTCAAAACGAAATTGACAGGTAATAAACATTTTATTAACTTATTATAAGTCATGGAGGTTGCACCTTGTCCTTGTTAGGGTTGAGTTTTTTTCTGTCCAGCAGGTAAATCAAAGAGGTGGTTAGTGGATCTCTTAAAGGAAGAGGAACTAAGTGATGAAATCAGATGTTGTAATCTGTGGTTGGTGTGAAAATTTGCAGAATCGCCATGTGTCATGGTGCATTGTTACACACTTTTGAACTCTAGAAAAAACGTTAATTGACATCATACAGAACAGAATAACTCCTTTTCTTTGTACAATCAATCATCATAAACTGACTTTTAATTTGATTTGTTTTTGTTTTTTTTCCCCTTCAGGTTGAACGAGCAGGCCAGTGAGGAGATCCTCAAAGTAGAACAGAAATACAACAAACTCCGTCAGCCATTCTTTCAGAAGAGGTCAGAACTGATCGCCAAAATCCCCAACTTCTGGGTCACCACGTTTGTCAACCATCCACAAGGTGAGGAATAAACCATAACGTTTTTTCTGCCATCCTCTATTGTACGGAAATAATTAAATCACAGTGAAAGTATGTGGGATTTTGACAGTCACTCAAATCTAAGTCTGGTCTGAATCGGTTTTTCCCTCTGCAGTATCTGCCCTACTGGGAGAGGAAGATGAAGAAGCACTTCATTACCTGAGCCGAGTGGAGGTGACAGAGTTTGAAGACATCAAGTCAGGCTACAGAATAGATTTTGTAAGTATCGTAACGTTGCACACACATGCAACAGGTTCAAGTTTGATTTCATATTCTAACCTGGGTGCATTTTATCTTTTAGTATTTCGACGAAAATCCGTACTTCGAAAACAAAGTACTTTCCAAAGAGTTCCATTTGAATGAGAGCGGGGACCCATCTTCAAAGTCTACAGAAATCAAATGGAAATCAGGAAAGGTATGTATCTTCAGTTTGATTGTCAGCAAAGTGAAATAAATGTCACTGTGATTGTACCTTTTTTCTACATGATTACATGTGATACATAAACTTGACTGATAGAGGGGTAGTTAAGACTTTAGGTTTTTTTTTTTTATATATACCTTAAACCAGTTATGTAGCATTCTTAATCTGATTTTTTTTTTTTTCTACATGACAATATAGATGTTTTTTCTTTTCTTTATATACTGAGTTACAATTGTGCCCAAAGAAATACTTTTGCAAAAGTTGCTATGGTAGCTTTGAGTTCTTCATTTTAAAAAAAAAAAAAAAGGAAATATTATACCAGCATGAGCTGCTGACCCAACTCGAATGTTTGCATAGTGGAAATTTTCCATTGGACATTGTATTTTTTTCCCCATGTGTTTGTAGGACCTGACCAAGCGCTCCAGCCAGACACAGAACAAAGCAGGAAGGAAGAGGCAACATGAAGAGCCAGAGAGCTTCTTCACCTGGTTCACTGATCACGCTGATGCTGGCGCTGATGAGCTCGGGGAAGTCATCAAGGACGACATCTGGCCAAACCCTTTGCAGTACTACCTGGTATGTTTACAACTAGGTTGATATTTCCTTGCTTGTTGCATATACATTTCCCACAGACACTTTCTACAATAGGCAGACAGCTATTAGCTTCCCTTTTATGTACTTCAGTTTTGTCTTTGTGCGGATGTCCCAGGTGCTGTATCTTGCTCGTACAGTGTTTTCCAATCAGGGCAGGAAACTTTCAATTAAGTCTGGTATAACTGAAAGAAAACCAAGTGCTGAAAGTGTTTGCTATCCATAGGTCCCTGACATGGATGACGAAGAGGGTGAAGGTGAAGACGATGAGGAGGACGAAGAGGGTCTGGAGGACATAGACGAGGAGGGAGATGAAGATGGAGAGGAAGACGAGGAAGATGATGGAGAAGATGGAGAGGTACAGTCACAAAGTCAAAAGGGAGTTTTTAACAGTAGTTTGTTTTCAACACTCAATGACAGACATCTTATTCTTTCAGGATGACGAGGGAGAAGACGACTAAGAAATAACATCTACCCAGACCCTCAACCTTCTATTCCCTGTTGGTTTTTCCACTCACGTTCGGGAGCAAAGGTTTTAATTTTTTTTTTTTTGTTGTTCCTTTTTTTAAAAAAAAAATCCATGTGTGCTTCATTTTCCATTCTGAGGCTTCACCTGTTGGTGCCATGTTATGTTCTCCTTTGACTCATCTTAGGCCAATGGCACTTTGCCCTGAATTGTGAGTACCATCCCAAAAGTCATCTCAAAAATAATAATAAAAAAAGTATAAAAAATAGAATCAGCACGGCATCCTGAGTAGAATTTGAAGACAATTCACACAGAATTCCTCCTGTTCAAGGTTGTGTGGTAAATTAACTAAAGCCATGGTGTAGTGACCCAGCGCTAGTTTACCTCTCAATACTTTTTTCCCCCATTTTTTTTGGTTTTTTTTCAGTTGGGGTGTCGATCCCTTGGAAAAACTGTTATTTTTCCCCAATGTGGTTAACGAGTACCAGCTCATTCCTTTTGACTTGTAATGTTTTGGGGGAGGGGGGTGGGGTAAGCTGGGGTGGGGCAGGAGTATGTTGGTTATTGGGGAGAGTGGTTATTTTGACACCATTTCTATGGGACTTTTTTTTTTCATTGTATTGTTTTACAGATATCCATGAGATTTGAAATGACATTTTTAATAAAGAACAAAATGGAAAAAAAACAAGCTTGTAAATTTTGGCCCCACTGCTTCATGGGTAAAACAAACCTGTTATCTCATAGAATTTACATTTAATCACACTTTCCTTTTCCGCTGGGGGGAAAAGAAACTGTTTTAAATTTGAGGTGTACAACTTGCTTTGTTACAATAATAAAACTTACTGTGTTTACACGTGTGGGAGTTTTCAAGTGGGCTTATACAAATGCATTTAAAAAAATAGATTTAGGTTGCAGCAAAGGCACCTGGGTTAATTGTACAGTCAACAGTCAATCAGCTCATGAAGGATTTTGGAGTCATTAGCAGACTCGAAGCAAAGTCTTCTCGTAGAAGACGATCGATGATTAAAGCCAAGAAGGTGTGCGCCGACTCCTCAAAGGTGGTTTTTGTGATCATGTCTGGCCAGTCACTTGGCTGAAAGGCCCAACCTGGAGTGAGAAAACGAAATGTTTTAACAAAAATGAAGACTTATAATGGGCACCACATTATAAAAGATAGCAAATGGAGGCAGCACAAAGTTTGATGAGATGACAATGAAACTACTAGCTAAGTCTGCAACTTAGAGGAAGAAATTTGAATTCATCACTTGCTCCCAAATACTTCACAATCGGCATAAATATTTCAGTGTATTCCTAAAGATTTTACTAAACTTTAGCTTTGAATGAAAAATGTATGCCATTATTTGCTCCATAATTTATCTTTACTACACTAAATCCTGAAAGTAACAAAGTGTGGAAAAGATACTGGTAGAACATTACACATAGTGACCCGAGTATGCGTAACTCAAAAGATGTTGCTTTATTTTGACTTACTGTTCAATATTATTTCCTTCATACGTATGAAGTATAAACCAATACAAGGACTTAATGGGAGTTTGCCTATCTTAATTTTAACATTGACATAATAGAAAGTACTTGTTTTATAATTAAGACTTTTTAAAAATTACAACATATCGTGGCATAAATAAAACATACGAGAGAACGTGAATAACTTGGTTATTTTTGGTTTCATTAAGTTATAATCCATACTAATACTAAATTCTGATGATTGTTGTGTAGATATACACACTACTGAAAATTAGATAGGGATATTTTAGTATTTCACCTGATTGTTTATTCTGTGACATATCTGAATTTTTTGTGAATATTTTTGGTCCCCAAATAAATTTCACATTAGTTGCATATATGCTCCGATATCCCAAACTAATTTTCAGTACTGTACTTTACAATTTGGCATACATTTTGTAGACCCAGTTTTTAAAAGAAAATAGTTTCAAATCCTTTGTCTTTGTTTGCATAAACTTCCAACATTGTGCAGAACAAGGTTTATTTTTTGGAAGCAGAAGTCATGTCTGTTTAATCTCACAAGTACAGAGGTCATCAAAAAAAATTAATGAAGTAGATTACTTATTATAAATTGCAGGTTTTAAGATGAATACTGCATTTATTGCGCCATTACGGGTTCGTACCCACCTAAATGAGTTTTACAGCGAGGACAGGTGGCCACCGTCCATGAGAACCCGGGGAACCAGGAGAAGTGTTTATCTGCCGGCCAGTGCTGAGTAACGTCAGCTTTTCTGAACGTGATCACCTCAAACTGGTGTCCATGGGGGTTTTCAAAAAGCTGAATGTTAACCCTTCGGCCCCCGATCAACGTGTCGTTCCGGCTGGAGAGCGCCAGCCGGCTGTGGACGTGGTTGATGTCCGTCCCGAACGCCAGCTCGTGTCCACACGCCCTGCACAGTATCAGAGTGGCGGGGCTGGTGTCCCCCTCCTCCGCCGCGGCAGCACACGCCTCACCGGGCTGGTATGCAGCGGGATAAAACAGGAGCACAAAGGAAATATACTGTATTATTAACCTCTCCAGCTGCTTCACTAGCAGCCGCAGGCTCCGCTTGCATGTCATTGCTGCCTCGCACGCACATGGAAGGCTTCTGCTAATGCAAAACTAGCTTCAACTCCTAGCAAGCTACATTGGTGGAGCATCGATGAGTTGTCGTTTGGTTATCAAATACCAATCGAAAGTATCAGATTTATCACGTAACTGTGGTAACTCGGTCAAAGTACTGACTCGCACTGTTAATACATAACTACATGGTGATTCGTGAACTTACAAGCTACTAGCTAGTGGTACAATGAGCGTTGGCAAGCTCGGAAGTGCCATGGAAAGAAACAGGAAATGCAGTCATCCCAACCATTTCCTACTCTTAACTGCGCCCATTGCACATTTCTGCACAACACTCATATAGTATAACTTTTAGATGGTTATTAACTTGAGCTGTAACAGAAAAACATTTTCACCATTAGCAAGCTACATTTGAACGCTACAGAAGCCGTTTTTGTGCAACCCTCGGTGACCTCCATTTTGGGTTTCATAGTGTTTTTTGTGAGTATTGTTTTCTATTTTTTAAGTTTACGGACAGTGAGACACAAAATATTAAATCAAATAAAACCTAAGTCAGTAGTTTGAGAGGAGATGGGCTCGCAGATGCGTTTTAAAAATGAGTTTATACATTAGCCTTTACATCTAATGGTTACCACGGGCGACGCACATCGTCAACTCGCCTCCACCAATCACAGGACGGGATATTGCAAACGAGCCAATCAGAGGGATCGTTTGTCAGTCCAAACAACCGTCCACTCCACAGACAAAAGTCGAGATTTATCTGGGAAAACATGTAGCTGGAAACTTCGCACGGTAATAATGAACCACCAACTACTGTTTTATATCTATTTGGTTGGGTGTGCGTTGAACCTAAACACGGTATGAATGTTGCTGTGACGTCTCGGAAGAATGAAAACCCGGGATTCACCGCCGCCGGTCCATGTTCATGTACCGGAGACCACACCTGTACATGTTCATATGAGGAGGAGTCCCAGCAAGACCCCACAGGTTATTACACTACAACTTACACTACTGAACTGGAAATACACATGATCATTTCTTCAGGTCACTTGTTAAACGCTGCTACATGTATGGTCATCAAAGATTAAATATCCCAAATGAACACAACTTTATTTTGTAGCTAATGTGTAAAAATCACCTCCTGCCTGTTTTCACCTGCACTGATTTGTTTACTTGTTTAGAGTACCTTTTAAAAATGTCTCTTACTTTTTAAAGACTTTACACTACATTTAAAGAGTTTGTATTAAATAGACTAAAATTAAGAGGATAAGGGTGCTACAACACTGTAAGATTTATAAGTTTTATCTGTGGATTCCCTCCTTTTTTCTGCAGAATTGGACAAACGATGCCCAGGTGATGGGAAATGGAGGGAGGCCAAAGGTGCGTACGCCGTGGATTCCTCCAGGAAGACTGTCCTGCAGAAGAGATGTGAGCTCATACAAGTGTCAGGCCTCTTTATACTGTTTATCTCTCCCTACGATGCATGCAAGCAGAGCCAATGATTATGCTGGTGAATGAATTCTGGCAGGGATTTGCTCTCCAAACAGGACAGACAGGTTTACACCTGATACTAAATTTGGTCCAACAAAACTGAATTTAAACAGAATAGAAAAAGAGGTAACAATCTCATTGAATGAGATTTAATGACATGTTTACCATGAAATAAAGTTAGCATTATCCCTTAAAGCTGTCATAACTTCATTTAGTTTTGTCTGATTGTTAATTTGAAACAGCGACATGCAACAACAAGTTTGACGCGTGGGAAACCTTAGAGTAAGCACATAAACATGTTCCGAACATGTGACGGATGAATAGGAGGAAAAGAAAGATGTTCACTGACATGCCGCATATTTTGTTGGTCGTGAATTAGGCAGCACTGACTACTTTAAATGCTTCACCATCTTTTAGTATCAGAAAATATTTAAGCCTGTGATTTGATTGCAGAATTCTGTACAGATATTTTATTGTTTAATCGGAATCCCTATTGTACATGTTGTTGTTTTGAAACTCTTTTCAAGTTCAACCTTATTGTGTGTGTGTTCCCTGAACATAAGTCTTGTTTGTTTGCGTATTATCATCAGAGAAGCAGAGTGCAGCATCAATCAGAAAGTGGAATCAGACATCGGCGGGATGAAGAGGAGCAAGAGGAGGAGCTGGCTGCAGTATCCAAAAACCTCAGTGTCCTTCTCAGGGAGCAAGAAAGCAGTCACCATTTAAAGAAGTACGAGCCTCTTCAGCAGTCGCACAGTTACAAAGCTTTATACTAATGTGTCATTTTCAAAAGAAGGCCTACCCTAACACACTTTAATAGTGCTCAAAAATGTATGTACCTCTCAATTTTGGTGAAATTTTCTTTTTCTTATTTTTTTTGCAACAGTCTAAATGTAGACAATGAGACAGATAGTTTTAGCACACATCATTTGTTTTTGGCATCAGTGCCCTCTAAGTGAAAAAGCAAGGACTTCTCTCCTGGGACGTCATTTTCTGCTGATATTTTCCATCTTACATCTGTGATGAGGCACAGGTTACAGGACGTAATCCAGTGTGTTAGTCTTCCCTTTTTTTCCAAGAAACTGTTGTACATTTGCTGTAATCTAACCCAACAAAATAACCAGAAAAGATTCAGGCCTATGACATATACGTGCCATGTGATGACAGCTGTATCAAACATTGGTCTATCAGTCTGATTTTTTTCTTTGTCTTGCTTACAGGTCAGATTCTAAGGGCCACCACCACAGAGGGACAGACACACTCCTGAGGGCACTCGTAGAAGCAGAAATCGATGGTGTAGCAGTAGCTAATCAGCTCACAGCCCTGAAGGAAATTATCGACAGCCTTGCTAAGGTAAACTTTGAACCAGTGGATCATTTTGAGTCCACAGTTGGTGAAGAGGATGCCGTGCATCGCATATTTTAATTCTGTAATTTATTTTTTAGGATAAGCGGCTATCAAAACTGCACGCAACTTCACTTGGAAGGCAGCAATATTTATTGTTAGAGAAGATAGAGATGTTTGACCACACGAACCACAGCCTTCGCGAGCTCCTCAGGGAGTGGAGTGAACACGAGGTACAGGAAGTAGAAGAAAATTCAAGGAGGGCAAATCTTCTTTTGACTGTTATTTGAGTGCTGTGTTGTTGTATCCACAGAGGGAATCACTGATGTGGTCAGAACAGAAAGATGCCTTAAAGAAGAGAATGGCCGACAGTGAAGCAGACAACATTGTGAGTAATTATCAACTGGTTGCATGCCTGTGTTCATTCATTATTGTCAGCAGTCAGACATTAGAGGAGGTTTTTCTTGTTTTTCTTCTCCTCTTGCAGCGACTTTTGGCCAAACTCACCAACAAGGAGAAAGAGGTGTCTAAGCTTGCTGAGCGTTTGGACTTTGAAAAGGTTTAAACTACTACACTGGTGTACACAACTTGTATTCTGACCAGGCTTGGTAGAAAAAACATTGGTATCGCTCACACAGCCATATACCCTCTAATGTCCAGGTGTTCGCAAACAGAAATTCTCCATCAACCTCTTCTCCCCTTTGTCATGTTAGGACAACATGAAGACGGCGGAGGAGCTTTCAAGATTACTGCAGTCAACCCGCAACCATATGGACTCTGAGCTGAACAGAAGCGAAGCTGAAAAGGCCCATCTGGCTGCTGAGATCCAGGTCTGTGAACATGAAATACAATCAAACACACACACATCTGTACTGTCGGATGTGAACCAGTTGTTCTCATCAGTCCAACGCACACAGACAGTGAAACGGGTGCTACTGTCAGTGTTAGAAGGAAATAGGCAGCGTCAAAACGTATTTCAAACCCTTGCTCTCTTTGACCAATGGTGTTACGTCTTGCCTTTATCTTTGTTGTGATTCACTACTGCTGGAATGGAGGCTGTGAAATGTTGAAAGCTCAGTGCTTTGTGAAGGACAGCAGCTTGGTGACAAGAGTCATGGCAAAAAGTGTTTCAAAACTTTGATGGAAACTTTTCAAGCCTGCTCCTGTTGCATTATCAACAGTTTGTCCACAATATGGTGAAAATAACTACTTCTTTTATTTCTTTGTGGCTCAGTAGCTCCACTTGAAGTAGCATATTAAGCAATCTGTTGGTGTACAACCCGTACAAAAAATAGGTATTTGTTTTAAAATAGACATTATTCTTTTGATTCTGTACTAAAAGTATCATTATAAACACATATAAACTTTAGAATTGAGGAGTGGATAAAGTTCTGTCTGTTCTTGCGACTGGATGCTCATATATATTGTTACCTGGCCTTCAGGATGTAGAAAAAGTGGAGGATGCAGACCATCCTTATTTGACTCCCTGAAAACGACTTATCGTCACTCTCAGACTTGTCAGAAAAGCATATTTAGGGCCTTTATTATCATTTAAACTGGATGTGTGAATGTCTCTTTTCTTCTCTGTGTGTGGACCAGAGGATGCAGCAGAGCCAGGAGCAGCAGCAGGACGAGCTGCAGGCTCTGCAGGAGGAGCTACAGACTCTGAAGCGGCAGACAGAGAAGGAAAAGGAGGAGCAGGGGCGGCAGGACCAGGAGGCGCTCGCACTGCTGACCCAGCAGGCAGAGCAAAGGGAAGAGTCCGCCAGACATCTCGCAGTAAAACTGCAGGAGAAGGTCAGTATTCAGAGGTACAGTCACAACGTCTGTAGCTCACAGAGCATCAGAGTGTTGGGCAGAAAAGGGTTCTGTAACAAACCATGAAAAGAACGTTTTTCTGCAAAAAGACTTCCGGGATGATCCACAGACATCTCTGTGGCTTATGCTGCATGCAAATTAGTTTTCTCACTGGTGGCGGTGTCTTGTCTGAGCACATGGTTTTATGCAAATTGAGTTCACAGGAAGTTCAGCCAGTTTCTTGGTTCAGTAGGAATATTCCAGTGAAACACAAACACCAGATTCTGGTGGCTAGTGTGATGTATTAGCGGAGTCTTTGCCCACATAATGACTTGAATTTGTACAGTGCAGACGTGTTGTAGGAATGGATATTTTTCTCTCTGTGGTCGAGTTTGTTTGACTTTACTGTGAATCTTGTCTTTAGCTCGAGTCTCAGAAAAAATTCCTAAACCATCAATGTAATCAAAGAGCGAAATAATTTGAAAGGGTACAACATGAACCAAACTGATAAGACAACGTGTGTTTTGTTTAAGGAGTTCCAGTTGGCTCAGGCTCTGTCCACCTCCAGTGACTGGTGCACCCGCCACTCTAAAGAGGCAGCTGCTAAAGGACAGCTGGAAGAGGAGGTTTCTGCTCTCAAACTGTGAGTGCACATTCTGAGCGCATGGGAGACACAGACTTAGTTTGTTGTGTGAAACTGATACTTAATACAATCATTCCTATTTACAGACAGGGATGATCAAGAAATCAAATCAAAATCATACTTGTTTTTGGTGACTTTTTCATGATTTGTAACATGTAAGTGTTGACAGAATTTATGTCTGCACTTCAAATCGAGCAGATATTAATTTAAGTCACACTCTTCTAGGAGCAGATTAGAGCCGGTATACAATAATATCATAATTTCACATTTGAATGAGCAAAATGAAACGCCCATGTTGAATAATCAAAATAATGATGTAAAAAAAATCTTTCACACATATTATCTGAAACAGATCATCATTACTAGTTGAGCGAAACTGCACAAAAGACTTGAACATTACCTTTTTTTAAAAAGTTTGTAAGTCAAAACAAAGATAAAAAGATATGGATCCAAAATAAATATGATTACCAACTGAGTTTCCAGCAGTTTTTCATATGGTGATATTTGTTATTGAGAAAATGAATCTTTAGCTGTAGTGTTCCTTTGATTAATTTGGACATTATTGAAATGTCTGAAATACCATTACATTTTTGATCGCACATTGAAGACGGAGAGATTTTTTGGGAGTAGGTTATCGTTTATGGAAAATAATTTTTAAAATAAATAATTGCTGGGACTGTGATGACAAAAAGCTTTGGATCCCTGCTTCTCTCACAGTCATGTGAGCGAGCTGAACGCTCAGCTTCATTCAGCGGAGGAGAGGAGTCGGGTGGAGAGGGAGGAGCTCAGGGATCAGCTTCATCGTCTCAGCGCTGAAAACACCTCCGCCAAGCTGGACAACCAAACCCTCAAGGTACCTTCAGAAAAAAGGACAGCAGATCTGAGATTTCCCACAACCTAAAATCAGCTTCATAAACATGAAATGAAATTAAAAAGCACATTATTAATCACATTATACTTTTAAAAAGAGAACAAGTGTTCTCTTATTTATGATTAATGATTTTCTAACAGAAATGTATTTTGTGGGCACTTATTCTAAACATGTTATTTTTAGGGTCAGCTGACGTCATCTGAGGAGAAGCTCAGAGGTTTGCAGTCTGAAGCCCGGCAGCTGAAATCGTCAATCAAAAAGCAGGAAAACCTGGTGGAGAAATACAAGAAGAAGGTAGAGTCAAACTCAAACTTTTCTAAATGCAAAGGGGATATACAGACAAACTGCTTTTTGTAAGTTTTGGCAATTTGTTACTGAAATGTACACACATTGCTAAAGGGCTAGTTCATCCAAATCACAAAAATACACAAGATCTGTTTTATCCCTTGTGATGTTTACTTGTGCATTGCTATCTGATAGAATTGATAAATGAAAAAATATATTTTCTGCACTTCTGAACTATCTCTTTGTTTTGGAAAAGTCTTCTGTTCATGGAAACACTACAGAACTGTTTCTGCTGTGTTGTAGTGACATTCGACTACTCTGTGCAGGTCCATCAGGCTCGTCTGGAATCTGAGGGTTACTGCCTGAAGCTGGAGATGACACAGACAGAGGCGCGGGAGGTGAAGGTGAGCCTAGAGAGGGAGAAGGAGCAGGTGAGGTGGGAGCTGCTGGGCCGGATCAGAGAGCTCGAGACGCTGCCCGACAGACTGAGGAGGACCGAGCAGCAACTCAGAGACGTACAGCAGGAGGCCAATGTCCACGAGAGGAGGAACATGGAGCACAACTCCGCCCTCTCTGAAGTCAGACACAAGGTACCTAACTTCAGCTCCATAATAGTAAAAAGAAAGAGAGATGTCTGCAGTCATTCTTTCCACTTGGTTGAGATCCTGGCTGCAGATCTACAGTTAGTAGGCTGCACAAGGCCACCAGGACACCTCATGGAGTTGGATTTCTATCATGGCTATCTATCATGATACTGTGTTCCTCTGCAGGTAGAACAGCAAGGCACTCAGCTGGAGATGCTTCAGCAGAGGAACGTGCTGCTACAGGAGGAGAACAACGTTCTCAAAGAGAAAATTCACAACTTGGAGAGGTACAGACACTTACAGAACTAAACTTGTATGCAATTTTTTGCAGAAAGAACAAAATATACAATTTTCCAAACTGCAAACACTGATTTCTGTGTTGTTTGCTGTAGAAGGCTGGAGGAGATGAAGGTAGAAAACAAAGGGATGTCTCAGGCTCTCTCCTCAAAGGAAGCTAGCGTCCAGTATGTTCAACAGCAGCTGGAGGAGAAGACCCGAGAGTGCAGTGTCCTGTCCCGACAGCTACAACAAACTCTGGAAGACGCACAGAGACAGGTGTGAAACTTTGAAGACACTTAATTTACATGTACATCAGTGTTCACAGACACACTGAGGATTTGCAGTCCATATAAGTAAAGTGAGGAAAACTTAATCTTGAATCTCTTAATCTTTTTCCTCTCTGACCTGCAGGTGGACGACAGCATGCAGAGGGTTTTGGCCAAAGAGAGAGGGTCTCAGTCTAAAGCCTTGGACCTGCAGAGCCAGCTGAGCCGAGCCAAAACAGAGCAGAGTCAGCTACAGCGAAGCAAGGAGGAGGTACGTCACTGTCTCCCTTCTATTGCCATTCAGCAGTGGAAGAATGTAACTAAGTACAATTACTGAACAACTATACGTAAGTACAATGTTGAGGTATTTGTACTTAACTTGAGTTTTACCATTTTCATGCTACTTTGTACTTCTACTACATTTCATAGAGAAATATTGCACTTTAAACACATACACAGCTGTAGTTACTAATTGCTTTTCAGGTCAATTTCACCTGTAAAACACTGATCTGTTTAAAAATATCTGATGGCTTCTAACACATTGAACTACAAAACAGTATTAGCCCCTACTTGACATTAAAATTGTGCTTACATAAATGCATCACTAAAAATATTATATGTAGGTTAACATGCTAGAACTGCTGTACACAGTCACAAAAAGTGGATATTAAAATCCCCAAAAAATTTCTGTGTCTCCGTTTTCCTTCAGATGGAGCGTCGTTTCCAAAGTCAGCTGCAGAACATGAAGGACAGACTGGAGCAGTCAGACTCTACAAACCGCAGCCTGCAGAACTATGTTCATTTTCTCAAAACCTCATATGGAAACGTGTTTGGTGACTCTTTGCTCACAAGTTGACTGCAAAACCTGACCAGCACTCATACATTGCAGTAGAAATAAATGAAGTTTATTGATGACTATTTTGACTTGAGAGTTATATATACTATCTATGAAATTAATAAAACTTTTCTTTTTTAATAAAATGTTGTGAAATGTACCTGAAATGTATTTATATTCCTTTGAATAAATTACGTCCTGATTCTGATTTTTTGGTCAAAAAAATTTCCCTATTGCTTGAATGCTTGCTCATGAATGTGAATGAACTGAACTGAACTCTGAATATATGTGTGTGTGTGTGTGTATATATATATATATATATATATATATATATATATATATATATATATATATATATATATATATATATATACACACACACACACCTATAGTCAGCACCTATAAAGATTTGACCAAACTATATATTTTTTTGTTTTCTTATGCCAAAAGCCTCTTAGAATTGTGCCAATTCAAAATATTCTTGCTGTTTCACGAAAATAAAAACGATTCAAGACATAAATTATGACATTTTCGAAATTACTCGGGTCTGTTCTTCAATTCGGCATTTATATGATGCAACAAAATCTTCATTTAAATGTCAACATTTATAATTGGGTTGTCAGGGATGTGATGACCACCATTGTACATACTGGTCACACACAAATATAAAAATACTCTAAAAAGTCAAATAAATGTTGTTACTACAAGGTAGCACAATGTATATCAGTATGGCCCTGCCCAGAACGTCGCTGCAGTAGGCGGGCTGTTTCTCGTCGGATTGTAATTTATGTAACCTCATCCGGCTGTTCAAAAGTTAGCCTAGCGCTACCTGTATCCTGCAGTATCGTGTTTTAGTTTGGGTTCTGTTATCTTTTCTGTCGTGATGCCCTCTGAAAAGCTACGATGGGAAACTTTACAGGCATTAAAAAATTCATCAAAGGCAAATATCACGTACGACCCATTCTGGTCGGAAAGGGGAGAGGTGAGTTAACGCAAGCTAACAAACTCATTAGCTGGCTATGCTAATGGCTAGTTAATGTTAGTTAGTTAGGCCAAGCTGTCCTGCCTCTTTACCTGCATACTCTTGACGAATTAATTTACTAAAGTGACCTTTTAGCTATTTCACTCCATTATTAAATAACTAATACAGACCTATAATAAGGAGCACAAGCAAGTGGAAGCACCGTCTTAAATTAATCAACGCTTTCAATTTCTGTTCACTCTTCCAATCTGACTCACTTTTGAACTAGAGTAGAAACCTGTCATGTTTGAGAAGAGTTGTTAGCTTTTCCACAGAGGTGACATTTCCCCTCTAAACCAAATTTCTAGAGCTGTTCTAGTTAGCATAAACTCCATAAAATGAATACAGATTTATGTAGCAGAACTTCTCCCATTAATCGTCTCATGACCCTCAGATTTCAATTGTGACCCCCTAGGTTGGAAACCCCTGGATTAAACTACCTAAAGTGTATTTAAAGTAGTTAAACTAGCTCCACCTCGAGCATCTACAACATTACAATACTACTTGCATGTTGATTAATCAGTATCAAGTTAATATCAGCCATAGTGTCTTAGTGTGCATTCATCTCCTCTTAAAACATTTAAAATCTTTGGTACATTTAAACATTAAACAAGCTTCATGTGAATGCGTGAAGTATACTTGAGGTTTAATGTGTTTGCTTTCTTCCAGGACATTCTGGCAGGTTGCAAGGAGGCCCTCAGCTTGTCATCGCACTCTGGGGTCATATTGCAGCGTCTCAACTCCTCACCCCTGCAGAAGTCCTGCTTCATAGGCTCCAGCTCCGGAGAGTCCAGCCCTGGCCTCTCTGAGGAGGTGTCCGCCTCTGTTTCCTCTGCAGGATCCATCTCTGACATCAACGCCAAGCACACAGCGCTTTTTGCAGCCCGGCCTTCAAGGACCGAGAGTGAGAAGGCAAGTCTCTCATCCTGATTACATTTCCTTGTGTGTTTGTATGTGAGAAGAAGGCTTTGCAGACTATTTTCTGTCATGTAATAGCTTTTTATAGCTTTATTGTATTTGTTTGTCAGCATTCAGAGAGCAAATGTACAGTATATTTATATATTTGAAACAACCCAACAGCAAAATGGCTTTTTTTTTGTACTACCTTATTGGTTTCAGAAAGTCATGGTACATGCTCAGTACTCAGAAAGGACATGAAATCTAAATATAACCGCAGTCTAAAGCCGACATGTTTTTGAAAGTTGCTTTGAAATGTTTTGTGGTAGAAATACTATTGAAAATAATTCCATTGATGAGATTGTGAAAGTTTTAATATTGACTCTCAAAATGTGCACATTGCTTTTTTAAAAGAAGTTATTTAACATTTCTGTGGAGCTAGCTGTTAGGCTTTCCTCTGAGAACAGCTGCACACTTTTTTATTACTGCCTGTTACTCATTTTCACTTCATTTCTGACTGTTTTTTGTCTCTTCAATGTGCTGCAGGCGCTTAGTGATGAGGCGATGGATGATGACCCAGAGGCAGATGTCAGCCAAGTTTCCAGTCCTGCATCGCTGCCTGCCATTTCCCTGCTGTCACCCAAAGCCATGGAGACGGCAGGCCTTATTATCAAATTTGAGGAGGGAAAACGAGAAAAGGCCAAGGTCAGACACAAAGATTGTTGATTATCCCATGAGGTCAACTTAATGGCTTTGTGATAAGAAAATTTTGGGTATGTAGTGTTTTATACAGATGTGCACAGGATTTTGTGGTGCCGGCTGCTTTGCTTTCCTTCTTTATGTTTTGAAGAAGTCTGATAAATGTATCTTTATTTTTTTAAAGGAAAAACCTTTCAAACCTTTTTTATTGAAATTTCTTTCTTTTTCTTTTACTGTATTCTTTAAAAATAGTTTTATTGTAAGTTAATTCTTATCTATTTTTTGTTTTTTACTTTTTTTCTTTGGTTATTATTCATGATTTTTAGGAATGAAAATGTCTTACAGAAGAAATAGAGTTTGTTTGTATAAGCTTTCATGTTTCAGTGAATTATATGATGTTGGACAATTTTCCTTCAAGTTCCTTCAAGCTTTTTTACACAGCCACCTTAGTCCTGCTTTTTTGCAAACAGTTTCTTGACTCAGAAAAGTCAAAAGCTAATGGACTACTTCTTGGTTGTTTTCTACATACCGGCCCTGATATATGAATAAAACCTGTTTATGTGATAAAGTGGAATAACCCAGCATGCAGTGAGGAAGCTCTGCAGTCTCACCTGACTGACACCTTAAATCTGTGCTCTCAGATGGCACTGAAACTGCGGCAGGAAATGCAAGAGAAGCTGGTGGCGGCAGTGGCTAGCTCCGAGTCTGAGCAGCTGAAACGCTTTGAAGAGTTCATGGAGCTGAAGCAGAGGCAGGAGTTCCAGACCATGAGAGACATGATGGACAGAGAGTAAGAGCCGCTGGCAGGGATTCAAGTCTTATGGTGTGTCAGATTTCTGAAATGTTATGTCATCTGGTTTGTCAACTTTCTGCACTATAGAACTAAAGAGAGTATCGGGCGTCAGGAGAAGCTGAAGGAAGAGCAGCGACACAGAATGAAGGTATAATCATCAGAACACTTGTAGATGTGATACTGGTGTGAGTGACTGTTTGGGTACAGTGTGAAGTCTGGTGTCCAAATCCTGCATTTAACAATCATCTCAGAGGAGAAAATCAGTCCTCACTGTCTAAAAATGTATAAAGATATTAATTTTTAGGTCTAGAAGCCAATGCAGTTTCCATTCAACTTAATTAACTTAGGAACTTGTGCTTATCTGTGCTGGTATTTAGGAGAGCTCCACAGGTATCTTAACCTGTTGGAGCTTCGAGGAGATGGAGGTCAGACAGAGAAGTTTTATATAAATTGATGAAATATACAGTTTTGGAAAAACAAATCTTTGAATGATGTGATGCAAATATGAGATCATGCTGTTATCACCAAAACAAATGTCCTCACAAACTTATGGGAAAATGCAGCTTGGAACTGTGATATTGGAGTTTGTCTGAACCAACAGCTTTGACAGGAATAAATCAAACTCTTGGAGCTTCATGCCTTTTTTGCCTGGAAGGGGCGTAAATTAGGTCTAAAATGACATTCTTAATGGTCTTGTAAAGTCCTAAGTTGTTGAAACCTGCAGAAACTTTGTTTGAGACAGAGATTGTTTAGAACAGCAACGTGACGCTCTATCTTAGGAGTAATCCTTCTCACGGTGGAAAGTCTGCGTAGGAAGCTTAAAAAATAATCAAGCTCCATTCTGAGTTAGGACTGAGTCTGTCGTCCAAGCTTCACTTGTAGCTCAATTTCAAGGATTGATTCTGAGATGCCCGATTAATATGGGGCCCTTATTGTTTCTTTACAAGTTCAGAAACTGCATATCCTGTAAAGTATAATTGTGTTTTCTTCACCGTCCTCTGCATCAGATCCTCAACCTGCGGCTGAGAGAGGCCGAGCAACAGCGTGTGCGTGAAGCGGAGCTCGAGCGGCAACGGCAGGCAGAGGGCAGGGAGAGACTGCGTAACCTTAACACCATCCAGGAGGAGATCCTGCAGCTCAACCAGCTGCTGGATCCGTCCAGCCAGACCAAAGCTGATCTCCCAGCAGCTAGCCTCAGCTCCCTGAGCACCCGCGGGAACCAGCTGTGCTCCCAGGTGTCTGAAGTGGTGCGAAAGACTGCAGAGGTCAGTTTAACTGCTGATTGGTAAAGTTTAGGTTTGGATCGAGGCTCCTTCCTACACTGACGGGATGGAAGTCTGGAGTCACTGTGTTTTGTATTTTGTACATCATGATCTCTGAAGATCATCCCACTCCTCAGACTCTTTGTAACCTTTTCTGCCGTGTGTTTTTCAGGGAGAGTTTCCCAGCGTGGAGGACATGACCGTGGCCGAGCGAGCCCTTCACGAGATGAGGGCGCTGATCCGGCTGATGCAGGAGGAGGTCGCTAAGGCTCAAGAGAAGAAGAAGAAGGATCAGGAGCAGGAAGAGGAGCACAGGAAGCAGGTGGAACTGCAGGCGCAGCAGGAGGCGCAGAAGAAGGCAGCACAGTCGGCTAAAGAGAAGGCCAAGAAGAAAGGTTAGGGGATTGTTCTGATTGAGAATCATATACTATGTACCACACATCAATATCACCTAGAAGTCTGATGTTTCAGTTACAGGTTTGCTCATAATATATTGAAGATCAAAATTGTGACCTGTAAGCTGGGAGAAATTATGTCAGATGGCTGTGTGTAACAAAGACACCAGGTCTATCTCAATCTGTGTTCATGGCTGTACTTCTTTTCTTGTAAAATCAGTCACAGCTCACAGAATGCATTTTGCACAACCTGCAATGATGGTGGGGATTTTGAGTGCAGCTTAAAACTGTTATAATTTTTATCCTGGGACTGCTGTTATGTAATTTTATTAAGCTTCGATATTTTTCAGGCAGGAAAGTAACCTTTTAGAATGTTTATCAGTGTTTCACTGTATGATATAATTCCTTTCAGAGGTTTCTGCTGCCACATTAGTTATTGGATTGGAAAGTACAACAGCACTGCCACTATGGTCCTTTTATGCACAGTTATCACCACATTTCAGTTAAAATGAGTAAATGTAAAAATATTTTATGGTTATTGTCGTCCATCAGGGCTACAAAACAGTGCTGAAGACAGCACACTGAAATGGTACAAGGAGCTGCAGGAGTCAGCTGCTCAGTGCGCTCAGTCCTTCGAACAACTCAACGCCACAAAAGATGCTCAGGTGAGTGTGTGATTCTCTGCATGAATGTTTATAATATTACCAGTTATATTACAGATTATTTTTACAGGCAGAGACGAGGAGTTTCCCCACATGTGGATTAAGCAATACAAGAACTTTGCCAAAATAAAATACAGTCTGAATTTGGGACAATTTTTCTATATAAATCAGAACTGTTATGGTTCAATAACCATCCATGATATTTAAGCACTCATGCAGCAGGTCAACAGTGCAGTAATGGTGATACTTCCTTAACATTTTCAGTATTCACTTGTGAGCAGAACTCTGTACAGGTGATTTCATGTCTCTTCTCTGGACTCAGACAAAGAAGCTGAAGCTGGAGCTCCAGAAAGCCGCCACTATCCCCGTCAGTCAAATCTCCAGCAACTCTGGATCGCAGCTCAGAGAAATCTTCGACAAGATCGACAAGCTGCTGTCAGGACGGGCGGTAGTGTCGGGGGGGAAGTCTGTCTCCACTTCCCATCATCCACAGGGCCTTGACTTCGTCAGCTATAAACTAGCTGAGAAGTTTGTGGTGAGTTCAGATGGTGCAGTTTCATATATCATCCCAGAAACTCTTGAATAAATCACAAGGCAGGGTTGTTGAAAATGTGCTTATTCTTTTAGTCATTATCAAAGTTGGTCACATTAATTAAAAAATTTCATGATATAGCATTACAGTTGGCATTAGTGCTGCAACGATTGTCATATATTGAGCAAAAAAAGGAACATTCGCTGGTTCCAGCTTCTCACACGTGGATTTGCTGCTTGATCCATGTTTATATCACTGTTAATTAGAAATTTTGGGGGTTTTGGATTATTGGTAGAAAAAAAACAACTAATTCAAACTTTTTTTTAGAAACAAGGAGAGGAGGAGGTTGCGTCCCACCACGAAGCTGCCTTCCCTATCGCTGTCGTGGCCTCTGGTATCTGGGAGTTGCACCCTCGAGTGGGAGAGTTCATCCTGGCCCACCTGCACAAGAAATGTCCGTATGCAGTCCCACACTACCCGCCAATGAAGGAAGGCACAGCAGTGGAGGAATATCAGAGGTCTGGGAGACGGACACATGTCACTCCTCTTTTACTCAGTTATTATGTCTGATTAATCACATAAACAGAAAAGTATACAGATTTGCGTCAGGTGTTTTATCCTCCACTCATCAGGATTCTTGGTTATCGTGTGAACGACTCCGGGGTGGAAGGTCAGGACAGTTTCCTGAAGAGGATGTCCGGGATGATTCGTCTCTACGCTGCCATTATCCAGCTGAGGTGGCCCTACGGCTCCAAGCAGGGGGTAAGAATTGTCCCTGTTTGTTTGCTTCCAAGCACCATTTGAAAATATTATGAGGCTTCTGCATCTTTAACTTTGACTCATATACCTAATGTTTTTCAGGCTGCTCCTCACGGTCTGAACCACGGCTGGCGCTGGTTGGCTCAGATGCTCAACATGGAGCCTCTGGCAGACATCACAGCTACGCTGCTGTTCGACTTTCTTGAGGTGAGCCTATTTTAGAACAGCTCTCTATGTATCATCCAGGAAAATTGCAGTTGGTGCATCTCTATTTGTTCATTGATTTGTCTTGAGGTAAGAGTTAAGTATGCTATGATCAATGTGGGTTAATTTTCACTGTTTGTCAGAGCTACTTCACTCACTGAGACAGACTGAGATTGTCTCATCATGTTACTGTGCTCTCGTCACACTCTTAAAGCCTGTGTTCAGTGAAAGCAGCTGTGTGTGTTCAACATGTGAACTTCAGTGTTAACTCTCTTTTTGTTTGTGTCTCCTTCAGGTCTGTGGTAATGCTTTGATGAAGCAGTATCAGGGCCAGTTCTGGAAGCTCATCCTGCTCCTTAAAGAAGAATACTTCCAGAGGTACACACTCATTTTACATTTAAAGCATGTCGAGTGTTTCTCCAGCAGCTGCTGCCACCAGTTTAACTTCATTCTGTGTGATGTGTTGAATGTGTCTCTGTGGTGTCTCCAGAATTGAAGCGGTGACCACCACTGGACAGATGGGCTCGGTCATCAGACTCAAACAGTTTCTAGAGGTAACTTAAACTACACTCTTCCTCCGCAGCCAAAACACCTACAATTTCTGTGCCCTTGTTGAGGTTCAGAAGGTCACAGCCTTGTTACTTGCACTGGTTTTATTCAAACAAGATTGCTACTTCCTCAAAGTGCTGTCGAAAAAAGAGAGGCAACGTTACTTTGCACCTTTTATTTCTTGCTTAGAAATGCACAGACAGTCTGTTTGTGCAACAAAGTTTAGTTTTATTTATATCACAGCAGTTTCTGTCAAGATGACAGTTTTAGACACAACGTGTAAAATGCTTCTTCAGTAGTGATGGGAAGATGAAGCTTTCTTTCTATTTGTGCTGAAAAAAGCTTCAAAGCTTCAGGGCTTCAAACGCAGCGGCACAGTGACATCTGGGGACTTTTGATAGCAGCGCACCACAGCGCCTCGCTGATTTTAACAGTTTTACTTCCATATGTGAGCAAGAAATATCTGACAAGCCCGTGTGTTTCAGAAGAACTGCATTACGCGGACATGTTCTGTCTCAATTATTCTCGCCGTTTTTGCCTTCCATCATTGTATTGTCATATAAAATCCATTCCATCAACGTACAAACTCAGATACTCCAATATCAAAACAGATACTCAGAGTTCACATTTGCCAATGATGCTATAAACACTGATTAACGTGTATCCGTCATCATTTCCAAAAATCTCTATTTCTGTCCGACGTAAACACCAAAAACGGAGTTTCTGAATATCTCTGCCCTGGAGGGAGTTTTCCAAAATGTCAGTCTATGGTGACCTTAAATGAGAGAGTAGTAGAAGAGAAGGCAGAAACACAGAGAAAAAGCTTTATTTTAAGAAATACCCGTGTACGTGTGGACAGGGCCTGTATCTTGTTTGTTCAGTTATAGAAACGAGTTTGTATTATTACCTCATTAATATTGAAAACATATTAAATGAAAAAATGAAATTCTGATTTGAATTTCTTCTCCAAAACAACATAGTGCCCCTTTAAGGAATGAGCTTTGCCATTATACAATAAAGGATTAAATAGTGACATGCAGTTATAGCCCCCTGACTGCTACACACACAGAAAACATGTGCTAATAGAGTAGGTGATAAAGACCAAGGTATAATAAGAAAAATAACTTTTAGTAATGAAATGAAGAAGAAACAAATTGTATTATATTTAACAGAAAAATATACATTTATAAAGTGCATTGATTAGTTTGAATGATCGTTTCATTGTTCTATTGTCTCCCACCTGTAGACGTCACTGCGGAACCGACAGATCAATCCGCCCAAAGGCCAGCTGAGCTCCGGGTTCTGGAGGACGTGATGGAGGAAGATGGATGTTGCTGCATGATGTAGTTTAATACTGAATAAAGCAGGAAGGGATGTAGTCTGATGCTGGGAAACTGTGTGTGTTCTGTTCTTGAAGACATCGTCTCACCAACACATCAATCCTCCCAACATCCGTTCAGTCTGTTGTCTGGGTGTCATTGTTCAAACACTGTAAAGTTTTCTGCTTCTTAACAGCTTTAAAATATACAGGACTTCATCATTTATGTACTTTTGTAAAGTGCCTTAGGCTGAATTGTACAAGTGAATAAGTTCTCCAGCGTTGAAAGACAATAATGTGGAGCTGTTTTATTGTTTTTGTTGTAATCCCTGTAGGTTTAAAAGCTCTTGTTCACCACACGATCACTGCGGGTTGTGTTTTTATCAAATCGCTGTTCAAATCAAAAGTGTGTTGAATGATTTGAAATCTTGCTATTTATTTTTTTTTATATAAATCCACCATGTGGAACAAAGATTTGTAGTCTGATGAACTGTCGGTGTAATCATTGTGAAGGACACTATCCCAAGGCTAGAAATATGCTGAGAAACACAAATAATTTCATCCTCATGTTGAAACAGAAATCTGTCTTGGTGCTTCAAAGTGGAACTGTGTGCTTTTTGTTCACGCAGTCATTTTGGAGGTGTTTTCTTAATGTAACGTATAACCTCAATGATTGTAATCCATAAACCAAATGTCTGAAATAAAATCTCATCAGCATTTTATTGGAAATGTCTGTCACCTATTTTTGTTTGGTTTGGTTTTTTTGCCTTCCTGAAAAGCAAAATTCTTTTTTTCAAGAAGAAAAAATGAATCAGAAACTTCAAACCTGGAGAAGAGCAGAAGTTGATTGGCAGAAACAATTTGTCAAGTAAAAATGACTCAGCTCAGGCTTCTTAAATGTGAGGATTCTCTGCATTTCTGTGTTTGTGCCATTTTAAATTAAACATCTTTGGTTTTTGGACTGATGGTCGACAGCGGTGGAAGAAGTCCTCACATCTTTTACTTTGGTTAAAGTAAAGCAGTTTTAAATATATTGTTAGAAGTATAAGTCCTGCATTCAAAATGTTAACTCAATTTTTATGCTTTTGAACTTTTATTTAAGTATCAAAAGAAAAAGTACTAATGCAGAATGAGATATTTCAGAATCATACACATTATAGAAATGGATCGTGATTATTGATGCATAAATGTGTTCATTGCTTTCACGTTGCAGTAGGTAAAGATGGAGGTTATTTTAGTTACTTTATATACTGTTAACTTGTGAATTTACTAGTCAAGGTCAATTAAGTCTTTCCCTCATTAATGAAAATATGTAATTTATTATCTGCAAACTAAGTCATCAAATAAATGCAGTGGAATAAAAAGTACATTTGCCTCTGCAAGCTGCATGTTCCCTCCTTTGTCAGATGTAATCCTGCATGTGTGTTATTACAGAATACTGATTTATGTATTTGTAGTTTTCTTTTACTTTAACACCCAACAACTAATTCTGTGTTTCACCAAACCCTGTAGATTAAAACTCAATATTCAGCACAACTGTTACCTTGTGCTCCAATAAAAACAAAAAACACAACTCCAGGTTTCCTTTTTATTTTACCTTTTTACAACTATGCACATTGAGTTCATTTTAACACAATTAATTCAGAGATTGATCTGCAGTTTGCATATTAATAACATTCAAACTGGCAGCTCACCAGTTCTTAATATTTTTATTCATTTTACCCCAGAGAGGACACCAGGCGATGAGCGATCGATTCCTTGCTGCCAGACGGATCCTTCATCAGTTACACACAGAGAACAAGATACAACAGATCTCAACCTGAACCTGATCTCATGGTTTCTGTTACAAGTTTACACAGAAACTACTGAACCTAGAAGAAAATCAAAAGGAGCAGGGTTTTTTTCTAGGGAAATGTCTGCCCTTAAACTTAATTTAAATTATATCAGAAATTAGCTTTTACTTCCACTTGTTTCTCTTTTCAGTTGTGCCCTTTTTAAATTGAGAACTAGAACTGACAAATTTATGAGAGAATATAGACATAAAAGTTGACTTATAAGTTATTTTTTTCACAATTACAATAAAACTGGAAGTCCTTGTTGGAGCCTACAATCTTTGGTTGAGAACCACAGAAGTTGACTGTGTTAGTCTAGATTTTTAAACAAAACAATACACAGTACTGTATGTGAAATACAAGCTGCTCCAAAATTACATTTTTTGGTTGCGATGAGGACTGAAAAATATTTCTGCTTAACATTTTTTTTTACTTTTGTGACACCAATTTCCAGAGATATTTAACTATTATGGGGACAATTTATTTTCACCTCCCCAAAATGTGAAAATGAGACGTTGCTGTCTTGGTGAAATATGTTAGGATATAGTGTAGTTACCGCACTTAACCAGCAGAGGTTAGTAAAACACTCTTAAATAAGGAGCAGAATTGATGGTTCCTCCACAAAGCAGCTTGGACATTAAATGGTAAAGTTAAATATATGACAACAGTATCTTCATGTGTGTAATCTGTTTCTCTACATAAATGTTTACAGTTAACTCGTTCATACACATCAGCAGGTTTAAACTCATAGTATGGCAGGAAATCAATCTGGGCAGTAATAACCGTTCTCAAACTGATATAGCCACAACAAAATCCGGACTTCTTGCTTCCTGATGCTGCAGGTCACTGTCTTTCTGGGGGTTCACTGTTCAGTCTTTTTGAGGCTGAAAGTGCTCGGTGTCCTGTGGTCTCCTTCACGCTCGACTCACTTGCGGCCCTCGTGGTTGAGCGACGCCCTCTCCATGCGTCTGTACCAGTTTTTGACCTTGGTGTTCGCCATCATGTCGTCAAACGCCTGCAGGCCCTCCATCACTCTGAGGACGCCATACACGGCCTGTAGACAGAGGAAAAACGGGGGGAAATGTTGACCCCAAAAAAACAATCTGAAGCCGCTTAAACAGTGAAGTGAGGTCGTAAAGGCTGCAGTGTCCATTATGCACAACAATATTTTTAGAGGAAAAATAGAGAGACATCAAACGAGGTTGAGAAATGTCAGGTTTATCCTCTGTAGATTAGCCATTATAGGACATCTTAGAATCTGTTTGCCATCGAGGAGCAATGAGTTGTTCAAAGATGTCAACTTACGCTCTAATTTCCAACATTCTGACATTTTATAAACTAATAATGACACAATCAATCAACACCTTGTATACCAACATGCCAAATTATCAGGATGCTAATATGCCTAAAGTTTGCACGTTAATATAGCTGCTTGTTATCTATGATCACAGTTATGCTAACATTTAGTATGCTAACTTTTTAGCCTGTTAGCATGCTAACAAGCTTAAAGTTAAGTTTGCACGTTAACATACAGTACATGTTTACTATTAGATGTTAACTACGATCACTTTTATCTCAAAAGGCAGATATTAGTTTTAGAACAACTCTGTCATGAACTAATGTGTTGCGCAAGTGGACATTTTGCTAGCATGTTGGGATCACTTAACTAATTAGCATTCATCCTCTGGGGCCCAAGTTTCCATGACCACATTTTCTGGAAATCCATCTTTATGGATCTTTAATCCATCAATAATTGTTGTGATTTTTCACGAGTTCAGGTACAGTGGGCGTAAACCCTGCAGAGAGAGACAGGCATATTTCCTCACCAGGTCTGCCAGGTTGGGTTGATCTCCACCCATGAACTTCCTCTTCTTGCCGATGGCTGCCACCCAGTCGTTGACTGCTTTGTAGAGATCCTGCCTCACGTCGTCCTGCAGGTTGTGTCTGTTGTGTCAAAAAAGCAGAATAATGAACGCTTTGATATTCTAACATTGACTTAAAAATACAAAATCTACAAGGTCGAACCCATTAAGCAACTAAGAAGAAACATTTCCATAAACCAGAGATGCAGTTCCTCCATCTTAGAAAATTAAGCTGGACCGACGATCACTGTAAGATATTTCTTTATGTGTAACTCACCTACTTTTCAGCCTTTTGGAGATGAGATACATGGCCGCTGCTCCGACATATTTAGCAAAGAAACCTTCGTAAGTACCAAACTTGCCCTCGCGCACGATGTAGTCGAAGGCAGACAGGGCCTCACCGGTGGTTCGGTACACGTTGGGAGATATAAGATGCACAAGCCAGTCATCGGCCCACTCACGCCACTTCATCTCCTCTCTGACAGCATGAAAAGAAAACAAACACTTTAACAATTTACATCATAGTAGTAATGAGACTTAAACGTCTTTTTACATAGTACAACTGTACTGTAGGCTGAGCAAATGTGGGCCAAACAGAATCATTTGGGACAGAAATTACTCAATATAAGATATTGTTACTAATATAAACAATTCCCTATGACATCCAGTTGTAACTGTAGCCACTGGATGACAGCAGAGCCACTGAGTGCAACCTTTCAAAATAAGAATCTGCTGATGGTTCTGGGCTATGAATTTGATCTCTGGTGGTCTGTGTGTGAGCAGCAGGTCTGGACTTACTTCTGCATTCCCTTCTCGGGGTAAACCACCGCGATTTCGGCTTCACTCAGCATCACCCAGTACTTGTTGGAGTACTCTGTCACCTCCTTTCCTCTGTCGTTCACCGACTTCAACTCCGGGTAGCAGCGAAGGATGTCGGGGACACTTTTGTTACTGGATGACAAAGGTTCACATGTAAAGGGTCAGTGCTGCCAAATGACAAACATATACAGTACAATGTATTTTCTCTCTTACATCAGTGGTATCTATCCATGCAGATAGTTTTGGTTATTTGCAATTATAGAAAAGGTAACAATTGTTTCACTATCAATAATTTGCTAATTATTTTCTTGATTAATCGCTTTGAATGTAAAATGTCAGTTAGTCGTTAAATATTGCAAGTTAGAATTTCTCACTGTCCAAGGTGACGTCTCCAAACTTCTAGTTTGGTCTGACCAACAGTCCCAAACGCAAACAGATTCAGTTTACCATCATGTATGACAATGAAAAACATAAAACATTTCTATTTGAGGGGCTGGAACCAGCTACATTTTTGCATTTTTGCTTAAAAAAAGACTTAAACCATTTATCGATGATCAAACCAGTTGCCAATTAATTTTCTGTCAGTTGATTAATCAACTTTTGGTGCAGCTTTACTGTTAACAGTGAATTCTGTGGATTGTTCAGAATACCTGGGACTTTTTATTTTTTTATTTAAAGACACATTTCTGTATGTTTTAATAATTTTTTGGTGTTTTGAACAAAATCTAAAATGTAATCGCCTTCATTTTATTGGGGTGGAAGGGTGAAATCACAGAAAGAGATTTAACAAAACTATTTATATGGCTGAATATCAAAAGCTATTGTAAAAATAAATCTACTCATGACTCATATTGTATAAAGCTGTATATAACTAGGAGCATTTTGCGTGTTCCCCTGCCCAGGATAACAATTATCCAGAGAAAAAAAGAGAAAACATATTTTCAAATCATATGAGGAAAGTTACTTACTTGCTGATTAAATATGTCTTGAGGCAGCTGATGATGACGGACGAGTCATTCAGTTGCTGCAGATGAGCAAAAAAAGAGAAAAAAGACAAAAAGACAGAAGGTTTTTGTTTGAAAATGACTGCACATTTGTGGAAGATATTAAAAAAAATATATTATAAAAACCTTTTAATTACAACAGGACAAAATGTTCTTATTAGACTGGAAAAGCCTTAAAGCAGCTCTCTGGTGTTGTCTCGCATATTTGATTTCCAAATCAAAGTGACTGAGAAAGATTTTTTACTTCATAAGACTTTTTACTGTTGCAGTAGAAAGGTGCGCAACTTTCAGCAATTCTCTTTCCCTCAGTGTGAGTTTAGTTTAAAGACGTATTTTGGTAGTGGAAATGCCAGAAATAGTAAAATAACACTCCACTAAATGCAAATGGTTTTATTTTGTAACCTCTATCTGATGTTAAGAAAGAGATCCCATAGTTCTCCTCTTGAGATTTAACCGTCTTACCACATCGCTATCCACCATCAGGATGGGAACCTTTCTGTAGGTCGACCACTTGATCTCCTTCCTCATCACCGGGTTCACCTCCACGATCTCATACGGCAGCCCGTGGTAGTCCAGAAACGCTCGCACCTTGCTGCAGAAGGGGCAGGTCTTGTACTGGTACAGAGTCAACTTCGGACCTCCTCCTGAATCCTGGAATGAAGCAGACGAGGGGAGGGGAACCGCCATTATAGCTCATCTCATAAAGGCTGATTCTCGCATACAATATCTTCCAGTTTTTTAGATTTATACTAGATTTCCAAAAATACTGCCACACCCAAACATTTCATCGATGTGTGACTGATGTTGAACATGCCTTTCAAAATGTACTCTGTGGACTAATGGATTAATATGCTGCTATAACAGCAAGTGCTAACACTAACAAAATGCCTGAAACGCAGCAAAATTGCATCACAGAAATCCGTATATTATGTTTGAGGCCATTTAGAAACAGTCACCATTACATTGTTTGTCCATAGAGAGCACTGTAGATAAGGGAACAGAAATTAGATGTGGTTTTTGCGGTAATTTGGTTGAACCCAGGTAGTACTGCAAATCTCACCTCAAGACCCTTACAACTTCAGTTGATAGTGTTTTAATGATGCAAACAAATTTGCAATTAATCAGATTATCACAAACTGCCACACAATGCATATAAAAGGTCTTGGGGTTAGAAATTCCAGCCCTTGTGACAACGAGGGCATTATGATGCTGTAAGTACTGGATGTAAGATGTGAACTGTAGACTGTTATAATGCAGGTTGCATGGAGCTTATCCTTTGCCTACACCAAATTTAGCACACATCACTGATGTATTATATGAAAGTAATCCGTTACACAGCATATAATTCATAGCAGAATGTGGGAGATACACTGTTTATTTTGTTGTTGTTATTTTAATTTTCCTTAATCTTACGTGTATTCAACTTATTTTCTTGTATAAAACTTGAAAAGTTCAATAAAAACAATATTTAATGCCCCTCAAATGTAGTGAATTAGAAATAATAGTAGCATAAAATACAGTACAAGTGGCTGTCAGGTGTACTGAGTACAGTACGTTACTTGATTACATATACTCAGTTACCTCAGTGCATTCAGGTGACCCTATCTGCAGACGTGAAGTTAGATAACTGCTGTCAATGGAAAACTCCCACCAGAGACAACCAGGACACCGCGGGCCGGGCTGACTGTGTGGCCGCATAACGGTCACCAGTGGACGGACTCACCTTGCTCTCCTCCTCGGCCAGGTGCTGCTGGACACTGAACTTCACAGTCTGGTATAAACCCACACCTCCACCGAGCAGGAAGGCACAGCCGAGCACTCTGCCTCCTCCTCCCCGCAGAGAGGACAGCAGTTTGGAGCGGACCCCGGTCCCGCCGGTACCGTACGCCCTCCTGGACCCCTGTGCGCCGACATTCCCCACCAGGTAGGAGACGGTACCGGACCGGCGGGCGGCCGGAGACTCCAAAATGTTCCAGCCGACCTTACAAAGCGTTCTGGCGCAGGCGGCCGCCATGTTGCTTTTACATAAATTCCCAGGATGCACCGCGAGCGATGAGGAAACTGGGATATGTTGCCCTCAGTCGAGCCTGTCAGGCTGCGCGCTGGGCCACAGGGCCGTGCACACTCAAAGTCTGAGACCAGGGCGATAAAAGAGGAACCTTTATAATCTGTAGGGGCATGATGGAAACCTGTTAGCCCATGTTTATGCCACTCACGCATTAATTTCACATTTGAGACTTTTCCCATTGATATTTGGACAAACCAAGAGGAAAACATTTTAAACTTAAATACAGAAGGCCTACATGTTAAACTTTCATGTGACAGCACTTACTATGGTTTTGAAGGCATCTCAAGAGCTGCAACAGTCAACCAAGGATCGCAGCTGGGAATGAGATATCGCTCTGTTTTGTATGGTATATCCTCAAATTTCAAGGTTTTGTCATCATAATGCTCTAGTTATCTACTGAACTGGTAGTTTTATAGTAAAATAATGATGGCTTAATTTTTTCTTGCATGACAACATTAGCACAGCATTCAATAACTCCAACAAAGCAATAGTTAAAGTACAACACTGGTCATGGGTACTGTATGTATACGGCTTGCCTTGTAATTAGATTTTTTTTTAAAATTCTATATACTTCTAATTATTTATCTAATTCTTTTTCTCTATTTATCTGTACCTGTTTCTGCCCGACACCTGAGTATTACTTCTGTGGATCAATAAAGCATCAACTTATCTTGTTTATCTGGTTTCTGTCAAATCTGTCCTTATTCTCTTGTTGAATGAGAACTGAAGGGAGACAGACACGCCAATGTGTAGCCTACAATTTAATGCAATCAAACCCAAAAATGTAGAAGACAGGGTTAGAGAAAAATGTGAAAGGGATTGAAATATATCCAATTTACAAACATAGAAAACTGAGATAAGCTATACAATACTCATACTGTTTACATTTCAACATTTGTTTCATATGTGTATCTTATATCCATCAATCTATGTTGTGCTGTCAATCTGGGTTCAGGTTGTAGTGGCAGCAAGCAAGTATCTTTTCTCAGCCGTGTTTCCCTGGTGGTCCTGGTGGATCCGGAGGTACTCCCAGGCCAGATGGGATGTGCAATTAATCCAGTTTATCCAATTTCTTCCCTGGGTCTCCTCCCTGTTGATCATGTCCAGAAAACCTCCAGAGGGGGTAATTCATCTAATTCAGACACCCAACCACCACAACTGACTCCCACCACTATCATCATGTATAATTTATAAACTGTGTGTTATAAAGAGTAGTGGTCGGGCCAATATTCAGCATTTTTCCAATTATCGGTATCAGCTTATTATATATTATATATGAAACATTTTCTGTTTGACAAAAACAAGGTCCAAGGTCCACTTAGTAGCTTCTTCTGGCCCTTTCAACCTTATCTCATGGTCTTCATCGACATTATTGTCATGGAAATAGCTCATGTGACAAAAATCAAATCAAATCACATCAATTTTATTTATGTGGCCCAGAATCAGACACATTGCTTCAGTGGGCTTTACAATCTGTACAGTGTTCCACATCCTCTGTCCTTAGACCCTCGATTCCAGTGAGGAAAATCTTGCCATATCGAAAAAAAAGAAAAATCCCTTTTAACAGGGGAAAAGAAAACCTCAGGAAGAGCCACAGAAGAAGGATCCCTCTCCCAGGAAGGACAGACATGCAATAGATGCCACATGTACAGTACATATAAAAAGTATTCACCCCCTTGGATGTTTCCCCTTTTTATTGCTTTTACAAATGGAATCATGGTCAATATGATTTGGCTATTTTGACAAATGATTAATGTCAAAAGTAATGTCAATTAATTAAAAATAAATAGTAAAATACGTGACTGCATAAGTATTATTCACCCCCTTCGAGTCAGTATTTAGCAGATGCATCTTTGGCCACAATCACAGCACTGAGTTCGTGTGGATAGGTCTCAATCAGGCTTGCACATCTGGATGCTGCAATTTTACTCCATTCTTCTTTGCAAAACTGCACAAGCTCTGTCTATATAAAGATTTTGGGGGGTTAAACTTAAATGTCAGTGATTGTAATTACAATGTTGGTATTGTTCTTTTGAAGGATAACAATGAATTTGCTATAGCCTTATAGAGAAAGTAAAAGAAGGAGAGGTTCAATGAATTAAAAATGTCGTAAAAAAGGTTATGAAAACACGAACAATGTTTAAAACTATTATAAACGTGTATTAAAATGTATCTGGAGTCTGTTCAAGAGTCTGTGTCGCCCCTGCGTCGTTCTACGTGTGGTGCGTTCAGGAGCGTCGTTGTTCTGAGGCGCTCTGATTTCTCCGACCGCAGCAGCAGCAGCAGCAGCAGCGTCTTGTCTTGGTGAAAGCGGAGATTCCCCTCATCAGCCAGCAGCAGCAGCAGCAGCGGCAGCATCCATTTAAGCATCAGTGTTACAGTGGTCAAATCACCACATCTTCCCCCGGATTGACCACTCCTCATTGGGATGTCGGCGTCGAGCAACGGCGGGGATTGGAGAGCCGATGCTCGAGAAGACCTCTCCGCTGTGTTTTTTCGAGCGTGACTGTGAAGGGAGCGGGGCGGCGATGGATGAAGGCAGGGGGAGACAAATAAAATTTTGATAATCGCTGGGTTTAGCTGGCTAACGCTAGCACGCTAACGTTAGCTAGCCCTCAGTCAGCTCGCAGTGGGTTGTTTTTTTTCTCCCTCCCCCGTTCACTGACCGACGTGGTGTTTAAAAAAAAAAAACACTCCTTAATGCTTTTTTATATTGATGTCGAGACATGCTGGAGCCACTAAGGACATTTCTCTCAAGGATAAAGCACCGTAGCTGTGTACTAGCCTCCCAACGTTAACGCTCGTTAGCTAACCCATTTTTTAAAAATTATTATTCGTTATTTTTCCCCGTGAAGAACAAGATGCTGGCTGAGGAGGAGTGTGTCTAACGGTGAACCTGAACTCGCATGGATACACACTCCATGAAGGTCATGATACTGAGAGAATGATCATGCTGGAAAAACAGGTAAGGAAAAAATAAGCTTGGAGTCAGAGGGTTCATATTCAAATACACACCTGAGTTCATTTGCATAGTGGTGATTAGGCGTTAATTAGAGGTCTCTCACAGCTCGTGACCGAGCAAATGGTCGTGCATCAATGGGGATTTGTGCAGTGATTCTTCAGGTGATCAATATCTTTTCTATTGATGACCCTGCTGCACATATTTCCCGTCATTATAACCTTCCTACCAGCTCTCTCTCTCTTTCTCTCTCTCTCTCTGCCCTGCTTAAAGCCAACCTCTCTCTCCCACTGTCTCTGGAGCTGCTGTTTGTTTTGTGAAGGCATTTAACCTGTGGAGATTGGCTTTGTAGTATGCCAAATTAGGTATGAAATAACAGCATCATGAATCTGTGCTTATGATTTGATAATATAATAAACTTTATTTATATAGCAGCTTTAAAAACAGTTTGCAAAGTGCTTTGGCAAACAAGCAAAATCAGCAACCTCAGGAAGACAATATTAAAAAAAGAAACACTCAACGGTCGAGCCAAACACAAGGGAGCCTATTCCAAGACGAGAAGGCAGAACTGAAAATGTAAAAACACAAAAAAGCAATATGAGTCATTTCAAGTAAAAGGAATAAAAGCCAGAAAGAAGGCAAGATGAAAAGAAAGAGCGAGGAAAATTCCTCACTCTTTCTTTTTCTGTGATCTTGCCTTCTTTCAAATACTGCCCATCACAAGTCTCCAGAGCCCAAGGTGACATCTCCAGAGAAAAGAAGCACATCATCAGATTTGACAATCTTGAACCAACATGAGAAGATTTGGCCTTTTTGCCTTAATACATTTCCAAGAATTGTATTATTTTTTGTCAATACATTTTCTGTGTCGTACAGGGGCTGGGCAATACCTCAATATTATATTGTTTTCGTGATATGAGGCTATACATGGTGTAGATTTGGGATATCGTGATATAAGTGTTGTATTCTCCTGGTTTTTAAGGCTACATTACAGTAACGTGATGAATTTTCTGAATTTACCACATCCCACAATCCAACAATGTAAAACATTGTAGCAATTTACATGTATTAATCACTTTTTTATTGGTCATATGTGAGCAGATTGTAACGTGACGTGAAAAATGAGACCTTCCTCATCTCTTTTCGGTTGCCTACGCAAGCCTGTGGAAGATATGTTTAAGTTGTTTAATGCTCCTCGACTGTGGATTTCTATGTGAAGGACTCGCTCTGCTAACAGAGAGCAACAGTAGCTAATGTTGGTTTAGAAATGGAGTCTGCTAACATACACTAACGACCATCTTCCAGCACAACACAGAAATTCTGCACAGCCCCTTTAAAAAATATCTAAGATATGTGAAAAATTAGTGAAAAATGCTGACCACAAGTTCCCACGCTCCAAGGTGATGTCCTCAAATGTCTAGTCATCTTCTACCAACTATTCAGAAAGGACATTTCTGCAAAAAGCTGCAAATCCTCATGTTTGAGAGCCTGGAATAAGAGAATTTGGCATTTATGCTCCACATTAATCTATTGAAATGGTTGTCGATGAATTTTCTGTTGATTTATGAATGCATTAACCCACTAATCCTAACAAAACTAAAGTCATTAAGTTTTGAGTCAATAAAAAAAAAAACACATCTGCTGCTTTTCTGTGTTTTTATATCAGCACAACTTGAATATGTTTGGTGTTTTTAAGTTGCAGTGTGGACAGATCAAAACATTTCATAACATGATAACGTCATTTGGGGGTCTTGTGATGATTATTGTTGAATATTTGTGGACTAAGTGATTTCTTGACCATGGAAATACCAACCTTAAATAAGTAAAAACAGTATAAAGTCAATGTAGTATAGTAGTGTAGTATGTAATGTAATATGTTCATTGGAAAATGTAGTGCAAGTAATGGGAATGTCAACGGACGTATGCATTGTGGTATTGTTGACAAAGGGTGTAAAATAGTGCTGAAAGCATTAATCAATTAATCGATTGGTGTTTTCCTCTCGCTGGACTTTCTACAGTGTGAGAATGAACAACTTTTTATAATCTCATACGATGATAAAACTGCCTCCCTTTGGGTTTTGAACACTTGTTCAGACAAAAAAAGCAATCAAGAGACATCACTTTGGGCTCTGGGAACTTGAAAAGAGCATTTTGTCCTTGTTTCCCGAAACTAAACAAAAAAAATAACCAATGGATAAAAATATGGTGTTGTTTTCTAAAGATAAACCTGCTGGTGTTTGTCGCGTCCTCTTGCGTTCCGACTCATTAGATCTGGTCTGCAGCTGAGAGTAATACCGAGGGTGTTATTTTCTGCTGCAGACCGGAAGCCCTCGAGGAAAATCCCTCAGTCAGTGGAGCTCATAACCTCTTCTGTCCAAGAATTGTGGGGGGGTCAGGGGATGTTAAGGGAGGGTTACTTCCTCTTGTTTACCCCCCACAGCAGCATCAGTGACCATAAGCCCAAGCTGACACATCAATAATACATCACAGCTACAGAGATGTGAGGTGTGTCTGCTCAAGACGGGGGGCAGAGGAGAGACTGGTGGAGAAGATTCTTGAGTCGATGTCGCCGACTTGTCCCCCTGGAAAGATTTAGTCAATAAATCCATTAGTCACTCAGCTGGAAATTAATCAATTTCTATTAATTGTTAAATAATGATTGATTGTTTCTATATCGAGTTCTTTTTTTCTCCTGCTGTCCAAAGACAAGCAGGTGAAGTGAACTGGAAAAATCTGAAGGTCCTGTAGGTGTGAATGTGTTTGTGTGTTAGTATGTGTTTTAGCTCAGTGCATGCTGGGATATGCTGCAGCCCCCTACGACACTGAACAGAATAAGTGGATGTAGAAAAAAATAGATGGATGGATAAACTGATATTTATTCAGAAAGAATACACAAAAACATCACATTAGTTGAAGACTTTAGAGAGTTTCTGCTGCATGTGAGTTCAGGAAAATAGTTTTTCTTCACTATAGCCTAATGTTGTCTTTTGTCTCTTTGACAAACAGGTTGAAAACCACTGTTATAGATGACTGTACATGTGTTGTATAGATGATTTATTGCCTGTAGGGAAAAGGGATTTTAAGAAGCAACTAACAGCAGCTAACAGCAGCTAGTAGCTCTAGCCAAAGAAAGCTATAGCAAAGGGTATAGTGAGCAGCAGTTTGCGGGCGATATGCTGCCCCTATTTGTTTGGAGCAACCTTTGGCAGGTGGCCACATCTTACACGTTGATAGTCGTGGTCTCATTGGGCGCCTATTTCAGGGGGCATTCCCCTCTTCCGTCTGCTATCTGTGTGTTACTGTTTTCAAAATCCCCGTCAACATATAACAACAAGGTTGTTGACCTCCAAGCTAGCAACCAACACACTGAACATGGCAAGTGACTGTAACATTAAACTGGTTGCTAATGGTACAAACCTAAACAAGCTAGCAGCTGTTAACCTGCCAGCGGAGGCCTGGCTATAAGAGACAAACACGTTACAGTATCGTAAAGTATCTCTGTAAAATTGCCAAATTGCTAAGATGACAAACTGAGGTTTTAAGTTGAAACCCTGTTTGCTGAAATGAGTCAATAGTGCAAGCCCGGTCACTTCACACAAACAGGAAATTACTGTTTACACTGTTGGTGTAAAACTTCACTGATCTGCCAGGTTGTAATATGAAATATTGAAGCCAAACATCTTTTTTTTACTGCAGTTTTATTACAAAACTTTACAATTTTTTCTTGAAAGCCAACATTTACCAATGCTGCAAGGTTTATTCCAACACAACATGATGAATCTGTGTCAAAGGTCTGAGTGAGCAGGATGAGAGAGGCTGCTTCAGGATGTGAGGCTCCCCACTGCCTCTGTTTAAAAGGTCTATTTAACCCTCAACACACACACACACACACACACACACACACACACACACACACTCAGCTCTCAAAAAAACGTCGCCTAGATTTCACTGTAAACAACCATTTCTCATTCTTCTTTACTCCCCTCCACGTAAATCCTGTTTCCTCTTGCTGGTATTATTGGTGTTTATCCTCTTTTGAAACATTTATTTGCCTTTTTTCCACCATTGTAGGAATTGTAGATAAAGCTGTAAGCTTTTCTGCTGCTGCCACGGCGCTCCATTTTCTGCACGGCGCTCCAGAAAGCACTCTGTTCTTGAAGCTTGACTTCACTCCAAGCATATCTGACTTCTTTGTCTGATGGAATGTGACAAGAATCATACATTTTTTCTCCAGTGTTTTAGTCCCCAGGGTTTTTTTTCTTTTTCAGAAGCATGAATTGTGTGTATGTGTGTGTGTGGAGGAAGGGCCTGTCCTTGAAATGTCTTGTCAGAAGCATTTCTGTGCTGGGGAGAAGTGTATGATGAACAGTGTTGTTGCAGGAGCTGTGTAACATTTCGACTTGTTGCCGAGCATTTCACACTGTTTCACTGTTGGACTGTTTGTTCAGTGAGCAACAGCCCTAATTTGTCTTTTAAATCTGCTCTTTAAAGCCGACTGTCCACGTTTGTAATTTCCAAGTGACCGGATCAGATTTGTATGTGTGTAGACACTGTAATCATTTGCAGGCGTGTTCATGCGGACTGGAGGCAATTTTTTCCATCCAGAGTCTCTGCAGGCCAGAAACATGAAGTCTGGCTGCTGCTCGTTCGCACTTTTTATTGATTTTTTCTTCAGGTTTTGAGGTGTTTTTCTTTTTCAGGCTGCAAAATAGGCTGTCAGTGAGAGAGGAGGGATGAAGTCCCTTCATGAAGTCTGAGATGAATTACATTTTATACATCAGATCTGATGTAAAGTTTGAATATAGGGATGAACAATTAATCACAATATTATTGAAATTGCAATATGGCCAAGTGCAATAACCAAATCACAGAAGCTGCAATTTTTAGATAAAGTGTGTGACAAAACAGCATTATAGTGAAGTACTGTAGTGCTGCAGAGATGCCCTGGCTTACAAATCTTGTTCTCAAGATGTAAAAAAACATGTTTGTTTGGTACAGACCTCAACAAATGTCACATATTCATGATCACTCATTATTTAGTGGTTTTTTTTTTTTTTTTGGTTTTTTGCTGAAAATGAAAATTGTGATGCAAAAATGATTGTCCCCATTAATCATGAATCATACCGCAATCCATATCTGTCAATATCTGTCAGAATAATCACAAAATGATTTTTCTTTTACCCTATCTTCCAGGCCTGATTCGATCATATGTGATTTTCCCTGAATAAACTTGAATAAAACATCTGCTTCTGCCTGCAGTAATGGCTTTAAAAATGAAATGTTGATATTTGGATTGACATCAACATTATGGCATATATTTATATATTAATAATTGAAAATCACATCCATCTTAACATGACAGTTACAGACTAATTTTCACTGGTTATTTTTAAGTTTCTGTTTTATTCTTTCTGAGCATTTCTAAACATTTAAAGCAGATAATTGTAGAAATTGGTGCAATTTGGTGCCCTCCAAAGGTCACCTTTGGTTGCAGCCTCTCAAATGTAATTAATTGCTGGTTTTCTGAGATTTCTTCAATATTCAACTGAATATCTTTGACTTGAAAACCATTGGTTGCAAGCAAGCAGCTGTGGTGACAAAAACTCAAGATAAAATCGGAGCTCAGCAAACAGAGCTGCACGGTTCAAAAGATTGTGGACAGAATGTACGATAAGTTTCACATCCCTCCGTCTTCTCACAGTCGCCTGAGATAGAGCAGAATAGAGTACATTTTATTTTCCAAGGGAAAATTCATCTTGGGCACAGTGCTAGTCGTTTGCTTCACATGAAAACATATTTAAACATTAAAGAGACACTTAACTGGATATGTCAGTGTTGTCCTCCTGTTGCATGTTGTCCTGAAAGGCGTTTTGGACACCTAAACTGCATCAACACGTCATCATTGTGTTGAAGCAGCATTTAACCAGATGAACACTGGACACAGAGCAGAAATGACAGGTTACAGTCACGTGTCGCAGATGAACTGACCTCTTGCGTACCTGTACCGCCCGTCCTGTCTTTGTCTCAGGCCACAGGAAGCGGACCTGCAGGTTACAGTCTCGCTTCCTGTCCTGGCTCTGTATCTGTAGAGGAGGAAAGGAGGCGTGGAGGGGGGAGGGGGTCGGTCTTATGTAGCACTATGAAGAGCTGGCTTTGCCTCCCTGTTTCCATGACGACGGCTCTCCTACAGTATTCAGCCGTGGGACGGCCTCTGCATCTGAAAGCAGTTCCCAGTGGTGTCTCAGGCCCTCTCGCTCTTTTCTTTCAGCTGCTTCTTCTTCCTCTTCTACTGTCTGCGTTTTTAAAGGCAGTAGCATTCATCTTCACTCGCCGGCTGTACTTTTAAATCACAACGTCGAACATCATTTGCATCTGAATCAGGGCTGCTTTTGTTACCTGTTTATATTCCCCAAGACTTCAAGCTCGGACTTGTAGCCTGCCCACACTTAAAATATTTAGGGCGACTGTCCGTAAATATGCAACTATTATCTGAGAAAGAAGAGCCTAAAAGAAAGGAATGAGTGCCATCTTTTGCTCATTTCGCAGGATCATCTGGTTTTATTTTGCAATATATATCCCCAAAGACAAAGTTAATAATTACACAGCTTTGGTTGTTGAGATTCAGTTTAGTTTAGTACATTTGCATGATGATGAAACACAAAAGCGAAGCGGTCGAAGCAGTGTTGCAAGTAAAAACTGACAGCATGACACGTGGTAGGTGAGATAAAAAACCTCAGCGGCTTTCAAAAACAAAACACAGACACGTTTTCACAGCTCTGAGGCAGACTTTTTTTCAGGTCAGAGCAAACTTACTTCCTCTCTGTCACCGTTATAGCCATTTGGGGTAAAAGCTGCATGACCTACATACGACGAGGTTGACGAGAAATATTCTGAGTTTGCAAGAGGCTATTTGAGCCTTCAGGTTCAGGCTGCAAAGATGATGAGGAAAATATCAAAAAGCCAATGTGGAGTCCAGGTGGAGGAAAAGATGTTTCAGATGGACTCAGTCCTGCTGCTGCGGGGGAACCTCTTACACATACACTGCAGAAACAAATGTCTCACTCAGACTGAGAATATCAGTTTATTGTGAAGGTAAATGTTCTGTAGAGGTTTAGCTTCTCCTCAAAGGCAGCCAGAAGCCTCAGTTTGGTGTTTGTGGTTTGTTTCCACATAGAAAGTTTGATGGAATTGCTGCAGTGTGTCTGCTGATGTACAAAGAAAGCTTTTTGTTATTAATCAGCTTAGTGCACCTGGATGATGAAACTTGAATCAAACTAGACTACAAATGAAGCACAAGGCTCATGATGTACTTGCTTTGAAGATATATGCACGCAAAGACACACGTGGCTGCAAAACAAGCAGCATCACCTGCTTGTCTGCATACTTTGTACCTGGAGGACTTAAATTTAGATTCACTTATTTTTATGTAATCATATATAATAATATAAAATATTGTGTATGAGTATGATTATTTTTTATTATTGATTAACCTGTAGATGTTCTCAATTAAATGATAAAAATAAATAAATGTACTGTTTTGTCGATGAAAGATAACAAAAAAATGACAGTTATAAGCCCGAGCTAACATCTTCGAAAGTCTTGATTTGTCCAACTACACTATATTTCAGTCATGTATGACAAAGACAAGCATTAAGTGGTCACATTTGAGAAGGTGGAAGTTAAATCTTGGCATTTTTGTTTAAAAAAGACAACAATTATTTGATTTTGAAAATACTGTAGTTGTCGATTCATTTTTACCTCCGCCAAGGAAGTTTCTGTTGGTTGGTTGGTTTGTCAGCAGGATTACACAAAAACTACTGAAGACATTTCCACGAAACCTCGATGGAGTTTGGCTAGTAGTATTTTTATCTGATATGGGACTAGGCTTGATACTGGGGACTGGTGGGCCTCGGCGAAGGTATGCATGTCGATCGATTAATCAACTACCGATTGCTGCTCTAGTTAAATGGTAAATGGTCTTCTTATTCTCTAGTCTACCGACCACTCAAAGTGCTTTACAACACTTTTTCACCAATTCATACACACATTCATACACTGATATACTAGCCTGATTCATAATGTTATTTCTTCAAAAAATAACCTACCATGAATCTACCAGGTAATTAGATCATTCATGTGTTATCTGCTGTCAGATTAGACAGTCTGTCAGGGTAGGACAGCTGACAGAACAGCTCAGAGGATGTGACAGATTCACACTAACATTACATTCTGCACATTTAATAATCTGTGACATTTTATATATTCATCAGTGCGTCGTGATTCATTGTGAAAGCTTTAACATTTACTGCAAAAAGCTGACCTGATAGGAAACACATTAGTTCCTCCTCAGGAAAAAACGACTGTCAGGTATTAATGGGTTGTTTTGAACTGGTGTTGGACACACCACTGGTAAAGTGTGTGCCTCATTCAGACTACTGAGGTTGAGGCTCAAGGTTCAAATCCTCCCTGTAGCTTTTGCTGCATGGAGCAAACTTCAGCCGTCTTTAATTTTGAACCGCAAGAAGTACTAAAGACATCTGTGACTGAAGTTGAAAAGATGTCTAAAATTACATTGTAAAAACTTTCATTTTCAACCCTGTAAGGATGTCACTTGGACATCACTAGTGAATGCTGAAAAGACGTCTAAAACCTTTAATTCTGGCTCTCTGTCGGACTTCAAAGAGGCTGAAAAGACGTCTTTTGGATTTATTTTTGGTCCGTGGGAAACCAAGTGGAACCTGACAATGTCAGAATGAAATCATCGAAAAAAACTCTGGAAAAGATATTACAGAACTGCCCACACTGTTTGACTGACAGGTGGTCTCTGAGCGAAACATTGACTTTCTAAACACCAACAAATATTCAATATCCCTCAATAGAAAAGCAGGATTCATCGTCACAGCAGCTGGAGGATTTTTAGACTTGATCGGCCACTTTCATTGTCTCAGCAGATATTTACAAAAGAAAATAATTTTCAGATGGGGGCTGGAAAAATGCCAGAACGTCTAGTTTCAGATTTACCAGCAACATTAATGAGCGGGGAGGCGGATTCATACATCAGCCTCAGAAGCAGTCACCCTGCTTCATCTTTAATGGGCTCACACAGACAGTCTGGCACTACAGGAGCAAAACAGAGCTGGTCCCTCTTTCTTGATTAAATCGCTGCAGCATAATGAAGCAGAAGAGAGTCAGACGGCAACTCAGAAGCCCTCTCTGTACCTGCTGCATTTCATTTGGCGAGGTTTTTTTCTTTCCGCCTGGCAGATGCATTTGGTTTTGTGAAGCACTTCAGCCTGAACGTTAGAGAGAAGAGAGAGAGCAAACACACTGCGGTCGTGGCATAACAGCTGAGTGTTGCCGAGCTGTTGGGCAATACCTCCAGAAGACGGAAAGACAAGAGAGCAGCTGCTGACAGTTAAGACGTTCCCTGTTGAGGGTGGAAAGCGGGGGGGAGGAGGAGGAGGAGGAGGAAGCGAGGAAAGACGAGAAGAGGAAGAGGGAGGGAGAGAAGCGAGGGGAGCGCAGGGTTGTTGGTGGCTTGGAAGAACAGGAGGAGGTGGAGGTGTAGGGGTTTCTCTTTTTTTCTCCGAGACGGATTCCTCGCAGTCTACACCGAGAGGCAGAGCGAGTGAGCAGCCAGCTTGGGGAGTTCCCTCTTTTATTTTTTATTTTTTATTTTTTTACACTGTTTCATTTTCTGTTGGTGTATGTTTGTCTTGCGAGCGGACGAGCTGCATCTCTGCGGTGCGTTCAGTGTACAGCATGGAAACCAAGTCCCTGTTCAACCTGCACAGAGCCCTCGCTCAGCCCGTCAAGATGTGCATGTTCGATTTCCCTGTCACCATCCTGGACGATCTGGTGAGCTCCAACACCACACTGCAGATGTGTGGTGTGTGTGTGTGTGTGTGTACAGGTTCATGCAGTGTGTATTTGTGTGAGACCACAAGTGCACTGAAGTAGGTTTATGTATGCATGTGTGCATGTGCTACATTATGTTTTTCTATGTGGCTGTGCAAGTGTGTGTATGCCCATTTGCCCATTGTGTGTAGGAGTGTGTGTGTCTGTGTACTCATGAGTGCCATACTGTATACTGCATATTGTATACTGTGTGTGTGTGTGTGTGTGTGTGTGTGTGTGTGTGTGGGGCTGGATCAGTGCTCTGTCATCATTCAGATAACAAAAAAGAGGGTTAAATGCACATTTTTATGCAATTTTAGCAGGCAAAACACAAAATATTATCCTAAATAAATAAAATAGACAGCACTACAATATTCAAATATTTGAAGCGACACCCCCAAGTGTGTGGGTGTGTGTGTTTGTCAGGTGCCGCAGTGTGAGCTTGTGTGTGTAAGGTTTGTAAGTCTGAATATATGAGTGTCTGTGTGTATATGACACACAGACTTGTGCAGGCCTGCAGCTGCACTTTTGTGTTTATTTGTGCACTTGTACAAATGTAAATTAATACTGTATGAGTGTGTTTGTGTGTATATTTGGTGTTGTTTATTATTTGTGTGGTTTATAGTGTGAATGTGCTCACAGCTGCGGCTTTGTGCACTTGTTCTCCGATCCGGAGTGGAGAAGATGTTTTTGCTGCATTTTTGTACTCGGTTTGTTTTATGTCACACTTCACACCAATTAACAGCCAATTAATGCTTGTTAACAAAAGTCACATGACTCAGCAGTTTTGCAAACTTTCTAGCCCAACAGGTTATAGGTTCAGCTGTAATTTGAGATAAACACAATTTTTTTTATGTCTTTTTCTTTCTCTGCTGTTCAGCAGGTGGCTTCTCACCTCAGCTTAACTCTCAGTTTGCCTTTGGTTGATTATGTCTTCCTGGATTTGCTTCTGGCTATCCGATTTCAAAATCTGTCACCTCATGACAGTGTGATATGAGGTTGTCTCACATGGGAGTATATGGTTGTTTTTCTTTTTGGTATCTGTCAAGTTTGCCAAGCATTGTTCTTACTTGTTTCCAGGTTACTTACGTGTGTGTGTGTGTGTGTGCGTGTGTGTGTGTGTGTTGGGCTGCCACTGCCACCAAACACTGCATGCCAAGGTTACCGTCTCCCTACAGAGGATGCTGTGCTGTGTGATATTTTTGACATGTTTGGTCGTGTCTGTAATAATCCCACGGTGCCTAATGAATGTGTTCCCGTATCAGCTTGTTAATAAATGCTGAGACTGAAAAGCAGACACATCCGCTGCTGTTGTGGGTGAACATTAGATTAATTATATTGGGCACAGCCTGATATTAAACCTGCAGGGTTGTCGGCTCTTTTTGATCTTTTAGACTTTTAGATCATCATTTCCTTTTGTTCTCGTGTCCCCACTAAACAGTTATCCATTTAAATGACTATGTTTTATATATATTTGATTAGAATGGAGTAGGGGCCAACGGTTATGGTTTTTTGGGGGCTGATACAGATTGTTAGTAATCGAAACGACTGATAATTGATAATTGAAACCAATATAGATTTACAGGAAAAATAAAAATCTGTGTCAAAGTTGAGATAAACCAGTGATAAAATATAACCAACTACAATTTAGTCAAGTACTCAAGTCCATTTTCTTCTGCGTTATACTTCTACTCCACTACATTTATTTGATAAATTTAGTTACTAGTTACTTTGCAGATTCAGATTGTTCAGTGCTGATAGGCTATTACTTGTGTCATGTAACCAATCAGATAGTGTTGTGGGCGGGACACTGAATGACACCACAGAATGGTGACTACAGACAGAGTAAGGATGCTGCATCAGAGCCAAAGTAATGTATTTTTAAATCAATTTATTTTATTGGCAATCTGACACAAAAAACACAGATACCGATAATCAGCAAAAATGCTGAATATCGGCCCCGATAATTGGCCAGGCCGATTATCGGGCTATCCCTAGATTGGAGCTCCAGTGCAGTGCTAGACATGCAGATGTGAGACTGTAACCTCTCATTTTACTCAGCTTTCCCCATATAAATACATTATATGGCCAAAAGTATGTCGACACCCTTGTGCACAAACTGTACTCAAGGTATGGGGCTGATTTTCATGCTTTGAAGGCCCGATAATGTTTTTCCAGCTTTGTGTCAACAGTTTGTGTTTGTCCCTTTCCTGGTTTAACATGAAATTTCCCCCCTGCATGAAGTCAGATCCATAGAGAATGGTTTTGGTGTGGAAGAACCTCACTGGCCTGCACAGAGCATTGACCTCAACCCCACCCAACACCTTTGGGATGAGCTGGAACACCAACTGTGAGCCAGACTGCATCAGCCAACATCATCTTGCGTCTGAGTGGCAGTTAATCCCTGCAGCCTGGTTATAAAATCTGGTGGAAAGCCTGAAACCAGAAGCTACAGATTAAAGCTGAAGGTTTTGAAATTCTATGTTAAAAAATGATTAATGTATTGGTGTAATGTTCGGGTGTTCACAAACTTATAGCCTTGTAGTCCCTTTCATCGTATATCCGTGTTGATGTTGGGAAGAATGGTGCGTTCGTGTTCAGTTACACAGATCGTAAAAGTGACGTCCTTCATCAGAAATCAGCTTGTGAATGCAGCTCTGTCTGGCAGTTGACTCCACAAAGGAAACTTTCCACCTCCTGTTTTCGATCTGATGAGTTTGATTAACTTACTGTTCATATCCCTGAACAGTTTTCCATCACATCTGCAGACCACCTGAGGTTATACTGCTGTATGAAATGTGCTCTAACAATAATATTTAATTAGCTCTGACACTCTGCTGTGCTGTCAGCTGTTTGCTGTTCCTTTTCTTGCTCTTTCTCACACCCACTCAGTGTCTCAAGCCTGCAACACCTGATTGTGTTTCATGTGGCCTGAATTCTTCTCCGAGGTCAAACGAAGTCACTCGCTCTCCCTGCTGTCAGTCTGTTGTTGCATCGTGATTGAAGTAAAGTTCAGGCATGTTTTTAAGAGTTGTTTTACATCAGAAGAAAACCACCAGGCTGTGGAAACACTTGTATAAAGTGCTCAGTGGCTGTGGAGGAGGGCTGTTTGTCAAGTCTAAGAAAAGTTGATGAAATCATAGTGATGTCAGCGGGGTTATCTCAGCTTCAGCTTGGAGACTACATGTTTATAACAGACAGCCTTTGTTATGATCTGGGGGCGGAGAAATGATGTAATGAAAATATGCTACTGAATCACTGAACTCTTTTAATTAGAGCTCGACCAGAGTTTTATATATATATATATATATATATATATATATATATATATATATATATATATATATATATGTATATATATATATACACACATGCTTATTTAACTGGAATATGACATGTAGGTTCGAAACCTCCCCATGAAACTAGTGGATAGGTATGTTTGCATCTACCTGTTTTTTTAAAAACTGCGTGGAAATGCAGATAATTCAGGGTTTTTCGCTTGGCTGGGTGTAAAAAATGGTGTATTGTTAAAAGCAGACATGCGATGGAAAGTAACTTAACAGATAAATCATGACTAAAATGAAGCGTGTGACTTAAATACCAACTGAAGCTCCTCGCATCTAGTTATGTTTAGGTGCATGGTAAAGGTTTCAATTTCACAGTCTTGGTTTGATACTGAAAAAAGTGCACGAGACACAACGTATTACTTAGCATTTCACTGAAACCATATCCTTTCCCTGAACTTAACCACAGTGCTTCTGTTGTGTAAACCTGACCACAGATGGGACTCAGGATGTGCTTCCAGCCTCGCTATGACTTCTGAAAATGTAGCACTTTAATCACTAATATAATACAGCAAACTATTACGTTTGTTATCACCACATTGGCAAAACAAATTACTTCTATATAAAGGTAATTTCTTGATGACAGGGTTGCCTTGTACCAGTAAGAATGATAACGGTGTAATTTGTCCTGCCCTCACAGGTGCAACAAATATACTCATCAAGCACAGTTTGTACCCTCACACAGCCCTGAGAGGAGGGATAATCAGACGAAATCAACATCATCTGTCTTGGGTTTACCATTGGATGTCGCACAGTATTTATATCAAAATTATTAATCATGATTTTTTAATTGATTAAATGGTTAATCTTCTCATAATGTCACTCATATTTAGTTCCTTTCATAAGGAACAATTCATGTGTTTGACTCCATTTGATACAGTCCACATTATTACTTGGCCCTAGTAACTGGGTAGTGTTAATAAAAAATTTAAAACATACATTTTTTAAGTTCATCATCGGCCCAAATAATTTATGCAGCTGTTCAGTTTTCAGAGTCTTGACTCTGTTATGTTTAAGCTAAAAGCTGTGAGCTCTTGAATGACTGCGATCAGCCGTGCAGAAGTGTGATCACTTGTTGACAGCCAACCATGGTAAGAAGCAGCCAACGGTTCTCAGCTGCAGAGTGGTCGAGCTGTCAAACTGTCGGTCGGCTCTAAAGGAAATGAAAGGATGTCTGCAGACTGGTTGATAATGTTGGCTGTGAACACTCAGTAAGTGTTTAGTCTGTCTTCAAGTATTTTATTCGAGACGGTTTTCAACAATTGATGAGTAGTGGAGTATTTTATTGTTGAAGCTAATTTCTTGTTTGTTGCACAATCACACTCCTGCCCAGTGTTTAGTTTGTTTATAAGTCCAACAGTATGCAGATTTTCTTCCTCAGGCACTTAATGTACTGCTAGTCCTTCACTCTTTGCTCCCACTTGGTCCCTGAAGCCCCCACAAATGATCTGATGCTGACGTGGGTCGTTAAAAAAAGAGAAGAGGTTCAGCAACAGATAGGCAATCACAACAGGCAACCAAGTCCAAAGGGGTTTAAGCAGACGGTCTGATGTCTGAAAAGGGCAGACAAGGGTCAGAAAACAAAGCAGGCAGGAGAAAAGCTGGTGCTTGGATAGGACAGTAAACAGTTCTGCAGGGAACAGTGGCTCAAGGGCGGGTTTGTATGCAGCAGAAGTGATGAGGGCATTGGGGAACAGGAGTGCAGGTGGCTGTGGAGGTGATGTGGAGAGGTGGGAACCTACTGGGACAAGGAGGGTGAAGATGTCGGTAACTGGCAACAGAGGAGAAAAGGCTACTTGACATTTAGCTACTATTTCTGTTTTTCTTATTGTTTCCCTCTGTTGTTTCCTCCAAGGAGGTTATCTTCTGGCCCCTGACATCACATTTTGTGGACTGTTTCGTTTTGGTACAATAACTTTGCATACTTGGTTGTTATTTTAGTTTTGTATTGTGGCAGGTAGAGGCAGTGATGGAAATGAGCAAAAGCAGAGATGCAACCATTAATTAGTGCCGGTCAAATAATTAATCCCAGGTGCTGACAACAATATCTGACTTGAAAGACAAAACAACAATTAGCTGTTGAAATCAAGTGAATCAAATGAAAAGATAAAACAGAATCCAAACAATGTTGTGGATCAATCAATAAAGAATATATATTTTTTTTTTGAACGAACAGAGAGAGGCCAGTTTGTTTCTTCCTCAGCCTGCGTGACGGTTGTCAGGTTTTTCTCGGGGAGCAGAGCTGCTCTCCCAGTGATCTCGCAGTTGGCATGAGAAAGCATTTTTAAATGCCAGGACCTCAGGACCTCGGAGGAGCACCTGAATGGCTCTGCGTGCTGAAATAATGGCAGGGAATAAATCCAGAGGCTGTCAGAGGCAGCTCAGACCGGAGCTGCTTCAATGGGTGTGAATGGGAATCTTCTTTTTGTCTTTGTCTGTTACTGGGAAACTCTCTCATGGGGTTTATTTCCCAGGGCAGAAGAAACAGGGCGTCGTGTGGTCTGTAAATGGAAAAATAAAATCTTGATTATTATTAAGTTCTTCAGGTAGACCAATTTTCTCTTCTCCTGTCTTGTGCTCTATGTTATTTATTGATTGAACCATATATTATAGAATTCATTTTCGTTCTCAGTCTTTTTTAAACAAGGCAACCCTTCACATTAATTTCTTTTTTTTAATGGGCCTTTCAAACCCCACACCTATGTCTCACATGACACATATAAACAAACATCAGTATATTAAGTGGCATCATATAGGCTTATTCTCACCGAAAAAATACAAAACGTTCTTTGCTGCTTTTCTTTGTCATATCTGACTTTAAAGTGGGTTTTGGACTTGAGACTCGACATGAGTAAACAACCATTTCAGTATGTTTTGTTCAGATGATTAGTCATGGACTGTGCTGTGTCCAGTCCTTAAAATCAGGCTAACAACAAACAAACTTAATAACAGACAAGTGACTTAATTTATCTTATTCAATGCAGAATGTATGAATGATTGATTGCACAAGTCGCACGTCAGCCTAATTTTTCTGGCAGCTGAATGCAACATGTCCTGACAAAGTTGTAGAGCCGGTAAACTAAACTAACAACCACTGATGATTCTGGCCTGTGGTTGGAGGTATTTCCCTCCTTAAGTTAATCAGGGAAGTACCTTTGAATTTAATTGCTTCATCTTTAGCTTTCATTTTCTGTTTGACAGTAATGAAGTGTCTAAGGGCCACAGCGTTGTGGTGTTGTTGTCACTGAAAAGGTTTCACTTCACCTTACACAGACATAGACGGACCTGCTGAGCTTCTGGTAACACATTTTCTCATTTCCCAGCAAAAGTTAATTTTTTCTAGTGTTGTTCCTTGCGTGTGTTGACACAGCTGGTAAAGTAAATATGTATGAGCAGAGGGTCGGCAGGGGATCGGCCAATCTGTGATGAGGGGAGTACAAGCTCTGGAGGCTCGTGGATTCGTTTTTGCTTTTGGATCCTGAGGTTTCTGGTCGTGATGTTGTGCTGGAGCCCGTGGGCCTGTGGACTGCTGGTCAAGACAGGTGTCTGTTGGGACGACGAGGATTATTACCGAACAGTCAAGAGAGCCGGCAGACAGGTTGGATTGATCAATGTTTTCTTTTATTTCTCTGCACATTTCTCACCTACTGACAGTACATGTGAGGAGGCTGAGCTGCATGTGGTCAGTGTAACTCTAAGAGTCTAAGGCCACGTTGATAAGAAATGAACTCTCTGGAAACCAAAAGGTTATCTTGCTGATTAAGTCAGTTTCTGATATTTTTAGGTAAACCATGTTAGAGTGTTTACAGGCAACATAATGATACCATTTATCTGCTGATGAATTAGCATTTCTAAAGGTTAATTTCACATTAGAATACATTAATTAGCACTTGTTTAATTTGAGTGGTTGATGAGACAGATATAATTAAGATTGTTTTCCATGATAAAAGTTATGATAGTTGGTGATAAAATCTGAAGCAGAGAGGCAGTTTCCTTCTTCCTTTAAATTATCTGCATCTAACATTTTGCTTTGGGTAAGTTGGTTAAGCTTTGTAAAGCTAAGGTGCACATCATGTAAACACATGTTAGCGGTGTAATTTAAGCTGGAGAAATGTTTTGCATGTCTTCTCTCTCCTTTTAATATCTGTCTGTATCTTTACTGACCTTTTAAAGTAGATGTAAAGAAATCTTGAAAAAGGTGAGTTTATGCTTATGTTGCTGAATGATGTGTCAGTCGAGCTCAAGAAAATTGATTTTGTTTTTTTTTAATGTATCTGATGTAGGTATTCATTTCAAACAGTATTAGTCAGGCTTGAGATTTTAGTCACAAATGACACACTTTGACTTGACAGTAATGTCCACATCTTTTGACATGGTTAAATCTTAAACAATTTAAAAGAGACAGAGACAGGCAGGCCTTGCACGCTCTCACAGGCTTTATACATATTTAATGGTCTGGTCCATGTAGTAAGTGGGCTGTCTCAGATGCACTAATCTGACTTTTGCTCCCTTAATACTGATTCTGATACCTAAAGTCAGTCTTTCTTCCAATATCTAGTCTTAATCCGATTCATAAAAAATTTAACATTATCCATCAGGAGTGCAGTGACGCTAAAAACTGAGTCACCTGCCTGCCATGACTCAATAACTGTAATTTATGTCTGGGAGAAACTGTAAATTGTGTAATAACATGGATAAAGAGGCTGCAATTAATGTGGCGGTAATGTCTGGTCGATCCGTTAAACTGACATCAAACTGTTCAAATCCAGTGTCGCTGTAGTAGACAGCACGCAGAGAACTGAAAAAAGGAATTAAATTTGTTTTTTAAGGCAGCTTCAATATGTCAAGAATTTCCCCTCACACATAGAGCTGATTAAAGCAAAACACAACATTCACATGATGTGTCTGCAGTAGAAGTAGATTGTTGCAATTGAAAAGACACAATAGATGCTTCCCTGTCTATAATCTGATCCCATCAACCATCATTACAGTGTCCTGTCTTCACAGCATCATGAAAGCAGCACAGAGGCTTGACCTCATCTGTCTGCTTTCATTAAGAGCTGTCGAACTGAGATGACAGAAGGAGCAGAAGGCCAACCTTTTCTCTGCCCACATCACACTCAGTCTGGCCATCGGATTGGAAAAACAGCAGCCACATGAACTGAGTCTTTAAAATGGAAGTCAACCCCCAAGTGATAATTCTGGATTTGTCTGACTCACTGTCAGCATTTCAGATTTGTGAGCTGCTGTCCAATCAGAGATCCTCAGATAAGGGAGGATCTTTTCAACCTGTGGTCTCAATTAAAGGCCTCTTAAAGGCACATTTGTGATTTTGGGGAAATGGAGGCAAAAAATACCTGAATAATTGACATCAGGTGTGGGTTTAGAAAGCAACCGTATGCCAAGTTTCTTAGTGAGGATTCACCAAATGTGTTGTTTTTACCTCCGTCGTCCCACTCAGTCGGTCACCTGTCGATCATCTTGACGAGCTGTCTGTTGGCCAAGGTAACCACTCGCCTTCGTACGGCTTTCACAAATGTAGAAGGAGCAGACAGAACACGTCAGTTTACTTACTAAAATCCTGTTATTGCGACAGGAGGAGTTACATTTATTGACAGCTACATCAATCTACACTTAAAAACCTTTTTCAATTAAGCAACTAATCATTTAGTCTGAAAAACAACACAAATATTAACAAAGCCCATCAAACATTCACAGAAATGAAAGTAATGTTTTCAAAAGTACAAAAACGTTTTTAGATGCTACCAACAAATAGTTTGCTGCTTTTGTACCTGTTTTTAGCAAATAGCTTTTTATTTAGACATCCAGCAGACACAGAGCAACATGATCCTCCCATTGGTATTGTTTCTGTCTAATATTTGCTCTGCTTTGCTCTCCACCAACTCCTGATAAAAATATCAATATTTAGCGAAATCGTTCACTATGTTCACCAGCTAGTCAGGAACTGTCTGTCAGTCGTCTGGTGCTGGACAAGTGGTACAGAGTGTTTTTTTTTAGAGATTTTGCTGTGACAACAGCTGCCTGCTGCTGCTAGAAAAGAGGTTGATGAGAGTGCTGAGACTGAGTCATAAAGTAAATATCCAGAAAAAATACTAAAAATGGAGCTGAAAGTCTCCGAAGAGCTGCAGAGTTGGTTTTGAATCTCTGTGGTCCAAATGCAAAGGAAAATATAATACCTTTGGTACCTAGGGTTTCGACCCAGATACGTCAAACAAACAAAAAACACATTTTGGCTGAACAAAGGATCAAAGTCTGAGCCCAGAGGATGTAAACAAATCCTTTTTATTAGTTATTTTTCTGTGACTTCTTCAAACGTATCTTCATCAGCAGGCTTTTGTACGTGTGTCTATGATTTATATATCTGTTTATTCTCAATTTATTAGCCTGTTTTTTTTCCTGTTACGTAACTCTGTACTCTGTCCATGTCTGGCACTCTCATTGGCTTTTATTTGTTGCAGATTTATTGTTTGTGAAGCACTGGGGAACATTGTGCGCCTGGCAGCCGCCCAGAACAACCACAGGCCTCCAAGGCTGCCCAGTTAGCCTCCACTGGGGGTGATGAGTCTTGCTAAATGGCACTCAGACAGCAGTTTTGCTTAAACAGAACTTGTCAAGACATTTTTGCATTGTTTGGTGTCATCTGGACTAAAACATCTTCCTGATGTCACTGCTCTGATTTTAACTTTGACCACGTCATGATAGAAATATTTTGCTGTGTTTGGTTGACGGTGTTTAACCTGTCGTCCTCTTGCTGGGTGTGGTGGACTTCTTCAATTATGCTGCTTTGTATCTATTTGTGTATGTATCTGAGTAAAAGCGTGCAGGTTTTTGTGTGTGCGAGAGAGGAAAGTAAAGGGGGCTGTTAGCGTCACCCTCCTCAGGGAACAGTAAAACATGTCGGAGCATCGGCCTGAGCCACAGCAGCAGCACAACAACATCCTCTGGTATTGATTTCCAGCAGATGGAAGCAGAGCTTTAGTAAAATCACAGCAGACTAAAAGTTGGCCGTCCCTTCGAGCTCTTAGAGATTTCTGGGATTCAGCCAGTACAGGTTTTTGGGGAAGAAGGAAGACAGCAACTTTTTCCTTGCAGATGAGAGAGGAAGTGGTCAAAAAATGAATCAGTTGCACCCTCTCTGGAAACTTTCAGGTTTTGACATTTTGGTGTTAAGTGCACTGCAATAAATCAGAAGGCAGTAGGAGTTGGGCTGCTTTTATCTGCAATTTACTAAATATTAAAGAAGCAATGAATTAATCCACCACTGAAGATAGTCCCCAACAAAGTCCACTTTGATAAAAACTACTGTGACAAAAATATAACATGTGTGTGAGTGAGAAAGTTTTGAGAGATAGATGACAGACAAATTTGTTGACATTAAGAAAAATATAGAATATACCAACCCAATCATTTAACTGCGGAATGAAAAGTAAATATTTATCCTCTAAGACTTTTTAAATCTATGCACCGTTTAGATAAACATTTAATTGTTAAGTAACTTTTTGTATAATTATCAGTACTTTTTGTTTCACTAGACAGTTTTAGGGTCTCATCATGACTTCTGGCATGAAAATGATCAGATGTAAAAAAAAAAAAAAAAAAAAGAATATACAAAAAAATATTTGCAATACTATTGATCTTCAGAAACCGTATCGGTCCTTCACCACCTTCTTTCGCTCGCAAACACGCACACAGACACGCTGTCTTTTCTCCTCCAGCAGCTGCAGATTTTTGAGTTATGCGAAAACCAGTGTTTATGAAGCCTGGTGATGAGAAAGGCCAGAGAGGTCAGACATGTTTGTGGTTTGGTTCAGCCACAGCTGGTGCACCAGATGTTTTTGTTAAATTTGCTCAGTCACTCTCACACCTGTTCTTCCTGCTGGTGTATCCGTGTGAAAAGCCAGTTTAGATTATGTTTCACTCTCTTCCAGAAACATTTTGGAAGTAGATGACCATACGTTTAAATGTCCTATTTGTAAGAAAATTTGATTTTTTTTGAGTCTCGAATACTGACGCTTTGGGGTGGTGACCGGGGACGAAGCTTCAGTATTTGACAAGTTATGAATGAGACTCAGTCAACCTTTCTTACAAATAGGACCTTTAAGTTCACCATTAATTATCCTATCACATACAGGCCGGCAGTGTGTTGTGTTCATTTGTTTTGTTGATATATCTACTTCTCATTTAAACCCAGGCTAAATTAATTTGAATACGTAATCATTTTAAAGGCTTGGCAGGCATCTTGTTAAGATGATAGATGTCTTAGTGTGGCATGAGATGTTTGTTCCTGACATTGGCCAGTAGGAGGCAGTGTTATATGTCAAACTGAGACGGCTCCTGCTGTGATCAGGCTCCTGCAACACTGGCCAGTAGGATTCATCAGAGATGTATGGGCTTGTACTGTCATCATAATTCATAAAACAGGTTTACTGGAATACAAAACAGGGACTAATGGGTTTATCAGGTCTTTCAGGAGTTGTGCTTTCTGTCATTTAAAATATTGGACAGCATCTTATTTTCTTTTTGTGAAGAAGGGCCGATCTTTGAGTTAAGGTGGTGTTTGTTAGTCATAGGAGGAGTCAAACTGCTGTTGTTGTCAGTTTTTTTCTGTGCACATATTGGCAAAAAGTGAAAGCAATTGCTTATTCCAGCTTTACAGACATAATGCTTTGCTGCCTTTTTTTGTTGCATATCAGTGTAAATTAATATTATTTTGATTTTGGGCCATTAGTCTAGACATTTGAAGACGTCGCCTTGGGCTCTGGGAACTTGTGATGGTCATTTTTCACTGTTTTCTGACATTTTATAGACCAAAGGATTAATGACTTTATTGAAAAAGTACATGGCAGTATTATTGTTAATTAAGATAATCATGAGTCGTAGCCCTACTCCAATCCTATACTTCTATAAGTTATAATTCCACAAAGTCAAAGTATTCCCTCAAAGGTCCAATTCGTAGGAAAGCTGACTTTTTAGTCTCATTCCCAACTGCTTTGGGAGTTGTATCAAGTATGAGTATGAGTATGTAATAGCATAAAGTGAAAATATTCAAGCAACGTACAAGTACCATTAAGATTGTACCAGTACTACTTGAGTAAATGTACTGAGTTACTTTCTGTTGTATCCAGTGTAGATGTGAGTTTCCATCAGACAGCAGGGACAGTGAGCTGTACATCACTGTGTTTTCTTTTTCCATACCAGCCTGCTGCCATAGTGAGAGCAGAAATAACACACTGCCATCATTTCCCAAAGGCATGACATAAGAGAGGGGGAGTGTAACGATACCTTCAGGGACACCTCGTAGACTTGTCCTTTTAGAACACGTGTTGTAAATATTAGCTTGCCACACAGTTTAACCCTCATAGCGGTTTCTGATGATCAATAGTGCAGCTGATTCTCTTGCAGCAAATTTACTTTTTTATTTTATATACATTTACAAGTAATACATTGTTTTTACATCTGATCATTTTCATGCTAGAAGTCTGCAATATTTCCACCAAAAGAGCAGCTTGTTACACCACCATGAGACATTAGAACTGTTTCAGATTAGCAGTAGGTCGACTATTAAATGTCATATGATGTGTATACATAAAGGTCACTTGTGGAAATTGTATGCTGATGAAGGCCTGTTTGGCAGAAACTTAAAATTGTATTGTTATACTCTGATTAATTTGTATAACCAACACTTGTACAACACAAACGATCATCAAATTAAAACGCAAAAGAAATATAGGTTGTAAAACAAGTACATTAATGGTTATTTTACTTAAAAATAATGACTATAATTAAGATGAGACTGAACTAATCTCCAGAAGGAAAATTCACCTGGTAAAGCAGTATGTAAAACAGAATAAGATAAAGAATAAGCATATTGAAAAACTATGTACATTATATGTATATTACAGTAATTCGCTAATAGACATGATTCATGCACTATGCAAACATTGCTTCAAATATATGTGTATGTAGCATATATAACACATTGCAATTGATAGATTTATTTGACAATTTCTCATGTTTTATTTATTTTTATATTGCATTTTAAAATTATAAAGATAATCATGTTTCGCTGATTGTAAGTTATTGACTGCTGGGATGAAGGTGAAACACATTATTTTAGTTTTAGAGATCAGACAGATGAAGCATGAAGTGATATTTGGTTACAGGGCAAAGCAATTTTTCTGAAAATGAGTATTTTAGGAGCGTTAATCCATCGTTACATCCTCGGTCTCTGATATTTCCGACGTCCCTGAAAGCAGCACAAGCCTGTGGGCGGGGTTTAGAAAAGCCCCTCTCTGAGTCATGATGCTCCTGAACACAGCGGCGATGATCCAACACAGCCGCGGTGCCACACGCAGCAGCAACAGCGACGCTTTGGTTTCAAAACACCGAGAAACACAGTGAAAATGTCGCCACCGTCGCTGTGACTGAACGGTCGGCTGCGCTGGCATCCATGGTCTATTTCCCGGGGATGCAAACCGAGGCGCACGGCGTCAATTCGGGACAGCTGTTCGAGATGTTTGACTCGTCGTGGAGGGTGCGGAACATTTGGGACGGGGTGAGGCTGGAGGTGGTCGAGGACCGCAGCCCGGTGGTCCTGCACAGCTTCACACACCTGGACCCGGACCTGCCGCTGCTGGAGGTGAGGCCGGGGGGAAGTGGCAGGACCGGGGCTGGAGGAGGGTGAAGGAGAGGCGGGGATGAGAGGCGGCTGAGGTCCGTTAGATGATGCGGTTTGTTGTGGTGTGATCGGGGATGTTCAGGGGGATCCAGACTGTTGTTGAGAGTGTAGGGTGGGGATCCTGGGTTGTTCCTCAAGAAGAAATGATTGATAACACCAATAAAAACAATTCAATTTAAGACGATTTATCTCGTATACGTTATTGTAGAAGTATACTACATCTTACATTAAGACACGGACATGATTTCACTGTTGTCTGCTTTAGCTGTGGGTCTTTAATTGGCTTTGATTACCTCACTTTTAATCCCCAAATTAAACAGTTTATTTCATATTTGACAACTTAAGTATCCAAAATACACAGGAAGTTATTTTATATGTACAAGATGATGCTGTTTTCTTGTCATAACTACCTCAGATTATGTAATCCAACATGAAGACCTCTCCTAATCCTGTGTTTTTAATCCTTATTATAACCTAATGTAGATGCTATTAAAACAGCTTATCACTGTCAAATGCTGAATTGCTAGAAATGATGGAAAATGACTCTCTATGAGGTCATTTAATGGACATAAGCCAAGAAAATAGACAGAATAATTATAGAAAATTTTAAGTGAAACGCGTTGCGACTGTTATGACTCTCTCTCAGACGTTGGCACGAGAGGACTGTAGGATGACTTGCTTTTTTCACTGGTGTCACCCCTGTGGTTATCACTCCTGCCTCTAAGTGCACTCTTATTCAATTCGATACTGAAGAGACGCCTACTGAAACCTTCCAGTGTAAGTGTCAGTGAGTCATAGTTGCCAAACATAACAAAACACGTTATAATAATACTGATATTGAGAATAGGTGGTATGTTTGTCGTATCACAGAGTGGTATTTCCTGTTATGTTGAGGTGTTAAAGATTTACTGTAAGTAGGTGCAGAGGCTTAATATGATGAGACTGCTTTTACACTATACTTTATGTCCGTGTAGTGGGGAGAATCTGTTTTATATGTGGAGAATGCAATAAGGTACATAGTGACAGGGTCTGTGAAGCTGTACTTAATCGCAGCTCTGTTTTGTGCTAAATGCTCGGCCTGCAACTAATTTGTGTTGAATATTATTAAGTAATCTGCTGATAAATGTTTGGATTACGTTAGTTGTTTGGTCTATTAAAAAAAAAAGATGCTTATGCCCAAGGTGATATCTTCACATTACTTTTTTTGTACAACCAACAGTCCAAAACCCAGGAGATTGAATTTGCAGCTAGAATGGTACTCAGTAGAGCGCATACCTCTGCTAAGGCCCTACAGTCCTCTTTTGTACTCACTCACAAATACCAGCTACCAAAATAAGTCTGATTTTCTTCATCAAGATCCATGCATTATTCCCTGAGAAATGAATGTAAATGTTGAAAAACGCCCTGTCTCACAATGGTTAAGAAAGTGAGAAAAAATTCCTGGATCAGCAAATACTCTGGGAATCTGGGAATGTTTGAAAAGTGACTCAAGCGATTGATTATCATCATCATGCTAACATCCTCTCAACGTTTACCATGTTCGCCATCTTAATATTGGGTGTTAGCATACTAACATTAACTAATTAGTACAGAACTGACAAATTTAAGATGATGATGACACAAGATGAAAAATTAAGGGAATACCGAATGATATCAAATTAATCTGAGAAGGAAAATTGCACTTCAGTCCATTCAATACTTAAGATGTTTCCCGTAAAGGCACAAAGTTGATCCTAGCGGTGGCTCTGACAGACAGGTCATGGATTACCATATTGATCAGGATTCATCCTCAGAGGAACATGAATGTTTGTACTGTGTTTCAACCCTTTTAATAGTTGCAGATATTTTACTGTGGATCAAAATTGTGGACTAACTGACCGACATTGCCATCACAAGAGCCAGCATTGCTACATTATTACCCTCATGCTTTTCCCTCATGCTTTTCTGGCTGTGTATTTTTTAAACTCTGGGCTGTATTCTTTATTGTCGTCATCAAATACATCTCATTTCACATCCATAAGCCCACTGCTTTATGTCCCACTGCATCACTTTCCTCTCCGAGCCATTACTCAGAGATACAGTTTCACTGATATCTGTTAAAAACGTCCTTTTTTATGGATTAACTGGAACATTCTCCAGCACTGTGCTCATTGCATCTTGTACATTTGATCAGATAAGGAGGGAAGATGACTAATCATATTTAGCGGTCTTATAGCATAAGGCCTGGGATCGCACAAGGACAACATCTTAACTGATACCACATGGAGACGATCCCGTCTCTGCCGACTATCTACTCTGCTCTGTTTGTCATCAATCAGGCCTGGACTGATATCACAAGCTTGTTATTAAGAACTGTATGTTTCCCTTTGCATATCCCCAGTCCAGAGAGGTCGCACTGGTCTCTCGTCTCCAGCTAACCTGCTCTGCCTCGTCTCTCTGCTCTAATCTAATCCTCTACTCTAACACAATTACCTAATACTTAATCCCCCTCCTGCAGAGGCCGAGGGGTTTCCTCCACAATCGCCGCCTTTCTTCCCTTCACTTCACAGGCTGAGGTGAACGTTATTCAATGCAGTGGTTCTGTTACAGTATAAAGGGTCACTGGGACTGATATGGAGGAGGAGGTTGAGTTGGATTCAGCCATTTGTTGATCCCTCTGGCTTCATGTACCAGCATCAGAGTCTGTACCTTACATATCATATAGCTTTGAGGATCAAATAGCTTTAAAATGGAGATCAGGTTGCTGCTGCGTGAGGCTTCCGACAGAAAAATGATGCCGCGTTCCCTCTGTTAATGCTTTCTCTTTCTTTTATTTTTTAACATAATAGTTCTGAAAAGAGCACTGGATTAGCATAACATGCCGCTCAAACCTGACTTTGGCAGGTGATTAGATGATAAGAATTTTACTTTAAAACATTCAGAAATTACCTAAAATTATCAACAGAATTTGAAAAAAAATATGTTTTGACATCTATCAACTGTGTTGCACAGATATCTGTTGAAGTTAGCATGCTAACCTGCTAGCTTCTATCCACTTGTACCTCTAAAGGTGATAGTCGAAAACTAACAAAACCAACCAAACTAATATGACCGCTACCTGCATGGCTAACAGCCGTTCCAGTTAGCAGCACTTAGCGGTTACTCGGGTGATATGCTGCCCTCTGTTTTTGTTTTGTTGTTTTGTTTGCAGGATAAATTCAGCAGGTGGCCAATTCCTACATATTGCACCTCTTAAGTTTCTGACGATGGGTAGCTGCTGATGCTTGATTTATTAATTATTTATTAAGTTGTGGCTAACATGAACTTAGCAAGGCCACCATTCGCGGCAACCACCTCCAAAGATTAGGGCTGAATATCGTTTAAAATGTTTTGACACTGTAGACAAGCATTCAGCTACTGACTAGAGCTGTGACTAACAACTACTTTTATTATTGATTAATCTAATGATTATTTTTTTCAGTTGATCATGCAATAATTTGGTTCAAACAGCTTGTTTGGTCCCAAAGGCGTCCATAATCAAAAAATGATCAGCTAACTGTCACATGGGACAAAGAAAAACATCAAAATCTCCAAGTTAAGATGCTGAACACATGAAATACCTGGCATTCTTCTGAACAATTATCTGAATAGTAACAATTGATCAACTAATCAGCTCAAGTACAATTTCAAGTTACAAAGAAACCAAATTTAAATGTTGTCTAAATTCAAGCAGCTGTATAAGAACTTTGTCTAAATAATATAGAGTGAAGAGAAGAAAAGATTGAGTAGTGTGTATCTTTTTATTTTTTATTTGAATTTATATGATCATGTATTCTACTGTCATCGCATTTTCATGGGAGCCATTGAAACCGCACCGACGCAGATGTAAAACCTGCCTTCAAACAGTATACAACAGTGCATTCAAGCTAAAAATAGCCATAATTAAGAGTGGAGTTTTGTGAGCTTTCCAAACACAGTAGTCCAGTAGCAAAACAGGAGGATTAGAGGCCAAACCAACATAAAACACTGCGAAACAAAGGATAGACTGCTGCTCATTGAGACTGTCTCAAGAGGGCTCAAACAGTGAGTCCTTCAAACTGCCGGCTCATTCTGTTAGTAATCAGTTTGTATTGGTCGCAGAGGACATCAGTTCTGTCGGACAGCTGAATCTGAACAACAGAGCTGCTCCTGTTCACCTTTAAGCTTTGCAACGGTGTCTGATGTGTCTTTAGATTTTAGCTTTGTTTCAGTAGGCAATCAATACTCAGGATGAGACAGTGAAATCGGAGACATTGAGCTACTGTAACTGATCTAAAAACAGCTTATTCTGTCAATCAGGGACTGATTGTCCCCAGTGTTAACAGTGACTCAGCCAAGCTTACAAGCAGTCCCAGATGAATGATATAATAACACAGTACAACTCCAGTTAACACACATGGTAGAAATAATCTCAGAGGGCAATTGAAAACAAACATAATATCTATTAGAAAAACAGGACAGTACACAAAGCTGGTTTAGAGTGTCCTTATTGTTATGTTGGATGCTGGTATTTATGTCCATGTGACCCAGATCTGCAGTAGAGAAATATGTCTTCACTGTTGCTAGCACTGATTATAAAACATCAGATCTGAGATGTCATGTCGGAAACACTCTGAGCTGCAGCGTGAATGACTGGAGAGCTCTAATTTAGGACTGAAGCATTGATTGAAGCGCAGGCGGAAACGTTGCGGTGAGAAACAGGAGCTGGACCGTCCGAGTCGGTACAGAGGAGCTTTTGTTTCCACGGTTCATTTCGAAGGGAGTCGAGTAGCCGAGCGCTGGATCTCAGCAGCACAGAGAACGACAGAAACAGACAGCGGCTGGAATGTGAAGGCCCGACATCTGGAAAAATACTTAAAATCGTCTGATTCTGCACTCGCTGTCTCTCTGGTGTAGTGTAATTACCTGGGCTGGTCTTACATAAGGCACTTTGAAAAACTATATTAACCAAAGTGTTTTTGTAGAGAAGCTCCTGATCAAAGGTCCAAAATCAGAGTTTTTTTTTCCTTCCATGTGACATGAATCTGATGTTTTCTGATCGGCCTGAACAGCAACAAGCTGCATGGATGTTGCCTTTTTAAGCTTCCCATCTGGACTGAGTTAAAATATGGGACAAGATGTGATTCATATGCAGCCGACATGAATCTCAAATCTGAGCCTATCAATCGTACAGGGAATTTTTTTAGCATTTTTCCGATGAGATAAAAAAAAGTGATATCAGTCTTGTGTCTGTGCATTAAATACAAGCTGGAGCCAAGAGAGGATTAGTCTATCTGAGCATCAAGACTTAGAGCAGAGAGATCTCACTTTATGGAGAAACAAAATTACATGTGCTGTTAGTTGTTACTTATTAGTTGATTGAAAGAAAATTGATTGCCAACATTTTTGATAATCGATTCATTTTTTCAGGAGTTTTTCCAGCTTCTTAAATGTGTGGATCTGCTGCTTTCCTTTATATTCGATAATAACATCTAACACCGACCCAAGCCTATTCCCAGCTTTAATACTGGTTGCCAGATACCTGTGAGGTCATGTTTTGGTTTCAGTCTCTGTGCTGGCATCATGGTTCCATACCTGGCAACCTGATGGATATGGAGAGACTTAATCAGCTTTTTGGTTGACTCAGTTTGAAACTTTCAGTCTGTCAGATACGACATCTTTTTTTAATTCTTACCCTGTATAGACATGTATAGTATTTCATGTCACTTGTGGTACTTAATGGAAAATTAAACTGCAGAATGAGAATGAGCGGGGTTGAGAGAATAATTCCCTGCAGAGGACACCAACACAGATATATACCTGTGATCACACACACAAAAGACAGAGAAATTACATGACAAAGTTCAAGAACTCAGTCTGTGTTTACCTTCGTAATTTGTTCAAAACAAGATTGTTGAGTATTTTTCTTTATTGAGTTAGGTATTGGAAGGAAGAGCAGAGTAGTAGAGAAGGTTCTGGAGGGATTTGATTTGATTCAGATGGATTATCTGCTCACTGCACAGGGATATAGAGGTTATTCTGCTGCGTCTGTGTGCAAGACATGGTTGCTCTTGTTCTGTTTTCTACCATATAAACAGAAAAAAACATACAGCTATTTGATTAACAATGATGTAAAAGATATAAAACAAGTAAATATTCATATAACAGAAGCTGCAGTTTCAAGGAAAACCAGTTTTGTGTGTGTGTGTGTGTGTGTGTGTGTGTGTGTGTGTGTGTGTGTGTGTGAATAGGGTCACCTGAAGCCCAACAGCAGTGAACAATAGTTCAGGCAAGAAAAGGTGAAAATAAAAGAAAGTGGGACAAGGGCACAGCCAGAATCCCCACCAGACTACATTGAAAGTTTTAGGTTTATTCTCCTAATGAAACTCTCTACATGCATGCTGGTGATTGATAATGGCTGACAAAGCCAGTTTAGCTGCTGGCATGTATTACTAATACCTGTCACAACAGCTCTGTCACCGAGTTTTAGGCAACGCACGGACATGAGTGCACTTTGCCAATTCAATGTTTTGGTTTTATGTGTGCCAAAGATAGAGAATGAAAAAAGAGGGACATCATATCAAATTGTGTGTGGGAGTCGAATAAGCAAAAAGGACAAATAACTAGAAGGGACTTCAAAAAAACTCAAGTCATTCCCGTCACTTTGAATTAACATTGATTTCCTGACATTGTAAACAAGCCCGGAAGATTTGGCGTATATCTGAAGTTACAGCCAAATAAAAATAATTATCTAACTGCACGAAGAGTGGATTGAAGTCTTCTCCAAAATCTAATCAGTTGCTCTTTGGCCCACGGCTGGTCTGTCAACTTAATTTCACAGAAACATTTTCTCATGTTCATATCAATGTTGTGCTGGAAGCGAACTAAACAAAGGCAAAAATAGACCCTTTTGAAAGGGAAAGTATCTAGAACGTTTAAGATAAGCTCAAGTGCAGTAAAAGTACTGCGTTCCCTGGATCCAGGCAGTGTAGTGTGGTAGTAGAAGGGAGTGTGTGTAGTAGTTTGTTTAGTAGGTTCAACACTAAATGATTTAGTGATAACTAGACTTTTCATCAGTGTAACCTTTTACAGAAATATAAATAGAACATTTTTATGATGTTGGCACACTTCTGTGGACATTATCATTGTCATCTTTTCACTGTTGTGTTTTATTTGCCCCTTTTACACTTTTTCTTCTTCTGGACTTTTCCCAATAGATTTGAACTACTTTTTAGCCCTGCTAGCTGTGTGGCTTTAAAGGCAGACACTTTTCACAAAATACTTGCAGGTAATTGGACAAATCATCTGTCTATCAACGTCTATCAGGGGATAACTTCAACCAGTCAGATCAACAGTAGGAGAGTGCTACCACCAGCAGTGCCAGTTGGTAAATCAAAGTCTTACTGAAGCCAGTTGAGAGGAGTGAAAACATCCCTCCACCGAGAGAAGCCTTCAGTGCCGTTCTTTGCTCTTCTATAAATGAGGAAATACTCTTCAGTTCTGATGTAGTTGAAATAGCATTTACGCTAACTTCTTTGGGAGCCAAAATTGTTGTTTAAAAAAAAAAACAATCGCTGGTCATCACACCTAAACCACGCCCAGTCCAGACCACCATGGTTCGGCCACAAGCCTGACGAGATAGATTCTCGAGATCATCCGAACATGTTATCTCGCAAGTCCATCTGCCTCACAAGCTAACCATTAACCTGGCTCTCCTAATGTGAGGATTTCAGTGAACAATTCAATTTTTTGACAACTGAAGAGTTTTCTGAACGTTTGGTTCCACCCCTTCTCCTCCTCTGTCTCTTGCCCCACATCCAAATGATCTCACTGGCTTTCAGCAGTCATTGTTAGCGAGGGGAAGTCACTGGCTTGTGCTACGGGGTTGTAATGGACGCGCTATTGTTGGCTTTGTTTAGGTGTTGACTGTTTTGGGGGCAGGTTTTATCTTTCCACTGGGAGTTTCCCCGATGAACTACATTTAGAGATCAGCTCAAAGGGGCTTTCTGTGGGTCATATGGGACCCTTGCTATTGAGGCAGGTGTATTTTCTGTTGATGAGCGTCAGAATTTGGCAGGCGCCTCCGAGCACCCTCCCAGAGCGCTGTTTGGCCTTGAGGGGATTTGGCTCAGAGTGAGGGTTTACTTTTGTCCCTGTGTGTTTGTTTTAATCTGTCGCTGTGCCAGGTGGCTGTGTTTATACAGACTGCACACCATCAGATATCAAGATGGGAGGTTTGTTAGGCGAGATAAACATTTTTGTATTTCTAGATGAAGAAGCGTGATTGTGTTCTCTGAGCAGGTCAGCCAATAGTTCAGCCGGTTATAAAGACTGAGGGTGAGGCTGGATGTTTGTGAGGTGTTCACATCTGTATGTCACTGCCCTAAACATTTAACTACCATAATGGATCATTCCTCTTTATATACAACCAGGGTCTTATTTTTGTAGTTTAAGCCATTATTCCTATCAGTCGTAATAACTTTGTATTCATCGTGTTTGAGGTCTGAGGAAAAGATGAAAACTAAATATAGGTCAGACAGGGCGAGAAACAGTAACCAGTAGGACTGGTAACATTATATCCCAAACTGTGCATTGGAAACATCCATCACAGGTCACAGTGTTGGTGGTTCAGTCCTCAGCTCCTCCTGTCTGCAGGTCAAAGTGTCCTTGAACCCCAAATTGCTCCTGATGGTCATTCCAACACCTTGCATGGTCGCTCGAATGAAAATGAAAATGAAAATAGGACATAGAACTTAGATTCTGAAGAAAACATTGTCTGGTTTTGGCTTCTGACGTGAGGATTTGCTACTTTTCTTTGTTATATATGCCAGTACGTTGACAATCTTCAGATCTTTTTTATTTATTTTTTTAACATTTGATAGACTAAACAATTCATTAATAGTGAAAATAAGGTTTTACTGATTTTTTTAAAGTCTTTAAGGACAGGCAGATACATGCATTGAATAAAGTACATGACTTAAAACCAGAAACCACAGAACGGATTTAGGAAACCCTGAAGTGAGCTGCTGTTTCTCAAATCAGACTCTGTGGCGTGTTTTTAGTTCCAGCACTGCATGAAGTGGAACATGGATGTGTCCCTGTGTGTCTGAGGGAAGCTCTTATTTATCTATTTTTTGTCTCTGATAGACTTTGTGAGGATTCCTCTATAGTCGCAAAACAGTTGGTGTCAGTTAATTTGCAGACCAGACACAGAAAACTGTTTTCCCTCTGAGATGAAAATTAGATCCAGCTGTGATTGAGAAATAGCTGTGGTCAGAATTCAGCGTGAGGTTTTTAAATATTTTATGCCTTATTTGACACAATTGTTTCTCTTAAATCACTGTGGATATACAGTATATAGATTCTAGTAGTTATTCAAACCAATCCTGATTATTTTTTTTATCAGAGTTAGCTTAAAGCAGCTAAATCAGCCAAATTTATCTTAAAAAAGTGCAAAGCTTTCTGCATGTAAGTGCGATAAAGGATAAAGCGATTATTTTAGATGCATGATTTACATCTGACTCACTGACTTTTAATTAATTTAAATGGCCATTGAAACAAAAACAGTAAATCCATTCATCCTACAGCAGAACAAATCATTCTCCAGTCAGGCTCATGTGACTTGATTTTCCCTTTTCCTCTCTCTGGAAACTTATTTCCTTCTCTCTGCCTCATCACTCTTTGCTGACACTTTTATTCGCCTCACATTCCTCCAGCCCACATGTACATTCATGGTCATTCATGGTCAGGATGATGTAGGTGAATGTAGATCTGATAAGTGTTGGTGCGAGTGTGGAGGAGGCTGACTCTGGATGCCAGACATTTCTGCGTGGACCCTGCTGGAGGTTCACTATTTTCTGATTTTATTCAGCCAAGAAACATTTTGCAGTATATTTAATATCATATCTGAATACATTTAGGTTTTTCTTGCATATAACATTACTGTTCAGTCCATGTATTAGTATTTGTGACTGTAGAGCGTCAAACAACCGTGCCACTGTTGATTTGTGTTTCTTGGCGTTTCTGTTAAGCTGCCTGGTGAACCAGATGAGCTGAGCTGGCTGAAACTCCATATTCTGGATGTTTAGACAGTAACGATGAACTTTTGTGTAGTTAATTAGTTGTCAGCATTTTATTTGCCCTGATGTTCAATCCACCACCATCTGGATAATACAAACATTTATATTTTTACTGTAAATACTTCCTGACCCAGTTTCACTCTGTTGTTCTGTGCAGGAACATGTGGCAACTGGATTTAGACCAGTCTCTGTTGGAGAGCCGCCAGAAAATACAAAATACTGTCTTTGATGCAGTTTATTAAGTTCCATAGTTCATTACAACAACGGGTAAATAGGTGTTGTTTTAAAACTTTATAGTGTCTCGTGTTCCTGATGCAATGCTCTAGGTCACCCAACATTTGTGATTTTATGGCATAAAGATTGTGACGAACATCCGCTTTTCTAGATGAGCTAATGTGAGCAGTGAACTAACCATATCAGTTGCACATTGGAAGTTACAGATGTACAGTAAAGACCAGAACTTTGGATATCAGAGGTGGTGACGGACTCAAGTTACGAGCAGCATACTGGATCTACAGCCTCAAAACCACGAGTCAGCATTTCATAGGAGCTTTAGTGAAGACTAATGTAAAACAGAAAATGACTACAAAGCAATGAATAACACATTTCAACATTTTAGCATTTCCTTCTACCTCTTCACCCACTCCTCCATCATCCCTTTCCCCCCAGTCCTCGCCAAAAATTAGAGAGAGACAAAAAGAATGAGAGGAAAGTCTCTTACAGTTAAAATTGGTAAAATTTAGCTTGATCCAAATTAATTGATTAAGGTTTTAGGAATGATGAGATCCTATAGGAATTACATGAAGGTGGAGTTGGTGATTTCCAATGAAGCATCATTCTCCTGCGTACAATGAGAAATGCAAATATTGATTTTTTTTTAACCATCTTTTGGCTGTTATGCAAATTTTTTTTGCCATAGTAATAAGGGATGTACTGTTATATCAACCCATGGCGGGCACATTCATGAGCTACTGAGCTGTGACTAGAACCTGGCTGATGTGCATTTTTTGCAGTGATCTCTCAAATGTGTTCATCAAACATTTTTGACAAAGATATGTAATGAACAGTAAACTTCACTGGGAATTGAATAGCTCTAAATTACCCCAACCATCTATTTTCTGCCTTATAATCTCTAGAAAAAAGTTTTTATAGATACCGATATATGTGATTGGCCAATATTGACCAAAAATATCAGTTAACCGATATATCTCTGGGCTCTACTTTTTCTTGCAATCAGTTTGTAAGGCTAGGTAACTACTGAAAAATGCTTATTATTTAGTAGATAGTTGTATAGCATGCTAAATGCTAAAGCATTTGAAGCAGTTACTTTTAAAAAATAACCTTTCATTGTATTAAAGGTAGTTTCATTTAATACATTTGTATGATTTCATTTGTGCTCTTTCAGAGATAGTGTAATTAAGTCCTGAATGACTTTAAAGCAGTTCAGTTATTTTTATAATGAAGATGTGCTCCCCTGACACAAAAGGGAGAATAAATCACAACAAAAACAAAATAATCCAAGCCAAATTGTTGTGTTAAACATCGGTATCAGCCCTCACAATCAGTGCATCCCTAAATAATAACCTGCCCCTTCTGTTGAACCAGCTTGCTGCCTATCTTTAGTCGCCACTTCCAGTCTGTTTGTACCCAGGATGGTGCCGATCTGGTTGACTAAGCACTGAGTCAGGCCGACGGAATGTGAAACAAACCTACATTTATAAAAAGAAGTGAGTGGGATAGCTTCCTGTCCTCATTTCAGAGAGAGCTTCTTCCTATTTCCACTTTCACTTCGTATCGACTTTTTCAGAAAAATGTAGCTGCACTAGGATCCAGTTCCAGATGGTGTGGCTTGTTCAGCTGTCTGAGTCTGTCTGCTGAGAGTCTGCAACCCTGAATTGCACGGATCTTTCCTCATTTTCTCACACCCAAGTTATTTGCGCGCTAAGTGCCCAGAGAGGTTTCATCTTATTCATTTAAGAGGCATCTAGACAAACATGCAGACAGACTCTGTGAGAGAAGAGCCCCTCATCACTGGCTGCAAGTGTAAATTGCTTTCTTGAAGACCAACCTACCAACTGCAGCTACAGCCACTCTTTTAATTGAAGTGGTTTCTTGTCAGATTAGACTAGAAAATGCTCACCTGCTTCCTGCTGATGGTTAACAGGCAAACTGTTGGTCTTTACTTGATGATTTTTCTGCTTGTTTGGACTTTCTGCTTTTGGATATTTGTGCATTCAAAAGCCTCAGCTAAATTCAGCTTTCATCGGTTTCATTCTTTCTATTGATGTGTTTCAGGCCTTTTGAAGCGACACTGAACCCTTCTATTTAAAGTATTGATCCTTCAGTGTTTTGTTCAAGTAGTAGGCTGAGTTTGGTTATCATGGCAACGCTCGTCCTTGCTGGAAGAGCCATGAATAGGAGCATTATGGTGGGAATTGACTCGGCGGATGGAGCGAGGCACTGCCCTTGAGCGCTGCATTTTTCAGAGCTTGAAGTGATAGCAGCGCGGCCTCTGTGGTTTGGCTGATAAGCACCTCTCCTGCTGTCAAGGCCCTCAGCTGCAGCTGTGCCTCAGCCATTATACTGTACTGGATTTACAACCATTCAGGGGTTTGTCCTTTTCTCACTCCCATCTATCTGTCACACACACACCTGCCCTCTGTAACACACTGTAAGGATCTTCGCTAGGGTCACTGAAGTTCAGGTTCTGTGTGAGCTGTAGTCTGATCATAGAGGGAAAGTTTGCAGTACTTTTTTAGTTCATGTTGAAACAGAAGTCACATGACTCACCAGTATCTTGTTTGGTGGACAAAGTCCCAGTCAGAGCCAGTTTCTCTGCCTTTATTTCACAAGAATCCGATCTTTTTTTTATTGCGTGACAGTACACATGTTGTTTTTCAAGCAGGTGGAACTTTATCAACCTTCTTCTGTCACTTGTGTTTTGAGGTTTTTCTGTGTAGGTCGTTGAGATGATGATCTCACTGTCTTGTTTGAGAAATGACACTAATCTTTTTACATTACTCAGTTGTTATGTGCTACCACCTGAGTTTGAATGATCTTGTTTAGGGCTGCACAATAGGGTAAAAAAGATCACATTGTCATTATTTTAAGTTACAATTACCGTACAATACAGGAATTAATGAAACTGAAATATAAGAACAGCAGTAGTGCTTGAAGATACTGTTTCACTCATTACACTGGTTTTCCAAGCTCACAGCCATCCCCATTTGAGCTTGTCTCCATGGTAACAAAGACACAACAGAGAGACTTGGCATTGACTGAGATGTAACCGAATACATCCTGACCAAGAAAGCAGGCAGTGAAGCAGGGAGTCGCAGGGAGGCTTGGGACTGGACTCTGATGACTAATGCTCCCAGGATGCACTACAAGGGGCCGTGACGGATGACTGTGGCACGCCAGATTACATGCCATTCCTCCATCGAGGCCTCGGCTTTAATGACTCATGCCACTGTAGCTCTGCTGTTTAGGTTAGATGTGTTCAGCAGCCTCAGCGCTCAGACTGTCGAGGATCGTCTTTGAACGGTGGTACAAGCTGCTGATTGGAGGCTCATGAAACTGATCTGTGTCACATTTTAGTTGTGCTACTGAGTTGTACGACATGTTTGCATAAAGCTGGAATGAGATTTTGTGATTTTGTAAGTGATAACAGATGGCTTAAGTCCTTTAGGGTATTACTGTTTGGTTGGTAGCTGGTATTAGCACAGACCAGGAATTTCAAGTATAAGGAAGACAAATTCAGATTTAAAAATGTAAGTGAGGTCAGTTTTATTTGACATAGCCTGTTATCACAAATTGTCTGACAGAACAATTAAAAATAAAACAAATTTAAGCTTGTTGGTGTCATTTAATGCCTTCCTAGTAATACTAGTAGGAAAACAAGGTACTGTCGAATAGACCAGGTCCTTTAAAATCAATATGACAGTATTGATGACTGTGACCTCTCTCCCAACTGATACCGCGGCTGGTTTCAGTCTGGTGTTTACAGACAGCTGATGTTGTTTGTTTTCAGTGTTCATTTAGTCTTTTGTGCAGGATCTTTCAAATTAAGCTTTCTATTTCATAAAGTAGGCATTTTAGTAGTAAAATGTTGTCATCTCAAGGTGCACTCACTTTTTCCAAAGCTTGATTGTATCCCATGGACTACTTAAGAAAAAGGAGCACATTCTTTTCACAGAAGAAGCTGTGGGATACGGTCCAGGGAAAAAAATGTTATCACAGATATGTAGTCTGAGGGTTAAGAATGAAGCATTTCTAAAGCCCCAAATCCTTTTCTTTTACATAAGATAAAAGAAAAGCTGCAAATCCTCATAAGTTAGAAGACAGAACTAGGAAGTGTTGGATTGTTACAACTCTGTCTTTCAAACTAAATGATCGAGAAAGACCTGGTTTTCCTATTAAGCTGTTAGAAATCACTCATTATTTAGCAAACCAGCTGGCTTTAAAGCAACATTATGTAGAAATTGGCATTTTACGTAGTGCAACACCACTGTCGTAATTCTAGGGCACAAATCCCAGGTCTGTAACAATTTGTCAGACTTATAGGTGCTAACTACAAACAAAACTCATTACATCATAACAATGTTATGTGTTGAAGACTTGTATCTTGCAGTAAACATGTATGTAACGCTGTGATCCTACCTTCTCACTGAAGTTACATGGAGCAGGAACAAGTGATGGGGGGCTGAGTGGCTGAGACAGAGACACCATTCACCTTATTACAGGACACTGTACCATCAAAATGATTTGATGGTACAGTGAAAGCTGTTACTGTAAAGCTGTTACTTCATGGTAAAAAGAAGTTACATAATGCTGTTTTAAGTGGAGTTTCTGTTGGGTAACATTCAGCAGTGCTGATGTGTGTTACATGTATGGCTGTCGATGAATCAAACCGTCTCTGTCAACATCACTGTCTTCTTTTGTGGTTTGTTGCATTTTAGTTTTTATATGTTCAGGAGAAAACAACAACAAAATGCAGCGATGGTGACATGCAACAGTCTACAGAGCTCTCATTCATGCAACAAGCGGCTTGTGTTAATTCCCTGTTGGGTATATACAGGCTGCAGCTTGTATTGTAGTGCCAGTTATCCAGTAAGCTCTGTTTAGTAACAAGCTATTGTTTGTTTGTGCACGGCCACGCACATGATTCACAAAGTATGACTCACAGGGAGATGAGCCAAAAAAGAAGAGAGCCGGGTCACACAGATGGTCATAATTAAAGGGTTTCATCCCGAAATGAGATGTCGGTCACTTTTAACTAGTCGTTCCACATGGTAACAGTGGCATCTTTCCTCTGCTTTCAACTCCCTCTAATCTGCTCAAATGAGATATTTGAATAGCTTGTTCTAACGTGTAAAGTCCAACTTAAAATTTAAGGATCTAACAGCACTTTGTGTCAAAGAGCAGCGAATAACCGAGGTCATTAGTCGAAGTCAAATGTCTTTATTTTCTGTCTTCTCTATCTCGCAGAGCTCGACGCAGGAGATCGGCGAGGAGGCCGAGGAGGACGCCATCTTCACCATCACGCTGAGGAAGGTGCAGCTTCACCAGTCGGCCAGTAAGGGGCAGCGATGGCTGGGCGTGGAGACGGACTCGGCCCTGAGCCTCTACGAGACCTGCAAGGTGCGGACCATCAAGGCCGGCACGCTGGAGAGGCTGGTGGAGTACATGGTGTCGGCGTTCAGGGGTAAAGACTCCACCTACGTCACCATCTTCCTGTGCACCTACCGCTCCTTCGCCACCACCAAGCAGGTGCTGGATCTCCTGCTCAACAGGTATGGCAGTCCGACGCACCTGGTGTGTACAACCAGTGTTGTAAAAAGTATCCAGAAGTCGTACTTGAGTAAAAGTAAAGATATTGGGCTAAAATATTACTTTGGTGGAAGTGAAAGTCCCCCATATGAATAAAACTTGAGTAAAATATTTAATATTTAAGGTACTTTATTATCAAAACTATATTTGTATGTATACACGTTATACTATGGGTTGAGTAATTATTGACCGGTCAATTGTGGAATCCAATATTTAGCATTTTTCAGATCATATTCAGTGTTTTTATGTATCCAATCGCGAATAAAATAAATTATTTTAAAAAAGCACTCTGATGCAGCTTGTAATCTGCAAAGTAACGAGTGCCTAAAATAATCAAATAAAAGTAGTGGAGTAAAAGTACAATATTTTCCTTCAAAATGTTGTGGAGTGCAAGTACGAAGTGTCCACATTAAGACGTTAAGTCATTAATTGTAAGGAAGCTCAAGCCAGAAAATGTATGCCTGACTTCTCTTTGAATTTAAAATATTTAATTGTTCAAATAAGTTAATAAAAATGGGTAGCTACTGCCAGTTTAGTCAAATTAATTGAAAATTAGCAGAAAAGTTCTGATAAAATGACGAGACTAACATCATCCCCAATGATTAATATGTGGAAATATAAAGCACTGTTTCCCTAAATGTTAATTTCCATTTTATGAATATGTAACAAAAAAGAGAATGGAAGTAGTGATTGGCTTTTACTTTATTCTTAAATGGCAGAACAGAGAAACCTGTTAAATTGTAGATGGCTTCTCTTTTACACTTGTGATTTTATCTCATTTTAATCACATTTTAAAGCTGTGTGTTAAAGACATCATAAATGCAAAAAAATGCAAATTTGCTTTGTTTTATATTCCATATTTAAACCAGATAGTTATTGCACATGTTAAATAAAAATCCATTCTGGTCAATAAAGTTAGTAAAACAAGCATAATGACACCAGCTGTCAGCCAAACTTAGCCTTCTAGAATTTCAAAAAATGTAGTTGGCTAATAAATGGCTAGAGTTTACTAAAGCTAGAAAGTTTTTTCCATGCACGACTCAAGTATAAAAAACAGGTTTCGAAAGTATTGCCTTTTCCTACAGCTAAAGCACAAACCACACAGGGTCCTCTTTATTTCAAGTTCAGTGTATGTTAAGCTAGTGAGTTTCCTCTTTAGAATCCGAATTTAAATGTTTTCATTAACCTGGACTAAACTTGTGTTTCTGTTTTTAGGTATGCCAAGCTTCAAAACGTCCCTGCAGCCACAGCACACAGAGTCTCCCAGGACGACTGCACAGAGCTGAGAAAGTGAGTCTGCTGCGACCTTCAGTGTCAAGCTGCCAACATTAATCACTGAGTACATTCACAGCACTGAGCCTCGTCCCACTCCTCCCCGGGTTAAAGGGATATCAACAGAGTTTCAAGTTGTAATGGGTAATTTTTCTTCGCTAGACGTCTGTCAAACCCGGGGCGGGAGGAACAGCAGGAGTTTGATAAAACACTGTTCTTGAACTGATAAAAAATGTAATAAATCACAGGAAAAAACACTTAAACTCTGCTGCCCTTTAGAGCTTCAGTTTTACTAAAACAGATCGTTAGCATTGTTAGCATAGCTCGTTGAAACGACAGGGCATAGTTCAAGGATTTATTGATTTGCCGTTCTACAACACAGGGTTGTTCAACAAAATGCAAGTTGTGGTCCTTTGATTCCCCACAAGCAAAACGTTTTTGCTGTTTCTTTGAAAAAGACACAACCAGTTTAAGTCTCTACATTTTGGGTATTGTCAAAGCTGTGGCAATGACATTTAGTTATTTTTTTGAAGGACTAATTCAACATTTTGGGAGATATATTTTAAACTTTAAACAGAGTTGGAGTAGCTGTTTCCCCTCTAAACCAAGCTAGGCTCACCATGTCCTGACTCCAGCTTCATACTTACAGAAAAGATTCTCATCTTACTTTGTTTCCCAAAGTGTTGAACTACTTTATTTAATAAAGTTGGCTTTCCTCACTCAAAGAATGTTTTAAGAATTTTTATTTTTGCACGGCATGGTGCTACGGTTTTGTCCGACAGCTCAAAGACATTTACATCCAAATACAAGCACCTCTCAGTTGCCCGTAGGTGTGAGTGTGATCTTGGCCCCAGCACTCCTGCGACCCTCAACGATAAACAGTTGTAGCAAGTGGATGGATTTAAATTTAGCCCAGCAGCTTGCAGTGACAGCAACACTAGAACCTGCTTAACGTTTTCACTCTGATTGCAAATGTATATTTATTTTAGAATATATATCCTGACATCTTTTCTTTTCTGTGTGTTGCAGCACTGTTTCGTCCATCCTTGGCGCGTGGCTGGACCAGTACTCTGAGGACTTCTGGACCCCTCCGAACTACGACTGTCTGCACCAGCTTCTTTCCTACCTTCACCGCCATTTCCCCGGCTCGGACCTGGAGCGCCGCGCCCGCAACCTGCTGGCCCACTTCCACCGCCGACAGCAGTGTGAGCCTGATCCTGATGGTATGAAGGCAGGACAGGAGAGGGACAACAGGGCAGGGACCTCCAGAATAAGGGGCTCCCAGTAGAACCTAAAGCTGTGGTCAAGATGTACCTGCTAGATTTATTTTTTATGTTGATTTTGATTATGATATTATTTATTTGGTAAATATAAACAATTGTCTTAACGTACATCAACGCATTTCATATAGTTGCAGACACAGTGTCAGTTCACATGTTGTAATATTGTCGTTGTAAAGAACACTTTGGTTGTACAAGCAATAGGCACTAGTTGACAGTCACTATCAGCACACATGAGTTTGAGCACTGAGTGAAATTTTTAAACCCTGTGTGGAGAAACAAACACCAAGGTCAAAGAGAGGTTGAGAAGTGTAGGAACTGTGTGTAGGTTGAGCTCAGTTCGAGGCGGTGTTGTGAAAAAGATGTTTTTTATCTCTTCAGGGGAGCACATCGGCTGCCCTTTTGCAACGCAGGAAGAGAGCGGCTTTGAGGACGAACTTCCTGCTTTTAGTTTCCTGTCGTTTGACCCCATCATGGTGGCCGAGCAGTTCACGCTCATGGACGCGGTGAGCATGTTTCCCTTTCCTTTCAGTTCTACGCCCACTCATCTCTGTAAGGTTGTCAAGGTCAAGGATGGACTCAAAATGAACCCTTTTTTTTTTCAATATTTCACATCTCTCTGTTTCCATCTCTGTCCAGGATCTGTTTAAGAAGGTGGTGCCCTACCACTGCCTGGGGGGGATCTGGTCTCAGCGGGATAAGAAGGGAAAGGAGCACCTGGCTCCCACCATCAGAGCCACTGTGGCTCAGTTCAACTCAGTCACCAACTGTGTCATCACCACCTGCCTGAGCAACCCGACGCTGAAGCCCAACCAGAGAGCCAGGCTGCTGGAGAGATGGATAGACGTGGCTAGGGTGAGCAACCATCATCTGGTTTACTCAATTTATTTGCGCTTAGAAACAATTTAAATCAATGGTTTATGTTTTTGATGGTCTCCTTACAGCTGTTAGCTTATCAGACAGAAACAAATATGGCTACTAAAACATTTTAAGTTATGGCAGTTTGTTCTATCTGTTTCTGACTGGAAATTTGTTCCTGTTGCATTCAGGAGTGTCGGATCTTGAAAAACTTCTCGTCGTTGCGAGCCATCCTCTCCGCCCTGCAGTGCAACGCCATCCACCGCCTGAAGAGGACCTGGGAGGAAGTGTCACGGTAGGTTTTGGTTAAAAGCTGTGGGCTCCTTGTATATTGCTGCATATATGCAAAGATTAATTACTGTCGAAGGCAGAGGGGCTATCTGGGTTTTAATTTGTTTGTTTTGCGTGCACTGACCTCTGCGTTTATTCACAGAGAGAGTTTCCGCACCTTCCGTGAGCTGTCCGAGATCTTCTCAGACGACAACAACTACTCCCTCAGCCGAGAGCTGCTGGTGAAGGTGGGTCACAGCTTCTCAACAGCATGCACAGAAATGCCTGACCCCAAACAACGTTATTTAAATTTCCAGAAAATACAGTCATATTATCCAGTATTATACAGTAAATTGCTGTTAAACAAATTACAGTGTAAAAAGCGTTGCGTAAACAGCTCTTTTTAATTGGCAAAATCAGTCCATCATTCTGCGTCAGTTAAATAACGTCAATGCTTAGCAGAACAGATGGCCGCAGGATGTATGGCATGGTGACCTGTCCCATCTGTGGTCTCATACCAGCTGCAGAGGAACATCCACAGAAACATCCTGCAAGAGAACACCTTGTACCATGTTCTTGGATCACAGTATCTTTATATTACTCATGATGTCCTGGGTGGGCTCCATACAGCTGACAGATTGCTGTCATCATTAATCTGATTTATGGAGTTTAATGCAGGGAGGTGTTGACACCTCAAGTGTTTTGCAGCTTGTACTGACGCACTCGCTACAAGGACAGCAGGAGCTGACACACAGAGAAACATGACTGAACGGGAAATGAGACTGTAAATCTACATGTGTCATATAGTGCTGTTGTCATAATAAGTGAAACATACAAAAGATCACAATGGTAAGAAAAGTTCTTAATTCCTCTCTACTTCTTTATCATCTGAAAACACAGACATGTTACACATATTTTACATTCAGCGTAACTCACACATTCCAAAGATGTCATATCGTATCATAGCACCGATGGAGCTTTATGGCACAGAGGAATAACATATATCAGGCTTTGATACACACACAGTGCTCGTTAGTAGATACATTCATTCACAGAATAGATTCAGACTTATCCTTTCAGTAACCCCTAATGAGGTATAAACTTCTGCTGCCAAATTAAACAAACGGAGGTGTACTGTACGTGGACACTGCACCACTTTCTTCCCATTCATACAAACATCTTTTCAATGTGTGAAAATAAAGACTGCCGTTATTTGTAACAGTTTGCTGATGTAACAGTGAGTGAACACTTCGGGTTTCCTCCGAGGGAATCCCCGCTGACGTCAAGGTTAGGAGGAAACCTTTGGCAGGTGTAGATAACAGCTCTGTTCTGACTCCGTGCAAGAGATCACCTCGGGGCGTTGCCTGTGTCTCACATTATCTACTCAGAGCAGGCTGCGTTCACTTGACTTGGTCAGCTCGAGTTACACGGGCAGCAGAAGGCCTCTGAGCATTACATCACTCTGAGGAATGTGACTGGGAACACCAGGAGGTTACTCAGATGTTTTTTGCCTCAAAAATTCTGCAAAAAGGAACAGTGTTTTAAAGAACAGCCAGTATGAAAGTATGGTCTCAATTATGTTTGTGCTTTGTTATCACAGAAACGACTTCTTACAAACCTGAAAACTAAATTAACGAATGTTTCGTCAAATCGTTTTCCTTCTACTTTCATGCACTTTTAGGGCCATAAAAAATGTATTTACATTTAATACCTCAATGGGTTAAAAGTGTGCGAGAATTCAGTTTTGAAGCTTTTGGATGCATTCCAAACCTAATTTCAGAGATCCTTGAAGGGAGGTTCTTAATTTGTGACCCCTGAGACATCCAGGCCAGCTGCAAGTATTAGCTGTTCATGTTATAACGGCACAGACGATAGGAGCACAAGACCTAAAGAGCTGCAGTTTATTTGTTTGTGTACGTAACATTGACATGCTGTTTCTTATTATTCTGCAGGAGGGCACCTCCAAGTTCGCCACTTTGGAAATCAACCCCAAACGAGCTCAGAGGAGACACCAACAGCAGAGAGACCTGGTGAGTCCACAAACTTAAACTGATCTTTATTTATTTATTTATTTATGAATAACTAAAGATCCATCACAGTTGTTCTTCTGAGCAACGGGCAGCATTAATTATGTGACAACAGCCTCATCTAGTGGCAAGTCGGGTCACTGCAGTCCGTCCATACAGAAGAGAAAGAGACCCAACTGCAAAACATGACTTGATGCATTTGAGTGTCTCTACCTTGAGTAATTGTTTCCTGGAGGCAGTGATTTTGTCTCTGAACAGTTGTTTTCGCACTCAGCCTCAATGTTTACCTCCACGCATTGTCCCTCTGTGAACAGGGAGTGATGCAGGGGACGATTCCTTACCTGGGCACCTTCCTGACGGACCTGGTGATGATGGACACTGCCATGAAGGATTACACTGAGGTCAGACACCTGACATGTGATTTTACTGTCATGAGTTTTGTTTTTACACTCCTTAGCAGATTTCTGTCCTCTTTCCTCGCTTTTTCATGTTTTTTTTCTCTTCTTTTTTAGGGTGGTCTGATCAACTTCGAGAAGAGGAGAAAGGTGAATTCTGTTTTCTTATTTGGTTGTAATGATCAGAAAACCCTTCACCTCAGAAGAGATGAAAATATATCTGGCTTATCAAAACTGTACAATGCTCTGCTCTGCTCTCTACCTGCAGGAGTTTGAGGTGATCGCTCAGATCAAACTGCTTCAGTTGGCCTCCAACAACTACAGTTTCACTCAGGACAGCCACTTCAGGGAGTGGTTCGCAGGCGTGGAGAAACTCAGCGAGGCAGAGAGGTTAGTCGTCCGCTCAAGCTGTTTTTCTCATCAATATGTGCCCGACGGTCTGTAAAGTTTACAGACCTTGTCGCCCTCATCTTTCCATCCACCGACTTTATCCAAATCTCATGCTTTTCCTTTTCTGTGCAAGTTGCTGCATCAATTAGTAAATCGTTTTTTGGTTATTTGGTCGTTCATTTATTCAGTATATGCTCCTTTTTGACTGTTAAGACTTAAACCTTTATGTACGGTATATTGGTGGAAGTGGTCATTAAAGCATGTGGAGGTTGTCTAGTCATCATAGATTTCAATAATCTTGAGTGGTGTGCTCATGAGCTTGCTGTTGAACAAAAACAACAGAGCACTTAGGAGGAGGAAGGAGGCCGCGAGCACTTAAGAGCAACTGAAAACTATTTATAAACTCTAATATCGCTAAAGGGAAGATGTGTGGTAGATGCAGTTCCTTCTGGTGAAATCCATTGGATGCATCGTGAAACAACAGATAAATTATATACATCATCTGAGCTTTAAGAAGATAAAGTATTAAAGCAGCGTCAGGCAAGTTTGTTGTAAGTTGACTAAATAAATTACGCAGCACTCAATGTTGTGTTATGTTTCTGAAGTGCAGGATTTTCTAGGTTCAGGATGGCTGTGAATAACAGCATCATCCTTTCTTATCCTTGACATGAGTTCAGTTTAACATCGTCATCTATCCTGACTTCCTGTTCCTGCAGCTACAATCTGTCCTGTGAGATCGAGCCTCTGTCAGAGTCGGCCAGCAACACGCTCAGAGCCAAGAAGAATGGAGGAATCATGAAACGCTGGAGCGAGTAAGTCGATCTGTACCGAGGTGGAGAATATGCTGTTGAGAGAGAGACAAACATTTTACAACACATAAGCTGTCCACATGTTTTACCACTCACATTATAATCACAACATGGTTTCTCTCCAATATCATGACTGTTTAAAACTCCTCTCCCTGTTATTTTTTCGTGTCCAGCCGGCAGTTGACGGAGGCCGGCTGCAGCAGCGCCCCAGGCTCTCATTCCAAGTCCTTTGACCACTCACACTACAGACCGTATCAAGGGGGCGGTGGGGACAGCGGCGACGCCCTCAGTGTCACATCTGTCAGCTCCAGTGGTTCAGACCTGGAGGATGTGAATGCCAGCTTCCTGTCTGATTCACCGGAGGGACATGAGAGAAAGGTAAGGAGGGAAGACGGGTTACAGGAGTCACTGCTGGTGATTATGCGACAGGATATTTATTGAAATGCTCCACTAATGTTGTCTACTTATCCTGGTAGCTGCGTTTCACAGTTAATCTATGCGGTTAACTATGGCAGCTGACTTCACTTCCAAGCAGGCAATTATACTCTAGTGTTTTATGTTCACCTGTGTGGCTGTTTGCTGATGGCTTCTGTTTTCTTCTCTCTCTTCTAGACGTCGACTCCCTCAGTGAAACTTAGTGTCTCTGCTTTGGGTAGAGAAGCTCCAGCAGCAGATACAACGTCAACGGTAACAAGACTTTTTTGAATTTAATTTTTTATCCTTAGAACGTGATCTTCCTTGTTTATAGATGGCAGTATGACATTGAAGTTAATAATGTTTAACTACAATTATATAAGCTTCTAAGTGCTTCCGGGTCTGTATATTTCTGTAGATGAATATACATAATGTCCCTTTCTCCCAACACTTGAGTTCATCAAGTAGATATTTCGTGTTAGCGAGTCAACAAGCTAATGATGTTAAATGTTAACATAGTAAATAGGGCTGCACGATATCGTAAAATAATCATATCGCTATTATTCTGACAATTATTACGATTGCGGTATGATTCACGATTAGTGGGAATGATCATTTTTGCATCACAATTTTCATTTTCACAGAAAAAACTATATTAAAATCATGATGATGTGATATTTGTTGGAGTCTGTACCAAACAAACATGTTTTCTTACATTTGTAGAACAAGATTTGTAGACCAGGACATCTCTGCAGGCCTACAGTACTTCATTATAATGCTGTTTTTCATTTACCTAAAAACAATTCCAGCCTTTGTGATTTGGATATTGCACTTTGCCGTATTGGGAGTAAACTTAAGCATGTTAAAGTTTTCTTGGTGCTGTTGAAATTATGAGTCACTTAAACAGTTTGGATCGACATGATTTTGATAAAACAGGCAAAAACAGTAAACAGATTTTATTTCTGATTTATAACATAGTAAATTTGAGTTTTGGACATCACTTTTGCACTCTGAAATTTTTTGAGGAAAAATCTTCACTATTTTGTTACATTTTCCAGCCTAAATGATTTATCACTTGAAGAGTTTGCCCCCAGCATTTCAGAGATTAAATTAAGACTGGTAATAAAAAACTGTAGCAGCAGAGGCTGAGATATCCTGACTCTTCATCCATAGTTTGGGTCAAGCTTGAAAAGTACTGGGTTTCATATCCCATTATGCAGCTCCATCTTACATCTCTTTATTAAACCTGGTAAATGCAACCTGGTAAATTGTAAATGGTCCACATCTTTTTAACTCCACACCCAGAGTTTGTGACACACACTTTCTGGGAAAAGTCTACAAGCCCATGCTAAGATAACCCCGATGACATCACTGTGACATCAGCAGGGTTACTGTCACACTCTTGACACAACTACACTTAACTATTCACAGGCTGGCTCGCACTTTTTGTGACAAACTGATCTTGATAATATAAAATTGGTGTAGTACTCCTTTAATACGGACAGATGTCGTTTATGGTTTTAGTTTTGTCATCACCACCTTCTCTGCTCTCCTGTCGTCAGTTCTGGGAGTGTACGTCACTGTCGTCTCTGGACACCTCCGGCACGGGCTCCAGCTCCGGTTCGGCCTCCGGCTCCAGCAGCGCCTCCTCCTCCTCCGTCTCCTGCTCAACCCCGCTATCCGCCTCCCGCTCACACAAACGCTCGGTGTCGGCAGTGTCGAACTACTCGACTCTGTCGCTGCCGCTGTACAATCAGCAGGTAGATGACTGCTGCATCATCAGGGTCAGCCTGGATGTGGAGAACGGCAACATGTACAAGAGCATCCTGGTGAGGGCATTTACTAGATCTTCAGTTCAAAAGAAAATAATTATTTTTTGAACCCTTTGCTGATTTAGTAAAATAATATTTAAGCATAAGCAGGTAAGAAATATGAATGTTATGTCTTATAACATGCTGAACAAACAAAATAAATTTTACACTCAGACTTTGTCTTTGCGTGCTTGACTGTGACAAAGATACAAGGCTTTGATGTTTGTCCCTTGATCCAGGTGACGAGTCAAGACAAGACTCCAGCTGTCATCCGGAAAGCCATGATCAAACACAACCTGGAGCGGGAGAAGACCGAGGAATACGAGCTGATGCAAAAAATCTCTGAGGACAAAGGTAAAAACGAAAAACAAACATTCTGACTGTGATGGTAGATGTGAGATGAAACATCAGAAAAGTGGCCAGATCTTCAATGATATATTTCCTTAATTTTTTGACTTTCCTTATTTTTTTCATTGTCGTAAAAATATTGATTGAGCAAAGGTTTACAAATGACATAAACTGTTGTCAAGTTTTCTAGGATTTTGTCTGCTGTGGGAGCCAGGGAGGAATCCCAATCTGACCAAATATTTCTAATAAGTTTATTAATCAGTTGGATATATCAGCCTACCTAACTCAGAATTTATTTTGGAATCTTGTGCATACAAATTAGTATGTTGCACTTAGTATCTTGTGATCTTTTTAGTATCTAATTCTGTGAATTAAACAAAATAATATGTTGGTGCAGTGGAGTCTCCATACAGATCACCACAGTGATGATGAACTTATGTCTAGAGTTGACCCGAATGCTTCGAAGCTTTGAAGCTTCTACCATTGCCATAGTAATCGGCGTCCAAATCCATTTTGCATGATTTGTTTTTTTCCTTTTTTTAAGAGAAAAGAGATATTGTGTCAGCAGCAACCAAAAAGAGGCCAAAGACTGATAATGAACTTGCAATGGAGCTCGTTAATGGCATCTGATTAGTTTCAAAACCTCCAGGCACGCACATGTGATGCGAGCACACAGCACAGAATCCACAAGGGAGCATTTCTGAATCCCTGAGCCTGTGCACCTGCTCAAAACTAGCTGGCTGGTCAAGTTGACTTTTGAGAATTTGGAGGGAGGGGATGGAATAGACAGTGGCTGATGTCTTCCCCTCGTGCACTCGTCTCTCATTTGACTCATAATTACACTAATAGCAAAGTAAGTGTGTAAGTAAATAAAAATGGCTGCAAGTTTGAGGAAAGTATAGTGTGTGTGTGTGTGTGTGTGTGTGTGTCTTTAAGCCTTTAAGGAAATTCTCACTGAAGCATCGAAGCGTCATAAATGGTATCTGGGACAGCCTGGGTCGTGAAAGAATAAATCATAATGTTCTTTTTCTTTTGATTCATTGGCATTTCTCCCCACAATAAAATATTTGTTCGACTGACTACATGTTGTTTCTTCTCTCTTGTCTCGTTCTGCAGAGCTCCGGATCCCAGACAATGCCAATGTTTTCTATGCCATGAACTCCACTGCCAACTACGACTTTGTGCTAAAGAAACGCGGCTCGGCCCGGCCCGTGCGGGCCAAGAACGTGGCCAGTTCGACGCTGCCTCGCATGAAACAGAAGGGACTGAAGATCGCTAAAGGGATTTTCTGAGGAGAAACGCACCACTTCCTGCCTCCCCTACGACCCCTTAGCCCTCTCTGGTCTCCACTCCTCAGAAGAAACATTTCTGTTCGGATCTGTTGGAGGTGAACTTACCTGAAGTATCCGAGTTTTGCTTTGGACAAAGACTGAGATGCCAGAGGAGATGAGATAAATGACGAAGCAACCTTTCTGTGGATGAGCAGAAAGCAGAGGAGCACCTTAGCACTTAGTAACAGCTGTCGTGTCATCAGGACCCTCCGAGGACGTTAAAAGGCTGAGTCTGTCGCAGGAAACGCCCAGAAAGAGGCTGGGACACGTGTGGGGAAAAGAAACAGCTGTGTTGGTGTCAGGCGTAGCTGCTCTTTCTGAAATTTCTCCTAACCGGTTGTGTCGGCTTGCAGAAGAGCAGATCCATTTTATTTCTTTTTGTTTACAAGTGTTTACATCTTCACATCCCTCGTCAGCTCTTAAAGATTTTTGTTTAAGCCTCTTGGTCACAAGAGGAAATTTGCACCTTCGATAAAACACTTTTTAAAGCCCCAGACTCCCTCAGCAGTCTTCATCCCTGTATTTGACTCTTCAGTCTTCATGCACGCCCCCTCCTGGCATGGAGTGTACATAAACGAACAATACGAAGCCGCAGCGAGTAAACACAGACGTGTGTAACAGCTGGGTGTTCGAATGTTTCTATTTTTTCAGGGAACTTTTGTTGTGAGTGTACCGCCGCCTTTACCGTCTCGACCCGGGGCTCCTGATGTCGACAGTGTTTCTTGGACTGCAGCACTGACCGTTTCGCTCTCCGCTCTCAGATGCTGGGACTCGTTTCAGCATTTTACCACCAGCGACGCTGGCATGGAGGGACCTGAACTCTTCTAACTTCTGAACGCTGCCATGTTACTTAAGAAAAACAACAAAACAAAAAGATCAAGGAGTCTGAATGGAGATGTGGTGTCAAAATCCAGTGGGCACAGCCATGAATCACATGCCAATGTTTTCTTTTTTAATGAATGAATTGTAACCACTACACCCTGAAGGATGTGGCAGTCCTTTGATCGCACTAGAAAACTGAGAGAAGAACAAGAGAGCTGAGAACAAAAAAAAACTGAGTGTATATATCAGTTAACACCGACTGTGCAGTATGTTCTTTTGAAATGGACCATGAGATTTTGTTAATAGACTCATCACGATATCAACACTTTTTTTTATTTTGCTTTGTACATTTTTTGCATCCCTCTGCTCTGATATGGTGCTGCTAATTATCCCTCTGAGGAGGTCGTACGAGCTGCACTTTCTCTATTTCCTGTCCGCCGGCCGCCATGTTGGAAGACAAAAGAAGCCACTATTCTTACCTGCTGAGTGAGATGTTTAGATGGGCTCTCATACACCTAAAAAAGTGTTTGTCTTTGAAACAACATTTTGACCATGTAAGACACTAAACACTTAAAATTATTAAGTGTCTCTTTGAGATGCGATGTATGTTTTTCTTGTGTTCTCAAAATCCTGCAGAACAGAAACTCTTGGATACGATAGGCCTTTTTTTTAAAGAATAAATATTGATAACAAATACTTAAAATAAGCAACAAGATATTCTATCAGACTTCGGTGTTTCTTTCTGGCAAAAAAACAATAATACAAAATTTCCTGGAACAGCAAACCGATAAATTTGTTTAGCCCATAACATTGCATAGGAGGAAGCGACAGTCTGAGGTTTCTCCCAACATGGCGGATCATCCTCCATATCCATCAGTAACCACTTCCCAAATGTGCCATGACAGGCTTGTGTGTTGCAGAGGCACCCGACGAGTCCTGCTGATTTATCCTGCAGGACTTTTTCTTGCGGTGTCGGCTGTGGTTTTACGTGCCAGTGATGACAGCAGAGTCTTTCCTCTGCTGGAGTGTGAAAAAAAAGATGGATTTTGATTATTTCCAGATCTGGAAAATCCAAAATACAGAAAGGTCCTTAAATCAGACTGTAAAACGTGGAGTCTTGAATAGAGTTATCAATGAGGCTGTGCATAGGAGCCCCGATGAACGACGGTGATCCTTCCAAACCGCACATAAGGGAACTTTTCTGTGCTGTCTGTGATCTGTTTTTTAAGGGAAAAATCCAACCTAAAAACACATTATCACTTTTTTTAAACAGGCAGTTTTTGGTGATGTACTTTCCATCTTTGGGGTCCATATTTATTTTATTCTTATGGATACGATTATGAGATCTTTATGATTTTTAAGGGCCTTGCTTTCTGTTATGGATTATGCACAGTTTCTCAGTGCTCACTGCTAAGTTATCTGTTTTGTTCACCGTTAGCTAAGCCCAAAACCCCCTTAGTTACTTTTGCTATACCTTCCCAAAGTCAATAAGAAGCAGGACAGAGGCGCTGGACAGAGGTTGTAAACTATTTAGCCAGAAATGCTTACATTTGCAGCTTCTTTAGAGTGGACAAATGTGTTTCTTACGCCTTTTGCTTTTGTGTATTTTGTTTTGGAAAGCCTAAAAAAGGAACCACACTTAAAACACTTAAAATGCAAAGTTTGAACTACCATACAATATACGTACCATATTTGAACTAGCCTTCTAGGAAATGTAGGAAGTTAACTGATCAGTTGAAAGTGGGTCCACCAAACACACTAAATGACTGAATATCTAAGGTTGGGTTTTTCCTGTTCATATCACTGCAACTAAACACTAGATCGCTTGGATTGCACTGCGACCATGTTTTGCCTTTTTTGTCATTTTCACCTGCATGAAGTTCATAATTCTCTTAATGATCAAATGAATGAAGCGCGCCCCCCCCCCCCCAAAAAAAAAAAAAAAACCCTGCAAAAGCAATATGGTGACAAGCGGCAGGAGGCACGTTGTGGATGTTTGTGCGACTGTGGCGTGAAATCCTTCGCTGTTGAACACTGTGACCTTTGACCCTTCCACTCTGCCCTCTCTGCCTGTTGATCAGCGCGTCATGTTGAGCACTGTGAACTGAAATGATAATGTCTCGTTTCCCCTTAATGGTGTAGTAGTGAACATCCACCCTCCGCTCAGCTTGTTGGCGAGCAGCGGAGGCAACAGGCTTGACCCTACATGTGCCAAAAATAGGAAAGAGAGAAAAAGGTTGCTTTTAACAGATGAGTCCTCTGCCTTTCACAGTGAAATAAAAAATCAAGTTTGTATGTTTACTGTTGTTGCATTTTTCTGGAAAACAAAAAAAAAAAGGGTGAGAACACTATGATGTCTGGACCCATTTCCCTGTGGAGAATTAGACTGTCGTCCAAGAAACTTGAAGCAAAGATATTTGTCTGGAGCTGCAGGTGAAGCTGTTGTAGAAATCCCACTTTCATGAATTTATGCTTCTGTTTTTCACCTTTAAATGTCTTCTTTAATGTCTTTCACAATCAAACAGCTGCCGAATTTGCAAATATTCAAAACTGGAGTATCTCTGCCATCAAAACCAGCAGTTTTTAACCATAAACCAGGTTTTTATTCCAACCAAACTTTTCATCTGAGGTGCAGAATCCCACTCACTTTATTAACCATGTTTCAGGACCAAAACGTTGATAAAGTGAGT